>NW_020837951.1:30008555-30103666 GCF_003676395.1 Aethalodelphis obliquidens | reverse complement strand
ACACACACACACACACACACACACACACACACACACACACACACACATCTACCTCAGACCACTAAGGTCTGATTTCTGGGTGTGGGGGAGATCCAAGCAGCATTGACAGTTTTAAAAGCTCCTTAGGAAGTCCTAATGTTCAGCCAGGGTTGAGAACTGTTGATCTAGACAAGAGCTTATCCACCTCAGTACTTTTGACATTTTGGGGTAGGTAATATTTTGTTGTGGGATTGTCCTGTGCATCCTAGGATGTTTAGTAGCATCCCCGGCCTCTCCACTAGATGCCAGTAGCACTCTCCTCCCCATTAAGTTGTGGCAACTAAAAATTCCTCCAGGCGTTGTCCAATTGCCCCCAGTTGAGAATCACTGATGGAGACCGAATGAAACCAGGAATAATCAGGTGCTCTGAGATGCATTCCAGTTCCTTTGAGGAGGAGAAGATACCTTACATAAAACATTGTAATAAAATTCAGTTACACTGAAAATTAGTATAGCCACTATGAAAGACAGCATGGAGGTTCTTCAAAAACGTAAAAATAGAATTACTGTACAATCCAGCAATCCCACTTCTGGATACTTATCTGAAGGAAATGAAATCAGGTTCTTGAAGAGATATATGCACTCCTGTGTTCGTTGCAGCATTAGTCACAGGAACAAAGATATGGAAACAACATAAGTATCCATCAGTAGATAAATGGATAAAGGAAATGCAGTATACATACAATGGAAAATTATTCAGCCACGAGAAAGAAGAAAATTCTGCCATTTGCAGCAACGAAGATGGACCTTGAGGACAATATGCTAAGTGAATAAGTCAGACAGAGAAAGATAAATACTGTATCATCTTACTTACTTACATGTAGATCTGAAAAAGCCAAACTTGTAAAACCAGAGCATAAAATGGTGGTTTCCGTGGGCTGGAGGGTGGTGGAAATGGGGAGATGTTGGTCAAATTGTACAAACTTCTAGTTATAAAACGAATAAGTTCTGGGGGTTTAATATGCAGCTTGGGACTATAATTAACAATACTATATTATATACTTGAAAGTTGCTAAGGCAGTAGATCTTAAATGTTCTCACCACACACACACACACACACACACACACACACACACACACAAATGGAAATTATGTCAGGCAACAGATGTGTTAACTAGCCTCATTGTGGTAACCATTTCACAGTATATTACATGTGTCAAATCATCATATTGCACACCTTAAGCTACACAATATTGTATGTCAATGCTACCTCAATAAAGCTGGAAAAAAATTCAGATACACTGAATAATATGGATAATATAGACTCTATATTTTTTCCTCATACTTTTATATTAATCTATTAATCTGCAAAGATAGCTCCTTCACTTGAATATATTCCCTTAGACTTGGCTCATTTGAAGTAACAGGGTAAGCTGGGGTATGTATGTATTTGGGAAAAATTAATATTAAAATTTACATCATACATTCTATTTTATTTATAGTGTTATGTTTGTGTGTGGTATTAATATAGAACAAGGATTCCTCATTATCTAACCGATGAGTCAAGTGATCAACTGATATACTTTAAAAAGAAAGCTCATCAGAAACTGACCAATAGGGGGATGGAGGACAGAATCCCATTCTCCACAAGGGTTTTAGGAAGCAAAGTGGGACATGGTGATAATGATGATGAGTATGTGTCAAGTACTGGCCTAAACCCTTTACATGTTTTGTCTTTTTAAAACATTCACAAATAACCCTATGAAGATTAATGCCATCTCCTGGTAAGAACTACGTCCATATTTACAATGAGTTTGCCCTGCTTGGGAGACACCAATATAATGGGAAGAAAACTTTTAAAATTAGAAACACCTGAATTTGAATCCTAATTACATCAATTGTTAGATGTTTGTTCTTGGGTCAGTTATCCATTTTGAGCTTCTCTTTCCTAATATTTGAGATGAAAACATCTTGGCTATTAGTGTGATAATTAGAAATCATGCATATAAGAAACATAAATAATATCTGGCAATAGTTGGCATAAAATAAACATTAGATTCCTTTCTTTGTCTCTTTCCTTTTTTACAAAGTACTGACTGTCCTAGGTGCATTTTTCTCCTTTAATCCTCACTACAGTTGTGTCAGTTAAATATTATTACATTATTTTACACTTGAGGAAACCAAAACTTAGAGAAATTATATAAGTTGTCTGAAGACAGGTGCTAAGTCACAGGATCAGACTTTGAACCCAGGCAACCACCTGGGTGAGAACGCTGAGATAGAACACTATTTACCTGTTAGGTAGTATCCTTAATTCCCTTTAAATAGGCACATGGATACTTTTTATTTGGATGTTCTACTGCTGATCACTACAGGATGGTATACAGAGAAAAATGGAAATAAGTATGGGAATTAAAGACATTTCAAAATTATATCCTTAATCATTATAGACTCCAAATAGTACCAGGACTGAGTTTTTCTTAGCCTCTTTCTTGACTGACTTTTTTAGATTATTCAGCAGAAATCCTCTACATCCCCATTCTTGCAGTTTTATTCTTAAGAAGGATGGAGAGAACTCTTCAGTTTTCCCCCATTTTTTCCTTTCTCTCCACAAAATCTCTTGTTGGTTCTCAAAGGAGAAAATAAGTATGAAATTATGGCAGTTAAGAATAAAATCCATGACCAAAGTCCCACTTTTTCTTAATTTTTGCAAAAGATAGAAGTAGTTCAGGTAGGTCCATAAATTTCAGATCAGTGATCAAGTTAATCTAAGTCTTGAGAATAAGTCAAGATGTCTAAAGGAAGAGTGATTCCCAAATAGATAACCGTATCTCGTTATGATTAGAGTTTGTTAATTGGCTATCACAAAAGACAAGAATCTCACAAAATCCCCAAAGCCCAAATGAAAGTAACTTGCAAGAAACAACAGAGAAACAAGCTGATAAAAAGAATAAAGGGAAAAAGGTAAAGGATGCCAGGTTTTCATAGATTATCTTTTTACTGTTTTATCGACTATAATCAGGAAACCTGATAAGATGGAACAGTGCTTTTTTTCAAAGACTTGGACAGTTCACTCAGTTACCACAGAACTTCCCTGTGCCTCCTTCAGCAGGTCCAACTGTAGTGATTACCACTGAAGCATGTGCACCCTCAATTTTCTCACTTTTACCAGAAATTTAAATTTCAGTGTAAGCTCAGATATTTGTGTTTGGTTTCCAGAGCTGATACATTTTGCCTGCACATTTTGGAAATATTACCATGGAAAATAACTGATAAAGATTAAATTAGTGGTAGAAATTATAATGTGTGTGGTGATATAATCTCTTCAAAAATGTCTTAAAAATAATGAAAGTAATTTTAACAGATTTTAAGAAGTAAATTTCTCTCTATATTTTAGAAAGTGAACACAACAAAAATTAATTATAGTTACCTTTGGGAGAAGAACTGAAGGGATAGAGGTTTTGGATGAGAGGAATAGAGAAGGAATGCTTAAATTTTTAAAATCTTTATTGCTCAATTTTTTAATCCACATATATGGATTAATTCTTTTTTAAGTCAAAAGTACTGTAGAATTCTGGGGACCTCTTTTTCTTTAAAAATTTCTTTACTAAGAAGTAACTAATAAGTAAGATATTGATAATATTTAAGGATTAAGCGTAGGCTTTAGAAATCTTACATTTTCATGTGACGAAATCTGTCTGAAATTTACTTAAATTCATAGAATGTATTAAGTTTAATTTTTTGTATGGCATATTTATGGAAACAATGGAATATTTTACACTAGCTACCATATCAACTGGTAGAAACATCCAGTGAGTTATTTGGTATAGTAATTGCATACTTAATCCTAATCTTGTTCTGTTGTAGTTAAGTGACAACTTCATTAAATCATTCTTAGTACCTTTGGGTTTTACACTACTGAAGCTGGAACTCATGTTCTCCACTGATGTGTTAACAGTCTTATCAGCAAATCTCTTTGCTCTGAGAAGAGTAAACATCACCATTAAATTTGTTATTCGACCCACGTGTGAGGACTTCAAGCTCAAGAATGTCATGCTGAAACTTTACCATTATAACATAAAGAATTCCACAGGAAATGACTTTCTGATATTAATAGTTAGAAAAACCCATGATAACACTAAAATACAGTTTTATTCAATTCTTTTCCAAAGTCTTTGCGTCTATGAAGCAAGAATGTTTTCACAGTTGCTCAGAAGTGATCTGGCAGTGATATATGAAGGTTAAGAGATTGGGCTTTGGGGTTAGACAGACCTTGGCTCTGTTCTCTGTTTACCACTTGGTAGCTGCTTAACCTTGAACAATTTATTTAACCTCTGTGAACCTCAGATTCTTCATCTATAAAATGCAGATAATATTACCCTACTTTATAGTGTTGAACTGAAATTAAATGGACAATTAATTTAAGGCACTTAGCATTCAATTATTATTGCTATTAATATTTTCATTGCTCCATACTTTCCTCATATTTGTGAAAACTTAGTTTGTACAGTGAGGAAGTTTACCTAAAAGTATAATCAAAGTAGCTTAAAACTCTGATAATGGTAATAATAATAGCTAACATTCATTGTACTCTTTCCAAGCACTTTCCTTTCATTATCTTATTAGATTTTTCACAACATTGGACTTACTCTGGCCAAGATGGACTAGCAAAGATGAGATTTACCCTTCTACCTAAAGTAACTAAATCAAGACATTGTACATGAGGAGGAGAGATAGGAAACAATTGCAGTGAGCCCTACAATTTCCCTAGCTTACTGACTTGATAGCATTTCCATGCCATGGTACAGAGAGGGGGAAGCCCATGTCTACCCCAGGAGACTTCCTGAGCTGAGAAGACAAAGGTGAGAGTCTGGTGAGATCAAGGTAGCTAGAGTTTACAGAGCAGAGTATCAAAGAGGAGGGAGATGTACAGAGAACTGTGGAAATCTTCAGAGATACCCTCTTCAGCATTCAAGAGAATACTGATTAGCACATGCATATGAAGAAACTACTGAGGCATAGGAAAAAGAACCTGAAAGGATTACAGGGAAGGGTAGCTGGCACTCACATAGGGCCAGCAATAGTGCCTGTTCCCACTAGCCAGACCTTATAATTCATGAGACATTGGATAGAGCACTCAGAAAAGTCTTGCCCCAGTAGTGAGAAATCATTAACCCTAGTCTAAGTGTTGCTCTGGTTCTGCCTGACAAATGTTAAAAGCAAGGTCCAAAAGGGTCTAATTGTTTCCAAGTTCACTCTGGACAAAGTACAAGAATAGTTATTGACATAAAAAAAAATTATAGCACCAGACAAGATAACATTCACAAAGTCTGACATCCAGTAAAAAATTATAAGGCTTTGGGCTTCCCTGGTGGCACAGCAGTTAAGAATCCACCTGCCAATGCAGGGGACATGGGTTCGAGCTCTGGTCTGGGAAGATCCCACATGCTGTGGAGCAATAAAGCCCATGCGCCACAACTATTGAGCCTGTGCTCTAGAGCCCGTGAGCCACAACTACTGAGCCCGCGTGCCACAACTACTGAAGCCTGCGTGCCTAGAGCCCATGTTCCACAACAGGAGAAACCACCGCAATGAGAGGCCTGCGCACTGCAACGAAAAGTAGCTCCCGCTTGCTGCAACTAAAAAGAAAGCCCACGTGCAGCAACGAAGACCCATTGCAGCCAAAAATAAATAAATTAATTAATTTTTTTAAAAAGTGTTTAAAAGAATTATAAGGCATAAGCAGGAAAGTATAATTTGTAATGAGAAAAATCCCTATATTAAAACTAACCAAGAACTAACCCAGATGTTAGAATTAGCAGAGGTTGACATTAGAACAGTTATAACTGCATTCTGTATGTTCAGAAAGCTAGAGCAAAGATTAAACATGTTAAATACAGACATGAAAGATATTTTTAAATATCCAAATTGAACTTCTATGGATGAAAACTACAGTGTCTGAGATGAAAAGTACACTGGATGGAATTAATGACAGACTGGACATTGCAGATGAAAAGACTAGTGAATTTCAAGACATAGAAGTAGAAAATATCCAAAATGAAACACACAGGGCTAAAAGGGAATAATGATATTATTATTATTTAAGAGTACATTAGTGAGCTGTGTGACTACTTTAAGTATGTGTAATTGGAGTTTCTGAAAAGGGAGGGCCAGAAAAATATTTGAAGAAATAATGAAAAATTTCCAGTTGTGTAAACCCACAAATACAAGAAGCTCAGTGTGAAGAAAATGAGAAAATGTTAAAAGCTGCCAGACTAAAAATATATTACATATAGAGGAACACAGATAAGGATTACAGTAGATTTCTTGGTGGAAGCAATGCAAGTGAGAAGATAGTGGCGTGACATCTTTACTATACTGAAATAAAAAAAAAATCTGCCAACCTAGAATTTTACACCCAGCGCAAATATCTTTCAAGAATAAAGATGGTGAAAAAAAGACTACTGTACTACAAGAATATGAAAGAAAGTCCTTCAGGTAGAAGAAAAATGCTACCATATGTAAATGTAGAGCTAAACAAAGAAATACTTTAAACACCTCAGTTAAGAGGAGGAATTGTTAGACTGAATAAAAAGACAAGACTCAACTATATGTTAACTACATAAAATGTACTTTAAATATAAAGACACAAATGGATTAAAAGTAAAAGGGTGGAAAACAAGAAACCTGATAACGATAATCAAAAGAAAGCTGAAGTGGCTATATTAATATCAGTCAAAATAGATATCAGAATAAAGAGTTGTACAGCACTGCTGGAGAGAGAGAAAGAGACAGAGAGAGAGAGAGGAAGAGAAAGAGAGACCTTAAGGAATTGGGGGCTGGCAATTCCACAGTGTACAGGGCAGGCTGGCAGACTAGAGACCCAGGAGGGAGTTTGTATAGTTTTGAATATGAAGGGAGGCTGGAGGCAGAATTCCTTCTTTCTTGGGGGGATCTGTCTTTTCTCTTATGGCTTTCAACTGAATGGATGAAGTTTGCCCCCATTATAAAATTTAAATGTTAATCACGTCTAAAAAAATACCTGACCAGACAACTGGGTACTGTAGCCTAGTCAAGTTGATATATGAAATTAACCATCACAGGTGGTTAATATTTTTAGCCTCCTTTTTTAGATGAAATAAACTAAGGCTCAGAAAGATTAGATAACTTGCTCAGGGACACATGTCTAGTAAGTAGCAGAACTGAGATTCAGACTCAGGGAAGCTGCCTCTGGAAAATATCCTATTAATCAGTATGTTACACTGCTGAATTTAAATGTGCAATATAGAATTATCTCCTCCTTTGATACAGACTCTATTTGACTAAAATCCTCTTTTAGGTGATATATAGACACCTTCGTTGAATCTCTGTATAGTATACATTTGAGGGCTAACTTCTATCCCTTAGATTAAATTTGTTAAGTGAGATCAGATTATTCTACTCTGAGGCTTACTAGAATTTGAGTATTTGCTTAGCCTATGGATGAGCGCAGCATAAATGTGAACTCATTGTGATAAAAATATCTTACATTTGGGCTTCCCTGGTGGCGCAGTGGTTAAGAATCCTCCTGCCAATGCAGGGGACACGGGTTCGAGGCCTGGTCCGGGAAGATCCCACATGCCGCAGAGCAGCTCTAGAACAGCTCTAGAGCCTGTGAGCCAAAACTGCTGGGCCCGCGCGCCACAACTACTGAAGCCCACGTGCCTAGAGCCCGTGTTCCTCAACAAGAGAAGCCACCGCAGTGAGAAGCCTGTGCACAGCAACGAAGATCCATCACAGCCAGAACAAAACAAAAACAAAAACAAAACCCAAAAAAGAAATCCCCCCAAAGAAATCTTACATTCATTATGTGTCTATTATGAACAGACACATTTTGCATGTATTATATTATTTAATCTTAGAACATTGCAGGTTATCTATAAACTTTTTTTCCATCATAACATGGACCAAATGTTACGAATAAATGGTCACATTATTTAGGAAAAGTATTCCTTTTGACTTTGTATTGAAAGATTTCTCTTGTATCTTTATTTTATTAATAAAAATTGTATATACTTAAGGTATACAACATGGTGATTTGATACACACACACACACACACACACACACACACACACACACAGTTAAATGAATGCTATAGCCAAGCTAATTAACATATCTTTTCCTTACATAGTTACCGTTTTTCCGGGGCTTTTGTGTTTGTTTGTTTGTTTGTTTTTTGGTAATTAGAGTACCTGAAATGTACTCTCTTAACAATTTCCAATATTCAGTAAATATAGTGTTACTAACTATAGTCATGCTGTAAATTAGAGCTCTAGATTACATTAGATCATATTCATCCTACATAACTGTAACTTTGTACCCTTTGACCAACATGTCCCTATTTCTCCCGTGTCTGAGCCACTGGTAACCACTGTACTAATCTCTGCTTTCATGTATTTGGCTTTTTTAGGTTTCACATGTAAGTGAGATGATTAAGTTTTTTTCTTTCTGTGTCTGGCTCATTTTGCTTAGCACAATGTCCTCTAGGTTCATCCATGCTGTTGCAAGTGACAGAATCTTCTTTTTTAAGGATAAATAATATTTCATTTTGTGTGTATATATATATTTATCTCACAATTTCTTATTTGTCTGTTGATGGACTCTTCCCTTGTGTGTTTTGTTTTTCTTCATATTTATTTGAACTATAAAGTAAATACTAAAAGATTTTCAAACGTACTTCATAAAAATCTGCATTACAAGACTGTAATTTTGTTTTTCTCTCAACCATAGTTGCTCAGGTTTTCATATGTGCTGTGGAATTCATGGAGCTTAATCAGCATAATGTGTCTTTATATCTTTTATGGCACTGGGCCCCAAATAGCTAAACAGCAAAATTCCTGAGCTAATTTATGCAAAGAAAATGTTTAATAGTGAGTTACACAGGAACAATAGTAGTGACCATATTTCTTCTCAATGTGTTACCCATCTTCAGCTCAAAGCCAAACTGGAAGATCCTCTTCCTGCCAGAAAGAAGTGGGATAACCCCTGTTCATCACACCACAGAGCAGAATACTGTTTCTGTAGAACACAGGCAGCTTAGCCAGAGAATAAAGAAACAGGAAAAAAACCCTGTTCAGCCTTACAAGAGAAAAAAACAGAAATAATTCCTGTGGAAAGAGAAATCAGTTGCAGACATTTATTAGGTGGTACTGGAAGGTTTATAAGGACTCGTACATAAAGTTATCAGGTAGAGAATGAGGCTGAAGACTTTCTGCAATTAGTAACGGGTATCTGATGCAAGGACGCAATCATCTGATTACAGACTAGGACTAGTATGTAATGGGGTAGGACACAAAAATCAGAATCAGCTGAAAGCGAATGAAGGGGCAAAATCCAAGGTAGACAGAATCGAAAATGTTGTCTTAACCAAACCAGGTAAGAGTTTTTCTAGTTCATTAGGTAAAATGTTCAAGTTAATCATTCACCAAATATTTTCTGAGCACCTAGTCTTTGCCAGTCCCAGGACTAGATGCTGGAGAGAAAATAGAGCAAAACAGATATGGTTCTTCCCTTTTTGGAGATTACGGTCTAAAGAAGGAGGCAGATTAATAAAATAATCAAAATGTAAGTGTGAAATCACAACTGAGAAAAGTCGTCCCATCCTAGGGCTTCCAGTCATGCTGTCTGTCCTCTGCCTGGGAAAGTGTTTCCCTCAGCTGATCGTTTGATTAATTCCCTTACCTCTTTTCAAGTGGTTGCTTAAGTGTCTTCCAAAAGAAGACTACCCTGATCATCCTATTAATATTACATCTTCTACCCACCTCCCTTCACTGGCCCTTTGGCCTACAGTTTTTTTCCCCCATAGGATTTATCGTCTTGTAACATACTATGTGATTTACTAATTTACATGTTTCTTGATACTGTGTCTCCACTGCTCAAATATAAGCTTCTCGAAGGCAGGGACCTCTGTTTTGATAATTGGGTTTATATCCCAAGTACCTAGTACAGTACCTGCACATCAGAGGTGCTCAGTATTTGTTAAATGAGTGAATAAATGAGACTATGAGAGTCTATCAAAACATCTTACAGTGGTCAAAGTTGTTATAAATTACTATACCTGACTTAACTCCATTATAAAATGTACACTGTTTTCTTTTAATATAATTCACTCAGGTTTTTCAGTTTTCTCAACTGATTTCTTCATGAAATCCCAAGAATTAGTAAAAAAAACAAAAACAAACAAAAGAAAGTCAAGCCCTCTCACTCTTCATTTCAATTCTGATACTCAGCTTGTGCCAACCAGAAAAGTAGCTTCTCTGCAGAATGTTGCTTTAATGTGATTTATTGCTGTCTGATTTACTTTTATACAATTTAACATTACATACCTAGACATGTGTGATGTGGGTTAGTATGCATTGTGTTCATGGTATATCACAAAACTTCCTTGGCCTCTGATTTCTCAAATCTTTTCTATTCTTAGTCTTTTAATGTGTGTCATTTTATTGCAGTGTTTACTTACTTCATCTTCTCCATGACTATTTTGATAAAAACTATAATTCATTTGTATAACATTTCTATGGTTTAGAGAGAATGTTTGACATCATATTTGTCCTGGAGAATTTAGGTTACCTGGGCTTAACCCCAGTGAGGGATCTTCAGCCTATAGTTAAGCATTGATTATGTGCCAGAATCTGGGAATTTAAAAACGAGAGGACATAGAAGATCTTCAAGGAGTTGCTTGGTTCTATTACCCTTGGAATTGAGCTATTAGAGATGGTTCACTACAGCCTAAATTCTGGGCCAATCATGTGTAAGCATTGTCATAATTTAAAGAGCCTGGTGGAGTTAAATTTTTCTTGTTAATGTTTTTTTTTTTTCTTTCTGTCTAGTGGCCCCCTCAGGACTTATCAGAAGTCTCTGTAGAAATCAAACCTATGTGTAACTGGCACAAATCTAGGGTTCACCGACATGGGTTTCATTAGAAACCTGTATCCTCCACCCTCAGGCACTTAATAAGGACGTCTTCTAGTTTTAGATGCAAGTAGAATTGTACTTGTTCTAAGAAACTTGTTAATGTTGTCTCATCCTGTAAGTACGCCACCCAAGTTGCTCAGCGTGGTGAGAAGAACGAAACCACAGGTGAGAGGAATGAAAGATGAGGCTGGAAAATTAATGAGCCAGCTCAGAAGAGAATATTATTCTACACTGGGGAGTTTTAACTCCATCCTGAGGCAGGAGGCTTCTATTTAAGTGTTTTATTTTTTTAAGTCAGAGGAATGGTATAATCAGATTTACATATTTGGAAGATCACTAGGGATGCAGTTTGAAGAGTGAATTGGCGTGGCAGGATGAGATGCAGGATCATCTACTTGAGGGATCATGGTGACCTGAATTAGAAAAATGGCGATGGAAAAGGATGAAGTATAGAGATGGTCTTGAGGTTGGTGTGCAGAGGAACCGGAGAGGGAAGAAAAGATGAAACCCATATTTCTGGCTTGAGTATATAGGTGTCACTTTCAGGACAAGCAGCTCTTTTGGATAAAAGATGATGAATTTATCTGTGGACTTACTGAGTTTAGCTATCTGTGGGCCATCAAAAATGTCATCTGTTTAAACAGGTATGTGTCTCTGGTGCTCAAGAGAGATACTTGGATGGAGGTCAAGATTTGGTATTTATTAGCACATAGATGTTACTTGAAGCTGTAGCTGTAAATAAGGTTTACCAGGGAGAGGGTGTGGAAAGAGGAGAAAAGAGAGCCAGTACTGTGATTTACTATTATAGGGATATATGGAGAATGGAATTTGATAAATGATACTGAGATGAAGTTGTCAGAGAGTAAGAAGATGATTATGTTCATAAGCAATGGACCCATTGTAGCTTCCGTCATCTAAATGGATCTTGTAAGTTCCCAAGGGCAAGAGTGGAGTGGAGAGGAAGACAGTTATTGCCAAGGTCTTTAATGAAGGAGAATGACCAGGTGGTAGTAGATAATGGTGACTGATGGTGACTAGGTAGGGAGAGTGTGGCTGAATGACTAGATGCCTCACAGCAATAAGAACAAAGAGTTTGGGGTGTGAGAGAATGAGAAACCTTCCTTTGAGAAGTTTGCAGGAAAAACAAGATTTTGAGAGGAGTGCTACAGACTGAATGTTTGTGTCCCCCCAAATTTATTAGGTCAGGAGGGTGAATCTCTTATGAATGGGGTTAACATCCTTATAAAAGAGACATTGGAGGGCTCTCTCATCTCTTCTGCTATGTGAGAGGAAGGCTGTCTATGAACAAGGAAGCAGGTCCTCACAGTACACTGAATTGGCCGACATCTTGATCTTGGACTTCCCAGCCTCCAGAACTGTGATAAATAAATTTCTGTTGTTTATAAGCCACCCCACTTATGATATTCTATTATAGCAGCTTGAAATGGCTAAGGCCAGTTTAAGTTAAGGCATGAGAGAGCTGAAGGAAACAGTTAAAAGACTGGATATAGAGGAATTTAGTATATAACTCAGACTTAGGATTCTAGAGGGCACAGTGGGAAGGTTTGGCACTGGGGAACAATAGGTGTTGTGTTAAGGGGAAAGCAGCACAGAATATTATGGGGTGGTGATATGGTAAATGATAGCAAGTAAGAAGGCTTTCCTTGGGTGTTGCCTATAGATAGCAGGGATTTGAGATGAATGGGTTTAACTGTTAGTAAAGTTGCTAGATAATCAGTCTTGACTCTACCTGTATGTGACTGGAGTTCTTAGGTTTCTTAGGAGTCATTCTTGGCCATCAGAATCCTAGTTTTTTAAAAATAATTAATTAATTAATTTTTGGCTGTGTTGGGTCTTCGTTGCTGTGCGCAGGCTTTCTCTAGTTGCGGTGAGTAGGGGCTACTCTTCGTTGCCGTGCGTGGGTTTCCCATTGCAGTGGCTTCTCTTGTTGCAGAGCACGGGCTCTAGGCACGTGGGCTTCAGTAGTTGTGGCATGCAGTCTCAGTAGTTGTGGCTTGTGGGCCCTAGAGCACATGTTCAGTAGTTGTGGCGCACGGGCTTAGTTGCTCCGTGGCGTGTGCGATCTTCCCCGACCAGGGATTGAACCCGTGTCCCCTGCATCGGCAGGTGGATTCTTAACCACTGTGCCACCAGGGAAGTCCCAGAATCCTAGTTTTTGATAGGTGAGATCTTGAGGCAGAATGAGTGACCCAAGGTCTGGATTGATGGCAAGTGCTATGTGAGTGACCCAGGTTTCTCCAAAGTGGCCAACCATGTTGAGTTCTGTGTGCCAACCTTTGTAGTATGTGGAACACCCCCACTCTCATTTTCAGGTCACAATTGAGATCTGAAGACTTCTTTGTCCCTTGGGTCATAGTTATGAGCTCCTTTTAATGCTTCTGTAGCATTATATAACTTCCTGATCATAACACTGGCCAAAACACATTATTGCCAGTTTATATAGCTATATCACCCATTAAACCCTACTTTTTAAAGGACAAGACATTTCTGATCTACTGATCTATTTCCAGAAACTGGCATAGTGAGGGAAATATTTCCCTACACACACACACAGACACACACACATATACTATACATATATAGTTTGTGAGTGGGGCTAATATATCCTGTGGGTATTGTACCTCTCTCTGAGGAACTGGTATGTACCTGTGCTCAGGGGAGGTGTTCTATATTAAGGTGGAGTTTTTCTGCCCTCAGTGTCTAGGGGAATGTCTTGAGCAGAGAGGCTGAGTTGCTTGTCATCCGCTCACATTGATCATGGCCAGAAGAGGGCAGCAGAGAGGCACAGATCGGAGGTGATTTGACGTGGTGCAGAGACTGGGTGTAAGAGAATACAAAATCAGGAGCGAGAGTTTTGGATGCCAGAAACAGGGTGGTTCTCTTTACAGAGCTAGTACTAGGAAGGGGTAGGTTTAGCAAGGAGAGAGTTAGGAAATTTCCAGGTCTAAAGAGGATATTTAAAAGAAAATTAAAACCTCAAAACCAAGGAATGAAGCAGGAAGTAGTAAGATATTTACTTCTTGGTTAGGAGGTAATTTGTGATCATTGTGTTTTTACCGACAAGAATGTCCTTTGAAGACCAGGTCAGGCCTCCACTCTGTTTCTTATGTGACAGATGGAGGAGTATGACCCTGAAAGTGTGGCCTGTGAGTCATAGGAAGGAAGGGTGAAGGGCTGAGGAAGCTTAGCCAAGTGAAGGGAAGCCACGGATGTGCAAGAGAGACTCTTCAAGTAAATGCTGGGAGGCCTGCCTCTTAGAGACAGGGCAGGTCCATGTGTTCTGAGTGACCCAGTGGGAGAAAAACTGGGACTAATGAATGGGACTAACTAAAAACTAACTAAAAACTGGGACTAACTCCCTGGGAATGACAGGGAGAGGGATCTCAAATTCAAAACTAGAACGGCCTTCTCTCTAGCCTCATCTCATGCCACTCTCCCTCTGGTCTGCCACGCTAGAGCCACCCTGGCTTCCTTTCAGTTCCTCACACATACCGAGAAGTTTGCTGCTGCTTCACTACTAGCACGGTTGGACTTCAAATCCGTCATCCCTCAAGGCTCTATTGAACTGCCATTTCCTAAGGGTCCTTTTCCGACTATCCTCTGCTCTTCTCTATCACATTCACTTCCTTTTGAACACCTGTAACTATTCATCCTTACGCATTCCTTTATTTTGCTCATTTATTGTCTACCTTACTCTGAGGGGCAAGGACCGAGTGTGTTTTACTCCTCATTTATACCCAGCATCTAGTATAATACTCAACTTGTGGTAAGTGGTTTAATACACATTTGCTGGACAAATATACTGAACAGGTTGCCTTTGGAGGGAGTTGTCCATGATAGAAGGTATTTAATATAGACTGGACATACTGTTGGCCAAGGCATTGTATAAATGATTCAGGAATCAGATGGATTTTTACGTAAAGTGGCACTTGAAGTTCCTTTCTGTCATTTGATTCTACTGTTCCAAGGAACGAAGTATGTAAAATTAATGACTCTAAAATGGAGGCAATGATGAGTTCATTGCTTATCAATGAAAAGGAAAGAAAAATAAGTATGGCTGATTAAAGAGTAATGAAGATCTTGTCAAGCTGTTAATAAAAGTAGAAAATATAATTTGTAGGAGATGTCGCCCTTAAATCAGTCAGTAGACTGGGGTAGGTTCCTAGGAAAATATTTAGGGACTGATACAGAAACAGATCTGCAAATAACTACTTATTCTCTTTGTATCTTTAATAACTAGCACAGTATTTGGCACATAGTAAATAAACAATAAATTTTTACTGAATAAATAAATAAGGGAACTTTTAAGAACCACACCACCATACTTTTTCATAAAGCTATCCAGCTGTAGATTCTGCATTAGCTCATCTCCTTTGCTTGATATTATTTGCCCATTTTTACAGCTTAACACCTTCCTACACATGATATACTTACAACATGTCATTAATGTGGAGATAAAATAATGCCTCCATGAAGGTAGTCATGCTCCTCATTGTTGAGTGTTGATGTAGAACAAAATCGTTGCTGAAAACATTTTCAGTTTTCTGAAATTGCCTGTGAGCTGCTGGTATGTTTTTGTCAAAATTGATCTTTAAGTAAATATAATAATAATGCTCATTAAGATGGTAGACATGATTTAGGTAATTAGTTTTTAGGTTTTTTTCACCATGCTTATAACACTGATTGTCAAATATTAATACTAATTAAATATATATTTATTTTAATATTAGCTATTGTGGTGAACAGACTTTAAGGTGGTCTCCATGACCCCCAACTCTTGGTTCGTATACTTTAGTAATCTCTGCCCCTTGAGTGTGGGTGGGATCTGCATCTTGTTTATAACCAATAGAATATGGAAAAGGTGATGAGATGTCATTCCTGTGATTGCTAAATTATATAAGATGCTGTCTTGCTAGTATACTTGGTCTAGGGCCTATAAGCACCAAATGACTTAATAAACAACTGTTTCTTTTGAAACAGTTGTTTCTTCTGGCTGTTTTTTCATAAGACACTAAGTGTATTGTGAATGGAGAAAACTTGGAAACTTTGCATGGAGTGCTTAGATAGTGCTTTGGGATTTGTATCTCTACTAACATACTTCATAAACAAACAAACCAATATTCCATTCATTTGAAGATTATAACGCTTGTTATTGACTAAGTATCTAGGTGTACTATTAAAATGTCATCATTGGCAGTAAAAGCAAAAATAGACAAACGGGACTACATTGAGCTTAAAAAATTTTGTAAGTCAAGGGACACATCAGCAGATGAGAAAGGCAACCCACAAAACGGGGGGAAATGTTTGCAAATTATATATCTGATAAGGAGTTAAAATCCAAATATATAAAGAATTCTTACAACTCAAAACCAAAAAATCAAATAACTGGATTAAGAAATGGGAAAAGCACTTGAATAAACATTTCTCCAAAGATGATATACAGATGGCCTACAAGCAGATGAAAAGATGTTCAACATCACTAATCATCATAGAAATGCACATCAAAACCACAGTGAGATATCATCTCATGTCCATTAGGATGGCTATTATTATTCAACATAGTTTTGGAAGTTTTAGCCACGGCACTCAGAGAAGGAAAAGAAATAAAAGGAATCCAAATTGGAAAAGAAGAAGTAAAACTGTCACTGTTTGCAGATGACATGATACTATACATAGAGAATCCTAAAGATGCTACCAGAAAACTACTAGAGCTAACCAATGAATTTGGTAAAGTAGCAGAATACAAAATTAATGCACGGAAATCTCTTGCATTCCTATACACTAACAACAAATAATCTGAAAGAGAAATTAAGGAAACACTTCCATTTACCACTGCAACAAAAACAATAAAATACCTAGGAATAAACCTACCTAAGGAGACAAAAAACCTGTATGCAGAAAACTATAAGACACTGATGAAAGAAATTAAAGACAATACAAACAGATGGAGAGACATACCATATTCTTGGATCAGAAGAATCAACATTGTGAAAATGACTCTACTACCCAAAGCAATCTACAGATCCAGTGCAATCCTTATCAAACTACCAATGACATTTTTCACAGAATTACAACAAAAACTTTCACAACTTTTATGGAAACACAAAAGACCCCAAATAGCCAAAGAAATCTTGAGAAAGAAAAATGGAGCTGGAGGAATCAGGCTACCTGACTTGAGACTATACTATAAAGCTATAGTAATCAAGACAGTATGGCACTGGCACAAAAACCGAAATATAGATCAATGGAACAGGATAGAAAGCCCAGAGATAAACCCACACACATATGGTCACCTTATTTTTGATAAAGGAGGCAAGACTATACAATGGAGAAAAGACAGTCTCTTCAATAAGTGGTGCTGGGAAAACTGTACAGCTACATGGAAAAGAATGAAATTAGAACACTCCCTAATACCATACACAAAAATAAACTCAAAATGGATTAAAGACCTAAACGTAAGGTCAGACATTATAAAACTCTTAGAGGAAAACATAGGCAGAACGCTCTATGACATAAATGACAGCAAGATCCTTTTGACCCACCTCCTAGAGAAATGGAAATAAAAACAAAAATAAACAATTGGGACCTAATGAAACTTAAAAGCTTTTGCACAGCAAAGGAAAACATAAACAAGACAAAAAGACAACCCTCAGAATGGGAGAAAATATTTGCAAATGAAGCAGCTGACAAAGGATTAATCTCCATAATTCACAAGCAGCTCATGCAGCTCAATATCAAAAAAAAAAAAAAAAAAAACCCATCCAAAAATGGGCAGAAGACCTAAATAGACATTTCTTCAAAGAGGATATACAGATTGCCAACAAACAGATGAAAGGATACTTAACATCATTAATCATTAGAGAAATGCAAATCAAAACTACAATGAGGTATCACCTCACTCCGGTGAGAATGGCCATGATCAAAAAATCTACAAACAATAAATGCTGGAGAGAGTGTGGAGAAAAGGGAACCCTTTTGCACTGTTGGTGGGAATGTCAACTGATACAGCCACTATGGAGAACAGTATGGAGGTTCCTTAAAAAAACTAAAAGAGAAAACCATAATTCAAAGAGAGTCATGTACCACAATGTTCATTGCAGCTCTGTTTACAATAGCCAGGGCATGGAATCAACCTAAGTGTCCGTTGACAGATGAATGGATAAAGATGGTGTGGCACATATATACAATGGAATATTACTCAGCCATAAAAAGAAACGAAATTGAGTTATTTGTAGTGAGGTGGCTGTACCTAGAATCTGTCATACAGAGTGAAGTAAGTCAGAAAGCAAGAAACAAATACTGTATGCTAACACATATATATGGAATCTAAAAAAAAAAGAAAAAAAAAGTTCTGAGGGACCTAGGGGCAGGACAGGTATAAAGATGTAGACATAGAGAATGTACTTGAGGACACAGGAGGGGGAAGGGTAAGCTGGGACGAAGTGAGAGAGGGGCATGGACTTATATACACTACCAGATGTAAAATAGCTAGCTAGAGGGAAGCAGCCGCATAGCACAGGGAGATCAGCTCGGTTTTTTGTTACCACCTAAAGGGATGGGATAGGGAGGGTGGGAGGGAGGTGCAAGAAGGAGGAGATATGGGGATATATGTACCTGTATAGCTGATTCACTTTGTTATAAAGCAGAAACTAACACACCATTATAAAGCAATTATACTCCAATAAAGATGTTAAAAAAAAGAAGTTAGGAATATAGAAAGAAAAAAACAATAAAATAAAATAGCAATTGTCTATTCTTTTTATATAAAAAGACTAAAAGATGTTATTAGTGAATGTTTTTGATCTTTGTAGGAATCATCTGAGAAATTGCATACAACTTTCATTTTGCTACATTTTCCAAATTTAGAAAAATACTATAAACATATTAATTATATATGTAGAAAAAGATGAAATGGTATTTAGTAAAAAAAAAAATTTTGTCTTTCAGATAAAACTTTGAGTTTAAAAATAAAGTTATGAGAGACAATGAAGGTAATTCATGAAGATACTTG
This sequence comes from Aethalodelphis obliquidens, assembly GCF_003676395.1. Taxonomy (NCBI): domain Eukaryota; kingdom Metazoa; phylum Chordata; class Mammalia; order Artiodactyla; family Delphinidae; genus Aethalodelphis; species Aethalodelphis obliquidens. Next base: position 30,084,700 of record NW_020837951.1, on the reverse strand, counting down.
TGAAAACTATTTAATATTCCACTATTGTATGTACTCAGAATTCTAGCTGCTGTAGGCAGGAGAATTTTACCACAGAAATACAATTGTTGAAGAACCATGAATTGAGAATGTTACTGGCCACAACTGCATAATACCTTTGCAATATGTTGCTGTTGTTTGGAGGGCACTATGGTTTGTAAAAATTAAAAAACAGAAACCTCAATTAAATAGAGTCAGAGACCAGAAGGGGGACGTCTCATACCCTAGACCAACAGGCAGAAAAAAAGACTCCCTCTTCTCACCTGGCAAGGACTCAGCCAATGAAAGACACTCACAACTCTGCCAGTGAAAAGCCATGAACTCTTAGTTTACTGCAGCCCTCCCAACTTCCTTTCCCCTCTATAAGAGTTCTTCTCTCCATCTTGCTGGGGACTTGCACATGGCTTGCCATGGTTGCAGACCCTGAATTGCTATTTTTTGCTGATCCTGAATAAACCCATTTTTGCTGGAGAAATAACTGGCACTCTGTTTGTTTTAGGTTCGTAGGTTATTCTTCAACTAATCTTCAAAGCCTCCCAGTTTTGGAATCTTAGAGAATCTTAGAGAAGGAAGGAAGCCTGCATCATTTGGTTTGATTACTTTTATTTCACATCTGGGAACACAGGGACATTATATAATCTCCTCACTGAAACAAAGCCAGAAGGCAGTGTAGTCTCTTATTCTTCCCTTCTTCTGTAGTGTGCTATGTACATATATTTATACCTTGGCTCTTCTGGCAAACAGCTCCTATGCTTAGGTGCTTTCCAAAAGTCACTTCGTTAGCATAACAAAAGACACCTTTACAACTCTCAACATTAGGAGATTCCAAGGGTTTTAGAGCTCTGCCAAGAAAGGAGAGGAAGACCAAATAAGTATTTTTTTTATTATAAGTCACAGTATCACAATAGGCATTTTTTTGTGGGGGGGGGGTGGCATATTAGATCTTTAATATTGTACTAATTGCAGAAAATGCCCGGTCTTAGCTATGATTTCTCAACTATAAGATTTTAAGTGATGTCCTCATCAATTCTTTATTTAACCCCTTAGCTCTTTTAATTAGAATTGAGGAGATCAATTTTCCTGTGATGCAAACTTTGAAAAGTTCTTGCTGAAGCGACCTTTAATCCAGAATGGTTTCTGTCTCCTCTTCCGTAATATAACAGGACTTTGTAGACTGCACTAGCTTTTGATTAAATGAGAAGGACTTCCAGTTGAGTACTGGAAAATGTTTTGCATCTGATGCAAAAGGTATTGGCTCCATATTCCTTTCTATTTTATGTTATTAAATATCACCCTCAACCTTAGAAATACTTGGAATTTAACTTAACTTATGCATGCCTATTAATTACTCTTACTTAAATTTTTCACTATGTATAAACATATGTCCCCTGATTGCTAATGTGGTGAACATCTTTTACTAAATATATCAAATGAAAATATTAAGAAAACAAACAAATGAAATTCATATGAAATTCAGAGAATAAGGTATGTTGATTTTCTAGGTTTACAACGTTGCTGTATACACTAGGGATCCTGGCTGTAGTTTAGGAGAGCCATCCAGTGGTTGATTTATCACATCCCAGGGTTTAGTCTTCAGTTTTACAAGGCCAGAAATTTGGTCCTGTCAGAACTCTGAGATAATTAGACCCTAGGAAATTGCTTCATTTCAATAAAAAGAGGGAGATGTATAAACTGGAATATCAATTTACTCACTTGTAATGAGAAATATAACTAGCTAGGACTGAATCACTCTTGTTAGCAGGTGAGCATATTCTTTCCCTGTGGGCAATAGACAAAGGCTACAACGTTTAATCAGAAGGCTCATTTGATGAAAATAGGTTTGTTTAATTTGAAGGAGTGCCTTTCCTAAATTAAGGGTAGATTAAATTAAGATTATAAGGATAGTCTTACCCTCTAGAGGATAGACACCTATAGAATCTATTGGCCTACAATTTCCATCCCTTGAATATGCACTCGCTGTGTTTTAGAGCTTGTCTCTCTCTTAGCCAATTGCTTTCTCTAGGCTGTTATGTCTACCTTCAAAATTCCATATCACATTTTTAACCTTTTTAAACATTGCTAATGTTATTTTAATGTTCCATACTCTAGCACTGAATATACTTGTATAATCTCATTTCTTCACTGGTCACAATTGTATAAGTTTTTGCCTAAGTAGATGTTTTGAACTCAGTCTTCTAGAGTATTTCACTATATGCTTTATATGAACTTATAACAAAAGCATAAATTATGTTTTCTAGATCAAATCAGTCTAGGGGTCAAACTAGGTTCCTCAATATGGTCATATCTACATTTTTTTTAGTTTACTTGCACTCACTATGTGAGTTTTCCATTCTTACCTTAAGTCTCCTTGCAACTACCTCCTGAAGTCCCTGGAGGGCATTGCACTTTTAAGCAGCCTGATGCCCATGAAGGAAGTGCTGCACTCCTGGAGATGCCCATCAATGCAGACAGTGCAGCTGCCCCTGTTTGATGTCACTGGCCCTGGTTCCTGCCCTGAGAATGCAGTCTTCTGCTTGCTGCATGTGATACCTGTCATCAAAGCCAAGTCTGTGTCCCACTGCTGCAAGAGCTGTGGGTCATAAGCCATGCTGCCACAGAAGCAGAAGCAAAATAATGGGGTTAAGATAAATCATGATAATGGCCAACACCAAAATAAGACACTTCTGGGTAAAGTCAAACCCTGAGGCAATGGAGTCAGCAGGGGTCAAGAAAATATGTGACAACCAAGAGAGTTTGCCTTAGAAGAGAAGAGGATTTTGGAGGTGACTAGAGAAAGAAGATGAATAAAAATTAAGCTATCATTTTAGGAGGGTGGATGAGACCTGATGTTTGCCCATAGGACGCCTATAAGTGAATGTAAAGAAAAGGGCGCCGTCTTCGTGGTAGAGGCAGTCACTCATCAGGGAGCATGACTTGAAGAGATCAAGGGCTGGATTTTTCTGTTTTCATACCCTCTTGGCCAAGTGCATTTATGCAGGGGACATATCATACAACTGCTTAAAGAATGATGACATTTAACAAGAATATTGAAAAATGAATAATTAAGGGAAACTGGATATTTTTAAGAATACAAACTTTTTTGGTGTTTATCACTAAGATATTTATCTTACAGCAAGAGTTTCTTCTTAGTTGTCAGTAAAAGGAACGGAAGTAGGTCTAAAGTACTAAATGTAGATTAGGTTAGTGTTGGTTATCTAGTTTATGTTGTATTAACCTCACGATTCTCACTCCCAAGTGCTTTGCAGATTCAAATTGTGAGCATTTTCATTTGAGGTTAAATCTGGAATTGACTTTCAGCAGTGTGTGCTGGAGGTGTGATACAATGGAAGAGTCCCTGGCGGGAATATGCAATGGAAGAATATTAATATGGATGTGTGCAAATAATAGAGTCATAAACCTTGGCAGAAAAACAACTACTCACTTTTTAGCAAACTGATTTTCTGGACTCATCTCAAATCAATTTCTAAGATCACTATGGCCGTTTTTGGCTTCCCAAACTCCTCTGCATATCCCCTTCCCCCAACTTTTCTCCAGCTAAATCCTCCTACTTTTCAGATTCGAACCCATTATCCCCTTTTCTTCTTTGCAGTTGGCCTTTGCATTCTACCCCTTGGGTATCTGCCTCCCCAGGAACTGGCCATGAAGTGAAACTGTCTCCCTAGCCTTCCCAGTAGGCCTCTCCACTCAACTTATTTTCTTGTCATGTACCAAGATGGCAACTAGAAACGTCTGGCTTTAATATCTCAGCTGTTTGCTGATCATACTGAAAAAGGGAAAATAAAAAAATAACACATGAAGAAGACATACATGTCTGAAATCTTAAAAAGTTCCTATAGGCATAGTCCTTCATCCTGAGATGGCAGCTGGTGGACTAGGTAAACACCTGTTATCTTATTCCTGGGCATTAGCCTACTAACAGCACCCCACTTTCCAGCTGCCAGCTATAATAATTTTTGGTGAACTCTTCCCTTAGCATCATAATCATCAACAACACAACAACAACAAAATAAGCATGGAAACCATTATTTTTTGGTATAATCAAATGAATTTTATTGCTGATAAATTGATATCTTATTTCTTCAGACTTAGACAATAATAGATATCCTTTTCTACATACTGATTTATTCTTGTTCCTTCCTTTTCTTTTTTGGAACTGGACTTCAGGTGTAGTGACTTGTTTTGAATAGAACCGTTTAAACAACCTGAGCCCCTGGATCTGAAACCCTGGGAAACATCTTTTAAGATCCATGAGCCAAAGTACTGAGTTTGCGATTTCACCCTTGATCCCATTTTCTGTCTTCTCAACACATTTAAAAATTATGATACAATAATACAGATTCGAGCTCTAAGTTGCTTATATCTGTAGGACTGAACTGCTCTAACTCTATAGCCCATATTGAAATTAAATATTGAACATTTTCCTGACTATTGGTCAGATTATCAAATTTCATCCTGCTAGGCTTGTACTAATCTATATCATCCACGAACAGTTTATGAAAGTACTACTTTTGTTACATAATCTTTAGCAATAAAATATCATTTGAAAAGTATTTTAATATTTCATTAAAAGGTAATTTGTCTTTGTAAGAATATTAATATTTCATTACAAAGGGTAATTTGTCTTTGTAAGAATTGTGATTTTGTAAAAAAAAAAAAAACAAAACAACACACAATCCTTATATAATAGCATTTGAAGTATGAAATGTCCTTTATCTCTTGCTCTCCTCCAAGGAATTAAAATGAATGCTCGAGACTTAAAAACCACATCATCATTGTGAATCAAATAGGAGGTAATGTTCCCTGGTATTAAATAACTTATGAAAACTAGCATAAAGAATATAGCATGATGAAAATTAGACAAGGTAATAATGAGGTTCACTGTATGGTTTCCCAAAATCCATAGAGAGGAAGTTCAATGAGTCCTAGTGGCAGAAGGGACTTAGGGATCATATAATCCAACCACCCACTGTGCTGGAGAGAAAACCACAACAAAATAGTGTACATGAGTTTCCTAGGGCTTATTGTTGGCACGTAGGGATGCAGCACGCAATTCTTCTAACTTCCAGTCTTAAGAGTTTATTAAGCCATGCTGGTTGTAATCATTATGCCACCAAAATTTTGGCATCTTTTTCAGCCTCATCATTATTACCATGAAATATATCTGGTGACAATGAACTTCAATCACTTAAAAATATACTTCGTTGTTATACATAAAAAAATTCTTAGAGGAAATCTTACTTCCTTTAAGCCTTGCCTAATTTTCACATACACAAATGCTTGTCATTACAATTTGTCCTGAAGGAAAACATTTTAGTGCTGTGCTGTTGCTTGTGTTATTCCATAGTGAAGCTGCTCCTGCATTTCGTGTGAGTGTCGTTATTATTGTAGAGAGGGGAGGAGTTATTTACTGTCAATCTGCTTGTCGGAAAACTCTACTTAGTGGTTGTATTAGGGTTCTCCCGAGAAACAGAACCAACAGGATGCATATAGATATTTTAAAAAAAGGATTTATTATGGAAATTGGTTCACATGGTTATTGAGGGGAAGAAGTCCCACAGTCTGCCATCTGTAATCTGGAGAACTAGGGAAGCTGGTGGTATAATTCAATCCTGGAGTCCAAAGGTTGAGAATAAAGAGCTCTGATGTCCAAGAGTAAGAGGAGATGGACATCCCAGTTCAAGAAGACAGAGAGAGAATTTGCTCTTCCTCTGCCTGTTTTGTTCTATTTGGGCACTCAGTGGATTGGATGATGCCAGCCCACCCTTGTGAGGACAGATCTCCTTTACTCAGTCTACTGATTCAAATGCTAATTAATCTTTTCCAGAAACGTTGTCACAGACAACACCCAGAAACAATGTCTTATCACCTACCGGGGAATCCCTTAGCCCAGTCAAGTTGACACATAAAATGACCATCAGAGAGGTGATGCTTTTTATTTTCAGAAACTGTCATTGATTGAGTATAACTCTGAACTCAAAATTCTAGTGTCTACATTGTCCTGTAGTTGAAAAATAATCTACCAATGAATCTACCCTTATCTCAAATTTTGTGTAGCAGTTTGGTTTGCCTGTCACACCATCAATCAGCATTTTCATATCTGCAACGATTCAGCCAATGTCATTCTAAGTCAGAAGGAAATAGTATTACCCCCAGACATTATTGCAATATGTTTCAAAAAGTATAAATCTATTTACAGGTGATGTGAAACATTCTTCACATTTATAGCCACTTAATTGTTACTTCAATAGTGAAGTTAGCCTTGACTATGAACTGGATCCTTTTGAGAGGCTTATTTATGAAGAAGACAAGTTCCTCTTTTCAAGAATTCTGAGGTGCCAGTATACTTTGATTTGGCTTTAAGTTGCTCCTAACTGAAGATCTAAAACTCAACATTAAAGAAAGAATTTTAGTTTTTAATGAAATGTGGAAATTGATGACCATATATTTTAGCACTGTAGAGTTTTTCCATTACCTTTCTCTTTAGAGAATCTTGCCAATGGAAACTAAACAACATGCATCATCTGGTGTTTTCCTCTAAAACTTACACTGCTAACAGAAAACGGCATGTTCAGAGTTTTCACAGAAAATTATTACGTTCCCTCCTTGTTTCCTTCTTCCATTTCTGAGGGTAGCTCAACATGGGAAAAGGGGCGCCCTGACTTACCCATAAGCAAAAATATTTGCCAAAACCTCACATTTCTTTAAACAGTTACCTTTCCCAGGTCTGATAAAGTAACTGAATTAAAGAGCTATAGAGCATAGGGAATGACATTAATCCAGTTATCTCTCAGAGTGCAGTAAAGAAAATCTGGATTCGATTTTTGTAATGGAAAAATGAGTACCTCATTGAACCCAATATTTGTGATGACTATTACACTGAATAAGAGAATTAGTTCACTAATTAGCTCTTGGCAGTTCACCTCAATTGATTTTCAACTTTGAGGCAGAGCAAGTAAATATAACTTTGAGGCAGAGCAAGTAAATCTGTTAACTGGAATGAAAGGTTTGAAAATAAATGTATTCCTTTTTTCTTTTCTTATGTAAGCTCAGTTGTAAATCATCTCTTACCTTTTGTCAATCCCAAATCAATTTTGATTTCTCTTTTTTATTTTAATATTTATTTATTTATTTTTGGCTGCACCTGGTCCCCGTCACTGTGCGTGGGCCTCCTCCAGCTGCGTCGAGAGGGAACCACTCCTCATGGCGGCATGCAGGCCTCTCACCGCAGCAGCCTCCCCTGCTGCGGAGCACGGTCTCCAGGCGCATGGGCCTAAGCAGTTGGGGCTCACGGGCCCCAGAGCGCAGGCCCAGAAGCTGCAGCGCTTGGGCCCAGCCACTCTGTGGCATGTGGGATCCTCCTGGACCAGGGCCCAAACCCATGTCTCCTGCATTGGCAGGCAGACTCCCAACCACTGTGTCACCAGGGAAATCCCTGATCTCTCCTTTTAATTTTAATTTCTGTAACAGAGAACTCAATCAAGCTGACATCATGTTCTTCTAGCTTTATGAATCAAGTGATATACCTACTATCTGTATCAGCACTGTGTCAGGCACTGGGAGAAATACAAAGACATACAACATGTATAACACGGAGTTTCTGTCTGGAAGGAGGTGGCAATTTAGCTGGAGGGACAAACAATGCACACCCAAAGTTTCAATAACAATTTGGTAATTAAAAACAATAGAGTGTGAACTAATGGAATTTGCATTTATCCAGTTTACAAAAACAGTAAGTAATCTGATTGACATCCTAACTTTTGTTTTTGGAATACCTGAGGCATCATAGTAATTTGAAATGGTTCTGTCTTTCCACAGGCAATAAATTCAGCTTCTATGAGTGTATATGTATAGGCCAGACATAGTTAGAGGAAAGAATATATTTGGAATCAGAAGACCTGAGCTTCTGACTCATCCACATGGCTGATTTACCTTGAGTGAATTATCTAACCTCCTCAAGTGTAAAATAATAAAAATAATAGCACATGCTTGTAGTTGGCTGATCTCATTAATGACCATAATTAATGGCATCCCTGTAATGTCTTTTTCCTTATACTATAACACCAGGGTCAGCCATGTGACTTTCTTTGGCCAATGGGACAGTAGCAAAGGAAGCAATATGACAACATATTTTCTCTTTCTTTTCTCTTGCTCTTCTCCCTTTAATCATGAGAACATGCCCAAAACTAGGGGATGGGTCATGTAGAGCAGAGTTAAGACAGCTCACTTTGTCCATCTAAGGCCCAAGGCTTGTGAGAGAACCAAGGTAAGGTAATCATAGTTGTTTAGGTGACCTGCCACTGATTGCAGATGCATGAATGAGCCGCGCTAAACTCAGGTGAACTGTGCAACCAGTGCCATCAACTCTTAAGCAAAGATAAGTGATTATTGTTTTATGTCACTGAGTTTTGCTGTTGAATTGTTACACAGCAGTAGCTAACTGATAAAATACTTCATTGTTACTGTGGGAATTGAATAGGACAGTGTATGTGAATGAGTTTTGCAAACTGTGAAGCAATATACAAATAAGAGTTAAAACTTTTTTAAGATCAATGGTTTATTGAAGATGAGGACATAGAGAGTGATGAGATGTAGATGTTAGTTATTTCTAGTATCCATCCAAGTGTCCAAGTCATTCTGTCAATTTTTGTTGTTTTTCAAACTGATATAAATTTATTGTGGTCACCTATTTATTTGTCCAATGGCTCAGAAGTTCCTATCACTTATAAATAATTATTTTAAAAGGATACAGTAGGGGACTTCCCTGGTTTTCCAGTGGTTAAGACTCTGTACTCCCAATGCAGGGGCTCCAAGTTTGATCCCTGGTCAGGGAAGTAGATCCCGCATGCCCCAAGTAAGAGCCCGCATGCTGCAACTAAAGATCCTGCATGCCGCAACGAAGACCTGGTGCAGCCAGATAGATAGATAGGTAGATGGATAGATACGGTAGAGAAAAGCCCAATTCTAAAATGTAGATATGGGAAAAAGTCACATGATTGTGTTCACTTAAATCATTTAACTACATAAAATTTTCATTAGCAAGCAGCCAAGATTTTTTTCCTTAGCAAATTATTAATAGTTTGGCTTGACCAAAGTCAGGGCAGAGAAAAATCCAGGAAGAAAATTATGTATTTGAAATTATTTAACACTAATTTATGGAATAGTTTTACACTGCTGACTTTTTAAAAATTAGATGCTGTAAATATAAATAGAAAATGAATCTACTATTTTGAGCACATTTTTCCAATATCAACAATGATATGTTCTGAGGGTAATCTATTTAAGCGCATTTAACAGTAATCATTTAACAAATTTTATTGGGAAACTTACGTAGGCCTGGCTCTGTTCTAAGGGATAGAGATATATTAGTGACTAAAACAGACTATTCCTGTTCTCATGGAACTTGCATTTTATTAGGGGGTCAGAAATAAGCAAGTCACATAGGTAAGTAAGCAATATGTTATCTGTCAATAAGTGCTATGTAGGAAAACAAATCAGGAAGGGGGATATGGAGTGTGTCAGTAGGGTTGCAACTTTTACTTAAATGGTTTTCACTACAGTAGCTAAAGAAGTGGGCCAGGAGCTGTGAAACAGAAGAGAACAATGCTTTGTGTCTGATGAAGGATTATTTCTGGTGGTTTGGCCTTCCTTTTCCTGCTCTATCCTCCCTCCGTGAGGCCATAGTTTTCATTCTGTATTTGTTGGGATAAAATATAGAGATGAGGTGGGAAAGCATGAGAAGGGCACAATGGCTGAGGGAGAAGAGGAAGAAAGAAGAGAAGAAACATAAGGCAATGGAAGAAAGAAGAGAAGAAACGTAAGGCAGTAGCTCCTCACATGGGGGTAAATCATCAGACGTGGAACTTAGAATTTTCTATCTTGTAATGTACTTCTGTATATCAGTGTCTTTTCCCTGTTTAAGAATATATGTTACTCAAAGGAGGGAATATGTGTGCAGTGGGGCAAAAAGTAAAGGGGATTATTAGTGTGCTGGACTAAGAACCTCAGTCGTGAGAATGTTATTTCATATGAGACAGTAGAACCCGTTACAGTGGGTGCCTACTGACTGTTAAACTATCCCAAAATATACTCTCTCAAAACAGAAATTTTATTTTGCTCATGATTTTGTAGGTCAAGAATCAAGTTCCCTTGGGGCCAGAAGATCCACTTATAAGATAGCTCACTCATGACTGGGAAGTTGGTGTCAACTATTATCTGGGAACTCAGCAGGACTTCAGTCTGGGACCTCAGTTCTTCTTTTTCTTTACTGAAGTATATAATTGATTTACAACGTTGTATTAGTTTCTGGTATACAGCAATGTGATTCAGATATAATATATATAGTTTCAGATTCTTTTCTATTATAGGTTATTACAAGATGTCAAATACAGTTCCCTTACTGTACAGTAGGTCCTTGTTGTTTATCTAGTATACATATAGTAGTTTGTATCTGTTAATCCCAAATTCCTAATTTATCCCTCCCCCCAACTTTCCACTTTGGTAACTATAGTTTGTTTTCTATGGCTGTGAGTCTATTTCTGTTTTGTAAAGAAGTTCATTTGTATCATTTTTTAGATTCCACATATAAGTGATATCATATATTTGTCTTCTCTGTCTGATTTCCTTCACTTAGTATGATAATCTCTAGGTCCATCCATGTTGCTGAAAATGGCATTATTTCATTCTTTTTTATGGCTGAGTAATATTCCATTGTGTATATACATATACCACATCTTCTTTATCCATTCATCTGTCAGTGGACATTTGCTTCCATGTCTTGGCTATTGTAAATATTGCTGCTATGAACATGGGGTGCATGTATCTTTTCGAGTTATAGTTTTATCTGAATATACACCCAGGAGTGGGATTGCAGGATCATATGGCAACTCTATTTTTAGTTTTTGAAGGAACCTCCATACTGTTTTCCATAGTGACTGTACCAATTTACATTCCCACCAACAGATTAGGAAGGTTTCCTTTTCTCCACACCCTCTCCAGAACTTGTTATTTGTAGACTTTTTGATGATGGCCATTCTGACTGGTGATATGTGGTACCTCATTGTAGTTTTGATTTGCATTTCTCTAATAATTAGCGATGTTGAGCATTTTTTCATAGGTCTATTGGCCACCTATATGTCTTTTTTGGAGAAATGTCTATTTAGTTCTTCTGCCTATTTTTTGATTGGGTTGTTTGTTTTTGTGTAATTGAGTTGTATGAGCTGTTTGTATATTTTGGAAATTAAGCCCTTGTTGGTAGCATTGCTTGTGAATATTTTCTCCCAGTCTGTAGGTTGTCTTTTCGGTTTTTTTTTTTTTTTTTTTTTTTTGGTTTCCTTTGCTGTGCAAAAGCTTGTAAGTTTGATTAGGTCTGATCTGTTTATTTTTGCTTTTATTTCTGTTGCATGGAGAGACTGAGCTAAGATAACATTGCTACGATTTATGTCAGAGAATGTTTTGCCTGTGTTCTCTTCTAGGAATTTTATGGTGTCATGTTTTATATTTAAGTCTTTAAGCCATTTTGAGTTTATTTTTGTGTATGATATGAGGGTGTTGTTCTAATTTCATTGATTTACATGCAGCTGTCCAGCTTTCCCAACATTGCTTGCTGAAGAGACTGCCTTTTCTCCATTGTACATTCTTGCCTCATTTGTCGAAGATTAATTGACCATAGGTGTGTGGCTTTATTTCTGGGCTCTCTGTTCTGTTCCATTGATCCACATGTCTGTTTTTGTGCCAGTACCACACTGTTTTGATTACTGTAGCTTTGTAGTATTGTTTGACATCTGGGAGGGTTATGCCTCCAGCTTTGTTCTTCTTCCTCAGGATTGCTTTGGGAATTCTGGGTCTTCTGTGGTTCCATATAAATTTTTGGATTATCAGTTTCTCTTTGTGGGCTTCTACTTTGGGTCACTTGAGCTTCCTCACAGCATGGCATCTAGTTTTTAAGAGTGAGGATTTCAGTATTATATATTCTCATTTATATGTGAAATCTAAAAAAGTTGAACTCATAGAAACAGAGAGTAGAATGGTGGTTACCAGGGACTGGGGGTGAAGGGAATTGGGAAGATCTTGTTAAATGGTACAAATTGGCAACTAGAGGATGAATAAGTTCTGGAGCACAGCATTGTGATTGTAGTCTACAATACTGTATTATGTACGTCAAAATTGCTAACAGACTAGATCTTAAAAGTTCTCACTACAAAAAAGAAATGATAATTATATGATGTGATAGAGGTGTTAGCTAATGCTAAGGTGGTAATCATACTGCAATATACAAACATATCAAATTAACACAACTCGTGTGCCTGCAACTTACACAATGTTTTATGTAAATTATATCTCAATAAAAAGGAGTGTTCCAAGAGAGAGATAGTAGATCTGTCAATTTCATAACGTCTGGGCTGAGAAACAGGTACAGTGTCAATTCTGCATTATTTTGTTCATTAAAGCAATCACAGAGCACTTACAAAATTAAGGGGAAGGGTTATAGACATTTATCTCTCCTTGGTTAAATTAAGATGTTGAATGAGAAAGAAAAAGTGTGTTATTCCTACTTGATTGTCAGAAGTCTTTGAATTTTAAGACTATTTATTTTACTGTGTCTAACACAGTGCCTAAGGTTGTCATTGTAAAGGTTAATTTTATATTGTTCAATTTTTGAGGGGAAGTGTGAAAGATGTTTTCCAAAAATTGAGAGAGAATAAACTATATAGGATCTTTCTTATGTTGATTGTTTTACTCTAAGCAGTCCATGTCACTTCCCCAAAGCAATTTTCCTTTCATTGCAGATTATGACTGACCAACTGGACATGAGCTATAAAAATCAGAGGAGGAGAAATTGCTTTAGTATATTCAAAGGCAGGAAAGAATGTTTCCTCCATCATGAGCCACTAAGCTGCAGGTACTGGGGGCTGCTGCTTGTTGGAGATCCCTGAACAAACCTAATAGCCCATAAAGACAGGACAGGCTTAAGGCCAAGCTACTGGGTAGAACTGTCAGAAGAGTTTTAAAAGTGAGTCATGCAGTGTTGATTTTAACTCAATGTTGTGCTTAGGTGTGTAAAAAACCATTCATCATTATTTCACTGATAAAACTGTGCTTGGTACTCAGCTGGAGTGCAGCCTTATGAGGCTCTTGGAAAACTTACGTTTCATTTTTGTGTGTATTGGTTAATGCTGCTTAGAACGGGTACACAGAGATTAAAAAAAAAAACTTTTTAAGAATAAAGGTTGATAAGTGTATCTGAAAGCTAAATGTGACTGACGACTCATGGTTGCCTAGAGATGGGACTCATTATTCCCTGTATAGTGTGTTAATTTTTTATCTAGAAGGTCAGACATTTTTCAGAGTGGAATGAGTCCCTACATTTCCAGACAAGATCAAGAAAGCCCTGTTCCTGAGAATTAAAGGGAAATTGACATTTAAAAAAAAGTTTTTCTAATTGGATCAGAAGTTAGGGTGATAAAAGAAGCAAAAAATCAGTCACTTTCTTTGAACTTTTTTTTTTAATCAGCAAGGCAACATAGAGAATGGACAAGTTGACAGTTTAGAAGCAACTTAGAGTCTATCCTCTGATGGATGGACAAGTTGGTTCATGTCAGAGGTCTGATAAAAAAGTATAACTGTAAGGATCATGACAGTATGATCCTCAGTTAGAAGTCTTGAAAACCGTAAGAGAGTCTAAAATCTAAAAAGGGACAGAAAGGAGAGGAATTGACACCTAACTTTACCTGGAGATTCCTTTCCTGCCCACTGCCTTCCCTACTGATTGCCAAGTGCTTATCTCCCAGCTTCGGCTTTGTAGTACTGTGGTTGGGACCCTGTAAACTACAGTCGCTTTTGGATGCTGACTCCTATTAGGCACTATAAGGATGGGGAACTAGAGAGAAATTGGAAGGCTGAAGGAGGAAATGGGGCTTGTTCTTTCTTTTTTTGTTTCCTGATCCCATCAGAGTCATCCTAGCAATGGTACTTCATTTAGAATGTGGCATTTGGTTCCAGTAGCAGCAGGTGGTTCCGAGTTCCATTTTCTTTTTTGTACTCCCTGTACCAGCATCACTGGATCTTTCCAGATTACCAGCACTAGCTAGCTGGTGTCCCTCCTGTAAGTGTGAGTCCTGGCTCTGCCAGGTCCTCCTCTGAATTCCTGAGGTACCAGTGCCATCTGGCAGTGGCTCCTTCTTGGAGATGTACATCCAGTTTTTCAGGATCTTTCTTCTAAGCTTCTAATTTCTTAGAACCGTAGGGCAGTAGCTTCTTCTTTTAGTTGCCATTTCTGTGATACCTCTCTGTTTACTTTTTGCCTTTTTACCTCTTTTATCCTATTTATTAATTCTTTCTATTAAATCTCTGTTAAAATCACTGATGAGTGTGACTGTGACTGATACATCTATTTTGCAGGAATGTTTACTGTAGGCCCCAGTGTTACTCTGTTACCATAGAAGGGCAGAGCCCGAATCTTTTCCTATCTATTCTGCACTGAGATACAATAATAACGTTAATTCACAAGTCTTGCCATAGTGCGGTGGATAATCAGCTAAGCATGCTAAAGAAGGGAAATGTTGGATTCTGCTGAGGAGTCATTATTTAACTTGTTCAGAACTTCGGGGTCCTGCCAAGTCTCCAAAGGTCAATATTTTCTCATCAAATTCTTTTTATAATCCTTTTATTCACCACCCACCCCCCAAATGTAAATGTCATTCCATGGTTTTCTGGTTTACATGTATGTCCCTGAGAATTTCATTTTGTCCTTGACCCCTGTTGGTACTTTTCCTCCTTTTCAAAGGGTAGGTGAAGTGCAGTGAAGTAGGGGAGCAGGGGTGGGAATAAGTTTCCTGAGTGATTAGGGTATGGTGCCATTAAGACCACATGCAACAGGATGTTCAGAACACAGATTAAGGATCTGTGGAGTGTGTATAAGGAAATGCTTCCTACAGGAGGTACATCTGAGTTGAATCTTGAAGGATGAACTGGAGTTAATAAGAGGAAAAGGGAGGAGCATATAGGTTGCTAGAACTAGATAAGATATATCTAAATATCTGGGTAAAAGGAGCAAATTTGTAACATTTGGGCATATTACATAACAGATGGGAAGGACAAAATTGGCTTTCCTGCCATATCTATTTTCTAGGCCCAAGAACACTTGTTGAGAATTGAATATTAAGTAAGCATCAGGATATATAGAATTTTTTTTATTTTGGTCTTCAGTTTTTTTATTTATTGAAGTATAGTTGATTTATGATGTTTCAGGTTTGCAAAGTGATTCAAATATATATATAGTAGATTCTTTTCCATTGTAAGTTATAAGATACTGAATATAGTTCCCTGGGCTATACAGTAGAACCTTGTTGTTTAAGGATATATAGAATTTTAGCTGACTTTCATCAAAGTATATTATTTACATTATATTATTTACTAATTGTTTTGGGTAGATATATGTTAGTTTCCCAATTAGACTAAGTAGAGACAGTGCTAAATACTATTTTGTGTCCACCCACCGTCACCTTACACAGTGACACATAAATAACTTAATAGATGCCTGTGGAATAAATAATTAATGAAACTTTAATAACACCATTAGGTGTCAAAAAATGGTCCACTTAAACCAGTATTCTCTCGTGGAGAAGAACTTTTTTTTTTTTCCGTCTATGATATTAGTCTCAAAAGCCAAGGAAAGTACCACTTCATCTACAATTCCCAAGATTTCCCTATAATGACCCTCTTAACAGAATGTGCATATAAATTTGGTTAATGACTGGATCATACATGGTTTTCCAAATATAATTGGAAGACAGTTTTTTTTTAAAGCTGTCATGGAGGGGTTTGATTTGCGGTGAAATAGTTTAGCCACCTTTGGGATGTTCACCTTCTAGGCAGGCTTCTTAGTTGTACTTATATTAATTTGGAGACCTTTTGCTTGAAGGCAGTACTTATATTCTACTGTATGAACTAAAGCAGATATGTCTCCTTTCTGTTTTCATACCAGTAAAATCAGATGGTAAAGCTAAGACACAGGCTTGGCCAACAGGTATTATCTTGTAGGACTTTGAATCTTTTGCAAGTGATAGCACAATACAATGATTGTTAGCATGGTGTGACCTTCCCTGGTTATCTTCTGCGTAGCCCTCCAGAACTTACTTGGTACCTGTCAAGTTTTCAAGCGTGGTCCTCCAATCTTCTAATATCATTCCAATAAATTCTCTTTTTGCTTCAGATTATTATGTAACTTTCTACAGTTTGCAACCACATGCAACAGATGATATAGATAGTGTTGTTAAAGATGTAAGAAAACATGTTACTCTTTATCCTCATTCAAAACTGATCGTTTTAAAGAGGTACAAATATTACTATAAAGTGGAATTTTGACCCAAAAAAGAGCATTTCTGTCTTTAATATCAGCCATCTGTGAACAAGTTTCCCAGTCGATACAAGGGTTTTTGACAAGTATTGTAAATGTCTTCAAGTGACACACATTTTTGGATGGAGATTTCAGCGTTTCCCCAGTGAATGTGATGAGCTGTCCAGATGGTACCCTGATAGCCACTCAGCAGAGTCCTTTAGCGATAACAATTAACAACTAATTACATTTAATGCCTTGAAAGGAGTCCAGTAGCATTCATTTGATCAGAAATCCATCCCTGGGTAGTTCCAGAAGAGAGAAAAGACTTCCAGCGTAGCCATCTGGATGCTCTTTTTTTCCCCCTGCTCTTGCCACTGAGGCGGGTTTAGTGATGTCCACGACGCCTTTTGGAGTACATATTCTGCTCTGGAAGCTGCTTAAATTTAGAGTGGGCCTTGCTGAATTAAATTGGCTTTTGTCCCATTAAAGGCAAGAGTCAAGTCACATGAAAATCCTCTGTCTGGATGGAGAGGACAAGAGAGAAAGCTTGGAAAACCTGCGCCGGACATTTGTAGTGGTTGTAGGAGTTACGACATACAACAGTGCCGAAACAAAGTTGGGACAATATGACCTACCTGATTAATTCAAAGAATTGCAGGTTGCTTCTCCTCATACTTATCTCCACAAACACAATATCTCTTCCCATAGAATGTACACAGGAAATTAGCATTATAAAAAAGCTTGATCAGTTTATAGACTCTTAGTTTAGAATTCATGACAATTCTGGTAGAAACTGGCATAGAACATACACTTTTCCATGTATGTTATTTACTTTCCTGTTCAACTGATAGCCCTGTCCTGTATAACGAATGCCAAGTACTTTCTCATGGAAGACAACTGAACATCATATAGTAATCTTCCATCTAGCAACTTTGTCCTGGTGCCACTGTTCGCTGAGTCTAGAATCTAGACAGTTGAGTCATTGTAGGCAGCAGGTAGTCAAGTGGTAAAATGTAATAAAATAATAACTTTTCCCCTCCGGAAATGGCCTAAAAGCACAATGGAGGGCTTCAAAAGCTTAAGAGGCCATGCCTGTGTTATTTAATCCCAAGCTGGGCCAATAGGATTTTAATTCCTGGAAATGTGAATTTTGGAAGAGGAAGGGATACTTCGAGTTTTGAAACTGGGTCATATTAATGGCAACACTCTAGAAGAAAGGGTCTTCTTGAACATTTTTATGTGTACTTAAAGCATAACTTTTAACAAAGTGTATTTTCATAGCTTTTGATATACAACGTTTTTGTTATCTTTTTTCTGCATATATTCTATAATTTCAATTTGACTTTTTAGTTTAATTCAAGTGTTTGTTTCAGTCAATTCAGAATAGATTAGCACTAACTTCATGGTTATTAGGGTCAGTCAAGGGCTGTGCTCCATTAATGCTTACTCAGAACCATCTGAAATGTTGCCAGTCACTGCAGCACAAGTTGGAGAGAAATAGAGAATAGCACCTTAAATGCTTCTGCTCACATTTTATTGGCTAATTCAAGTCACAACACCATGCCTACATTCAAGGGTGTAGAGAAATACAGTCCTATCACATCATGGAATGACAAAAAGTAGAAATACTAGAAATAGTGATGAGAAGCACTAGTGTAGCATGCCAGTTGGAGGAATTTTTGTTCTTGGTTTTGTCATGATCAGAGAATATTACCTGTACTCTTTTTAAATTTTGGAATTTATTGAAGTTTTTTGGTGGTTGAATATATAATCAGTTTTTGTGACTTTCATGAACACTTGAAGAAGGTATATTACTTATATCCAAGGTATAGAATTTTATATATATATCAATTACATATACTTTTCATTTATGACATTTAATTTTAAACAATGCATTTTGTCTAGTTAAGCTACCATGAGCTGAGACACATTATTTTAAATACTTCCGCTGATCTTTTTATGTTCTGTAATTTTTGCTTTTTAATGTTATTTGGTGTAAATATTAATAAATGTTAATCCTTCACTATAAATTGAGCATTTAAAAATTTTAAAGCACTCTGTTTTCCTAATTTTATACATTTCCCCTGAATTCAACAGTATCTGGCATTAATATCATGATTTCTGATATCTTTTAAACATGTACTAATCAAGCCTTTTCCTCCATCATTTTGTAGGTTACCAGTGATCTCCACTTTGCCTGCATTGATCAGTCTGTCTTCCTTGAAAGACTTTTCACTTGTCTTCTAGAGTATCACATTGTCTATTTTCCTTCTACTTCCCTAGTTGCTAATGTTTTCCTGTCTTTTTTTTTTTTTTTTGCTGTTTTTTCTTCTCATTTCCTGAAACCTGTCAGTTAGTTGGAGTGTTCCAAAGCTCACTCTTTGGAACTCTTGGCTTCTTTATCTATATTCTTTTAGTGATGCCACCTAGACTTATGGCTTAAATACCATCTGTACTCTTATCAGTCAGGGTCCAATCAGGAGACAAATCACACCAGTCATTTCAACAGAAATTGAATACAAATAATTATTGACTAGCAATAAATTTGTTGACTATATTTCCAATAATTATCATTCTGAGATACTCTACTGGGGAACATTTTCAGCAAGTAGAGTTTTGAAAGGGCTAAGGGTTGAACGCTTTCAGCTGTCATTTCTCAGTATAATTTTTCTTTTTCCTGCATGTGAGCTACATTTCTGCCTGTGAAAGCAGTGAGTATGTCTGAGTGTGTAGACTATGCCTGCTATACTCAAGGCACTGGCACTAATTCTCTAGCTTCTCTGTTTTCACTTGGTCATGTGCTATTTATTGGTCTTTACTTGCATTGGAGAAGTAGGAAGGTAAGAATATAGAGATTTCGTTGACCATGGATATAGAAATAAGCAAAGCCTTTCAGCTACCTTTGGTTCCAAGCCTCTCAGAATCATTTGGATAAGGCGGATATCTGAGGTTCTTCTCAAGGCTCACACTGGTTCAATAGAGTCCTCAGTTGGACTGTAGAATAGAGGTCTAGGCAGAAGTGATATGGTTCTTTGCCATGTTTTACTTCTGTATCCATATGTTCCTTGGGAATTGGCTTATCAAAAGCAGAACTGACCCTGTACTTAGATACAAATATCAATCGGTATCAAATTTAACACTACTTATAATTTCTCTAATGTTTTTGTGCAACTAGAAAGAAGAAAATACATATTACAAGAAGATTTGCATTTCTCTAATGATTAATGATGTTGAGCATTCTTTCATATGTTTGTTGGCAATCTGTATATCTTCTTTGGAGAAATTTTGACTGTATTTTCTCCAGTCCTAGTTCTTATTTAGTCTTTTTAAAAACTACATAACTGTTAAAATTTTGTCCATTTTTTATGAATGTTTTTGTTGTCTGTGTCATCAAAATATGAGTATTTGGAATTAGATACTCATAGAATTAGATACGCATTTAATTAAAGAAAATACTGGCCAAATACTGGGCAGTGCTGTCCTCTTGATTTTGCAGTGGAGGACACTGAGGCCTAGAGATATTCAACGACTTATGCAAGGTCACAGTTTAGTTTTTGTTTTTTATCCTACATTGTTGTGAGGGCTGAGAACTCCATGCCTCCCACTAACAACTTCCATTTTCTTATTCAAGTGGATGCTTAGAACCTTTTACTGGTTAGACTATTTTAATTTCAACAACAGAGTTTGACCTAGTGAATTGACCTTTATGAAAGCTAATGAGGAATTAAGCTGCCTAAAAAACTTGAGCTGAAAGATTTCCCCAGGTCTTTTATATTATTATAAACATACAGGAGACAGGGGCCAGCACTTGCATTTGTACATTGTGAGGTACAGGGAAGGAATTAATAAACGCGATAGAATGAATTGCCTGCTGGGCACTTCTAATGTTTAAGAGCGACCAGGAACTATCACACTTCTGCTCTTACTTCAGTCAGGTACATATTGTAACTTTCAAGTCTCCAAACATCCTCTGTCAGTGATTATACACCTGTGGTCTCGGTGCCACGTGTATCCAACAGGAGGTAGAAAACGACACGAGCAGAGAAAATCACTCACTGCCTTAGGCTCAGAGCTTCTTTTCTGGTTCTACTCAGGAATGCCACAGCTTCAAATTCTCTAAGCTGTTGGATTCTGTACTTGTTTTGACCTTCAAGATTCTGCTGATCTCTCCAGCCTTGCCTAAAACCATGGACTTAACCCTTTCCTGCTTTCTGCTGACCTTAGACTTCTGTTTTAAGACCCACTTTGCAGGACTTGTCGGATTCATGACCCGTTGCCTCCTCTGACCTCCGATTCACATCTGATTGCTCAAATCTGGTTGGAATTCAGAACTCTTCCTTTTGCTTCTGTCTGATGATCACCAGCCTCATCAATGCTTGGGCATGATACTTCATGCTTTAATTTGGTTATTCTACAGTTTTTCTAACAGTTTTTCATTGTCCTGTCCCTGAGTTATCTAAGTTAGTTACCTGAGAATGACTGTGAAATATACAGTAAAAACTGAAGTGATTGCAATCACAGGAGGTATGATGATGTTTCTGAGGAAGAAACATAATAAAAATTTCTGCCTTTTAGGGACTGAATTTTTCACATTGAGTTGATACCATGTTTAAATCTAAAAAAATACATCTGTTTATCAAAATTCAGAGTGAGGGTTTGAACCCTTTCCCATTCCCCACCCAATAGTTGTAGTAACAGGAATATCCCAAAGAACTTAGGAGAGGCAAGAAGAGCAGTGCTTCAGCCTCACCAGGTAGCAAGGGCAACCTTTCTCTACTCAGTTTCCCAAATCTGGCTGTGCTTTTGATTTTGAGTCTGGACACCTTACTAAACTACTGTTTCCTAGGTCCCACCTAGAACATTTTATGAGAGTTTGGTCTGGAAATATGAATTTTAAACAAATTCTCTAGTGATTCTGATGCAGTAGGCCAGTATTTGAGAACCACTACTCCTAGTAACTGGGGGTAACAATTATGCAGATCATAATTGAGAGAAAGAAAAATCTTAAAAGACACAATTGACAAAGACTCCATATTTAAGTTTTGACAAAAGAGCAATTGAGAGGAGACAGAATTCTCTGCAATTATTATTAAGTCCTTGATACAAGAAGTTGAACAACCTCCAAAATTAATTATTAGAGTTTAAAATGTGGAAGAAGATCGGTAAATCATTATGGTGAAATCAAAATAGTAGACAAACTAAGAGAGACATACTTCCCTTACCAACAGATAGCTAATGTAATGATTTCACCAGTTTCCTGCTAAAGATGGATTATGAGTTAACGTTGATCACAGTGTTTTATAGTTTACGTTTATTTTGACATCTTTATAGTTCTTTCCTCATTGCATGTTTCATCATTCTTAGTTAATGGTGTTATTTCCCCATGAGTGTCTTCTTTTAAAAAATATGAAGTCCCAAAGTTAAATATCCCTCAACTATTTTTATAGATAGGTAAGTCATCACTGGGTAGGTACTAAGTGGTAATCACAGTCAAGAATTTAGTGTCCAGAGTGTGGAAAGTAGAAAAGCAGTTCCTTTTACAAAATTCTAACTTTATAGAATTTGCTTCTATCTGAGAATGATCAGGGGTAATACTCAAAATATGTTACAGCTAATATGGCAGTATAAATTAATAAAAGAAATACATTTAAAATTCCTTTTATTCTTTTTTTAAACATCTTTATTGGAGTATAACTGCTTTACAATGTTGTGTTAGTTTCTGCTATATAACAAAGTGAATCAGCTATATGTATACATATATCCCCACATCCCCTCCCTCTTGCGTCTCCCTCCCACACTCCCTATCCAACCCCTCTAGGTGGTCACAAAGCACCGAGCTGATCTCCCTGTGTGATGCAGCTGCTTCCCACTAGCTATCTATTTTACATTTGGTAGTGTATATATATCAATGACTATCTCACTTCATCCCAGCTTATCCTTCCCCCTCCCCATGTCCTCAACTCCACTCTCTACATCTGCGTCTTTATTCCTAGACTCTGTATGACAGACTCTAGGTCCATCCATCTCACTACAAATAACTCAACTTTGTTTCTTTTTATGGCTGAGTAATATTCCATTGTATATATGTGCCACATCTTCTTTATCTGTTCATCTGTCAGTGGACACTTAGGTTGCTTCCATGTCCTGACTATTGTAAATAGTGCTGCAGTGAACATAGTGCTGCAGTGCACATACATGACTCTTTTTGAATTATGGTTTTCTTAGGGTATATGCCCAGTAGTGGGATTGCTGGGTCATATGGTAGTTCTATTTTTAGTTCTTTAAGGAACCTCCATACTGTTCTCCATAGTGGCTGTATCAATTTACATTCCCACCAACAGTGCAAGAGGGTTCCCTTTTCTCCACACTCTCTCCAGCATTTATTGTTTGTAGATTTTTTGATGTTGGCCATTCTGACCGCTGTGAGGGGATACCTCATTGTAGTTTTGATTTGCATTTCTCTAATGATAAGTGGTATTTAGCATCCTTTCATGTGTTTGTTGGCAATCTGTATATCTTCTTTGGAGAAATGTCTACTTAGGTCTTCTGCCCATTTTTGGATAGGGTTGTTTGTTTTTTTGTTATCGAGCTGCATGAACTACCTGTATATTTTAGAGATTAATCCTTTGTCAGTTGCTTCACATGCAAGTATTTTCTCCTATTCTAAGGGTTGTCTTTTCATCCTGCTTATGTTTGCCTTTGCTGTGCAAAAGCTTTTTAGTTTCATTAGGTCCCAATTGTTTATTTTTGTTTTTATTTCCTTTTCTAGGAGGTGGGTCAAAAAGGATCTTGTTGTGATTTATGTCATAGAGTGTTCTGCTGATGTTTTCCTCTAAGAGTTTTATAGTGTCTGGTCTTACATTTAGGTCCTTAATCCATTTTGAGTTTATTTTTGTATATGGTGTTAGGGAGTGTTCTAATTTCATTCTTTTCCATGTAGCTGTCCAGTTTTCCCAGCACCACTTATTGAAGAGGCTGCCTTTTCTCCATTGTATATCCTTGTCTCCTTTGTCATAGATTAGTTGACCATAGGTGTGTGGGTTTATCTCTGGGATTTCTATGCTGTTCCATTGATCTGTATTTCTGTTTTTGTGCCAGTACCATATTGTCTTGATGACTGGAGCTTTGTAGTATAGTCTGAAGTCAGGGAGTCTGATTCCTCCAGCTCCATTTTTTTCCTTCAAGACTGCTTTGACTATTCGGTGTCTTTTGTGTCTCCATACAAATTTTAGATTTTTTGTTCTAGTTAGGTAAAAAATGCCATTGGTATTTTGATAGGAATTGCATTGAATCTGTAGATTGCTTTGGGTAGTATAGTCATTTTCACAATGTTGATTCTTCCAATCCAAGAACACGGTATATCTCTTGATCTGTTGGTATCATCTTTAATTTCTTTCATCAGTGTCTTATAGTTTTCTGCATACAGGTCTTTTGTCTTCCTAGGTAGGTTCATTCCTAGGTATTTTATTCATTTTGTTGCAATGGTAAGTTGGAGTGTTTCCTTAATTTCTCTTTCAGATTGTACATCATTAGTATATAGGAATGCAGGAGATTTCTGTGCATTAATTTTGTATCCTGCAACTTTACCAAATTCGTTGATTCACTCTAGTAGTTTTCTGGTGGTATCTTTAGGATTCTCTATGTATAGTATCATGCCATCTGCAAACAGTGAGAGTTTTACTTCTTCTTTTCCAATTTATATTCCTTTTATTTCTTTTTCTTCTCTGATTGCCATGGCTAGGACTTCCAAAACTATGTTGAATAATAGTGGTGAGAGTGGACATCCTTTTTTTGTTCCTGATCTTAGAGGAAATGCTTTCAGTTTTTCACCATTGAGAATGATGTTTGCTGTGGGTTTGTCATATATGGCCTTTATTATGTTGAGGTAGGTTCCCACTGTGTCCACTTTCTGCAGAGTTTTTATCATAACTGGGTGTTGAATTTTGTCAAAAGCTTTTCCTGCATCTATTGAGATGATCATATGGTTTTTATTCTTCAATTTGTTAATATGGTTTATCACATTGATTGATTTGCATATATCGAAGAATCCTTGCATCCCTGGGATAAATCCCACTTGATCATGGTGTATGATCCTTTTAATGGGTTGTTGGTTTCTGTTTGCTAGTATTTTGTTGAGGATTTTTCATCTATATTTATCAGTGATAATGGTCTGTAATTTTCTTTTTTTGTAGTATCTTTGTCTGGTTTTGGTATCTGGGTGATGGTGGACTCATAGAATGAGTTTGGGAGTGTCCTTCCTCTGCAGTTTTTTGGAAGAATTTGAGAAGGATGGGTGTTAGCTCGTCTCTAAATGTTTTGATAGAATTCACCTGTGAAGCCATGTGGTCCTGGACATTTGTTTTTTTGGAAGATTTTTAATCACAGTTTCAATTTCATTACTTGTGATTTGTCTGTTCATGTTTTCTATTTCTTCCTGGTTCAGTCTTGGGAGGTTATATCTTTCTAAGAATTTGTCCATTTCTTCCAGGTTGTCCATTTTATTGGCCTAGAGTAGCTTGTAGTAGTCTCTTAGGATGCTTTTCGTTTCTGCAGTGTCTCTTGTAACTTCTCCTTTTTCATTTCTAATTTTATTGATTTGAGTCCTCTCCCTCTTTTTCTTGATTAGTCTGGCTAATGGTTTATCAATTTTGTTTATCTTCTCAAAAGAACCAGCTTTTAGTTTTATTGATCTTTACTATTGTTTTCTTTGTTTCTGTTTCATTTATTTCTGCTCTGATCTTTATGATTTCTTTCCTTCTGCTAACTTTGGGTTTTGTTCTTCTTTCTCTAGTTCCTTTTGGTGTAAGGTTAGGTTGTTTATTGGAGATTTTTCTTGTTTCTTGAGGTAGGCTTGTATAGCTATAAACTTCTCTCTTAGAACTGCTTTTGCTGCATTCCATAGGTTTTGGATTGTCATGTTTTCATTGTCATTTGTCTCTAGGTATTTTTTGATTTCCTCTTTGATTTCTTCAGTGATCGCTTGGTTACTTAGTATCGTATTGTTTAGCCTCCACGTGTTTGTGATTTTTATGTTTTTTTCCCGGTAATTGATTTCTAATCTCATAGCGTTGTGGTCAGAAAAGATGCTTGATATGATTGCAGTTTTCTTAAATTTACTGAGGCTTGATTTGTGACCCAAGATGTGATTCTGTCCTGGAGAATGTTCCGTGTGCACTTGAGAAGAAAGTGTAATCTGCTGTTTTTGGATGGAATGTCCTATAAATATCAATTAAATCTATCTGGTCTATTGTGTCATTTAAAGCTTCTGTTTACTTATTAATTTTCTGTTTGGATGATCTGTCCATTGGTGTCAGTGAGGTGTTAAAGTCTCCCACTGTTATTGTGTCATTGTCGATTTCCTGTTTTATAGCTGTTAGCAGTTGCCTTATGTATTGAGGTGCTCCGATGTTGGGTGCATATATATTTACAATTGTTATATCTTCTTCTTCAATTGATCCTTCATCATTATGTAGTGTCCGTCCTTGTCTCTTGTAACATTCTTTATTTTAAAGTCTATTTTATCTGATATGAGTATTGCCACTCCAGCTTTCTTTTGATTTCCGTTTGCATGGAATATCTTTTTCCATCCCCTCACTTTCAGTCTTTATGTGTCCCTAGGTCTGAAGTGGGTCTCTTGTAGACAGCATATATATGGGTGTTGTTCTTGTATCCATTCAGCAAGCCTGTGTCTTTTGGTTGGAGCATTTAAGCCATTCACGTTTAAGGTAATTATCGATACGTGTGTTCCTATTACCATTTTCTTAATCATTTTGCGTTTGTTTTTGTAGGTCCTTTTCTTCTCTTGTGTTTCCCACTTAGAGAAGTTCCTTTAGCATTTGTTGTAGAGTGGGTTTGGTGGTGCTGAATTCTCTTAGCTTTGCTTGTCTGTAAATCTTTTGATTTCTCCATCGAATCTGAATGAGATCCTTTGGGGTAGAGTAATCTAGGTTTTTCCCTTTCATCACTTTAAGTATATCATGCCACTGCTTTCTGGCTTGTAGAGTTTCTTCTGAGAAATCAGCTGTTAACCTTATGGGAGTTCCCTTGTATGTTATTTGTCATTTTTCCCTTGCTGTTTTCAATAATTTTTCTTTGTCTTTAATTTTTGCCAGTTTGAATACTATGTGTCTTGGTGTGTTTCTCCTTGGGTTTATCCTGTATGGGACTCTCTGTGCTTCCTGGACTTGGGTGGCTATTTCCTTTCCCATGTTAGGGAAGTTTTCAACTATAATCTCTTCAAATATTTTCTCAAGTCCTTTCTCTCTCTCTTCTCCTTCTGGGACCCCTATAGTGTGAATGTTGTTGCGTTTAATGTTGTCCCAGAGGGCTCTTAGGCTGTCTTCATTTCTTTACATTCTTTTTTCTTTATTCTGTTCCGCAGCAGTGAATTCCACCATTCTGTCTTCTAGGTCACTTATCCGTTCTTCTGCCTTAGTTAATCTGCTATTCCTTCTAGTATATTTTTCATTTCAATTATTGTATTGTTCATCTCTGTTTGTTCTTTAATTCTTCTAGGTCTCTGTCAGACATTTCTTGCATCTTCTCAATCTTTGCCTGCATTATTTTTCCGAGGTCCTGGATCATCTTCACTATCATTATTCTGAATTCTTTTTCTGGAAGGTTGCCTATCTCCACTTCATTTAGTTGAGGTTTTGTCTTGTCCCTTCATCTGGTCCCTCTGCCTTTTCATCTTGTCTATCTTTCTATGAATGTGGTTTTTGTTCCACAGGCTGCAGGACTGTTGTTGTTCTTGCTTCTGCTGTCTGCCCTCTGGTGCATCCATGTGTTTGTATTTTTTACATATTTTTTCCTGTAACTGATATCAAGTCTCATAGCATTGTGGTTGGAAAAGATACTTGATATGATTTCAAGTGTCTTAAATTTACCAAGGCTTGATTTGTGACCCAAGGTATGATCTATCCTGGAGAGTGTTCGATGAGCACTTGAGAAGTGTCTTCTGTTGTTTTTGAATGGAATGTCCTATAAATATCAATTAAGTCCATCTTGTTTTATGTGTCATTTAAAGGTTGTGTGTCCTTATTTATTTTCATTTTGGATGATCTGTCCATTGGTGAAAGTGGGGTGTTAAAGTCCCCTACTATTTTTGTGTTACTGTTGATTTCCTCTTTTATGCCTGTTAGCATTTCCCTTAAGTATTGAAGTGTCCCTATGTTGGGTGCATAAATATTTACAATTGTTATATCTTCTTCTTGGGTTGATCCCTTGATCATTACGTAGTGTCCTTCTTTGTCTCTTGTAATAGTCTTTATTTTAAAGTCTATTTTGTGTGATATGAGAATTGCTACTCCAGCTTTCTTTTGATTTCCAGTGGCATGGAATATCTTTTGCCATCCCCTCACTTTTAGTCTGTATGTCTCCCTAGGTCTGAAGTGGGTCTCTTGTAGACAGCATATATACAGGTCTTATTTTCAACCCAGTCTATGTCTTTTGGTTGGAGCATTTAATCCATTTACCTTTAAGGTAATTTTCAATATATATGTTCCTTTTATGATTTTCTTGATTGTTTTGGGTTTGTTTTTGTAGTCTTTTCCTTCTCTTCTGTTTCCTTCTTAGAGAGGTTCCTTTAGCATTTGTTGTAAAGCTGGTTTGGTGGTCCTAAATTCTCTTAACTTTTCCTTGTCTTTAAAGGTTTTAATTTCTCCATGAAATCTGAATGATATCCTTTCTGGGTAGAGTAATCTTGGTTGCAGGTTTTTCCCTTTCATCACTGTAAATATGTCCTGCCCTACCCTTCTGGCTTGCAGAGTTTCTGCTGAAAGATCAGCTGTTAACGTTATGGGGATTCCCTTGTATGTTATTTGTTGATTTTCCCTTCCTGCATTTAATATTTTTTGTTTGTATTTAATTTTTGATAGCTTCATTAATATGTTTCTTGGTATGTTTCCCTTGGATTTATCCTGTATGGGACTCTCTGTGCTTCCTGGACTTGATTGACTATTTTCTTTCCCATGTTAGGGAAGTTTTTGACTACAGTCTATTCTAATATTTTCTCAGGTCCTTTCTCTCTCTCTTCTCCTTCTTGGACCCTTATAATGTGAATGTTGGTGCATTTAGTGTTGTTCCAGAAGTCTCTGAGACTGTCCTCAATTCTTTTCATTCTTTTGTCTTTATTCTTCTCTGAGGTAGTTATTTCCACTATTTTATCATCCAGGTCACTTATCCATTCTTCTGCCTCAGTTATTCTGCTATTGATTCCTTCTAGAGAATTTTTCATTTCATTTTTTGTGTTGCTCATCATTGTTTGTTTGGTCGTTAGTTCTTCTTGTTACTTGTTAAATGTTTCTTGTATTTTCTGCATTCTATTTCCAAGATTTTGGATCATCTTTACTATCATTACTCTGAATTCTTTCTCAGGTAGACTGCCTATTTCCTCTTCATTTGTTTGGTCTGGTGGGTTTTTACCTTGGTCCTTTATCAGCTGTGTATTTTTCTGTCTTCTCATTTTGTTTAACTTACAAAGTGTATGGGGTCTCCTTTTCTCTGGCTGCAAGTTCGTAGTTCCCGTTGTTTTGGTATCTGCCCCAGGTGGGTGAGGTTGGTTCAGTGGCTTGTGTAGGCTTCCTGGTGGAGGGGACTGGTGCCTGTGTTCTGGTGGGTGGGGCTGGATCTTGGCTTTCTGGTGGGCAGGACCACGTCTAGTGGTGTGTTTTGGGGTGTCTGTGAACTTAGTATGATTTTCGGCAGCCTCTCTGCTAATGGGTGGTGTTGTGTTCCTGTCTTGCTAGTTGTTTGGCATGGGGCGTCCAGCACTGGAACTTGCTGGCCGTTGGGTTGAAGCTGGGTCTTAGCATTGAGATGGAGATCTCTGGGAGAGCTCTTGCCAATTGATATTATGTGCGGCTAGGAGGTCTCTGGTGTTCTAGTGTCCTGAACTCGGCTCTCCCACTTCAAAATCTCAGGCCTCACACCAGGCCAGAGCACCAAGACCCTGTAAGCCACACGGCCAGTTACATGGGGATTTTCTTGCCTGTTGGGAAGTCTGAGGTCTTCTGCCAGCGTTCAGTAGCTGTTCTGTGAGAGCTGTTCCACATGTAGATATTTTTTAATGTATTTGTTGAGAGGAAGGTGATCTCCACATCTTACTCCTCCGGCATCTTGAAGGTCCCTCTCCTTTTATTCTCTAAGTTAAATATGTATGTGTATAAAATCATACAACTACTTATTTAATCAGATAAATCATTCATCTAATTTAATAGTTTTAATGAGTTGTTGAATTATTTAGAAATGAATAGGTTGGTCTTTTGTTTGTCATGGATTTTACTGTCTAACCGTTGCTGTGGTCTGAGCCATTATTTGATATTGGGAAGCATGTATACTATTTAAGTTACTTTTTTATTAAAAGGATAGTGAATATTCCTGGCACCTGAACCTTTAGCATCTTGGAGGTGGTTGGCTGCTCTGCCTATATGGGTGGAGACCCTGAATTTTTAATAATAGTCATGATAATATTGCCACCAGTGCTACAACTCCTGTCATCTGCTCTGCTACCTTGCCCCTGCAAATGTTGTGCTTCTCCAAAATAGCAGGTGGGCCCAGAACACGCCACTGACACTGTTACTGATACTAGCTTTGTCCACTCAGCAGTCCACCAGGGGTTGCCCAGGCTTGTACTAGCAAGATTCACAGGGTGAATTTCCTGCCTCTGCAGCTGCTGTACAGCATTTCCAGGTGGAATTTGTCTCAGTAACCCATATAACAGAATTTCCTAATTTAGTATTCAGCATGGCTATGCTGGTATGAACTAGTTGAAAAGCAGCTCTAGGTATGCCAGCTCTATCAGTTAGGATGAAGTTCTGCTGCATATGACAGTTAGCTTCAACAAGACAGATGTTTATTTTTCTTTCTTATGTAAGAGAGTCTGGAGATAGGTAGTTCAGGGCTGCTGTGGTAGCTTGATAGTCTCTAGGAATCTAGGTTCCTTCTCTTCTCTTTGATGCTCTGTTATACTTGGCATTGTGTCCTGTGGTTCAAAAGCTGCTGCTCTAAATCTAGTCATCACGCCATACCCCAGCCAGCAAGAAGGTGCACAAATGGAGGGAAGAAAGGTTCAATGCCTGCCGTTTAGAAGACTTCCTAGAAGTCCCACACAATATTTTTCTTTATATCTCTTTGTTTAGTATTTTACCACACAGTCATATATAGGAGCAAGGGAAGCTGGAAAATTTAGTCTCCAACCTGGGATGCTATATTTCTAAGCCATAATTAAGATGATAGCTAAAGACTGGATGGTAGAGACAACTTGTACTCTTCCACACCACCCCTTAATTCATTTTCCTGTTTCCTTAAGGAAGGTAGCAAAAGCACAAGGACACAGAGAAACAGATGGAAAATATAAAATGTTCACTCAAGCTATCATTTATAATTACTTTGATTCTGGCCTATGAACATTTGAAAACACTTGCTAGGAAGAAATTTCTTCCATCAGTATACTGGAATATCAGCATCCTCTGGTCCTACCCTCACAGAAGTCCTTGACCTGGACTTGGATGCTGATTTTAGTAATGATACTATTTTCAGTGTATGCGGCTTAAAGACTTTAGGGGAAGAAAATAGAGATCTGTGGTTCTGGATATTGCTGAGTATGTTTGGTGTGCTTGAGAGGAACAGGGTGACACTGAATACAAAGCTGCTGATGCAGGTCCACCACTCAGCCAGATCCAGTTGTGAAGATTTTATAAGAAGAAACTGTATCTTCCCAAGAACTCTAGTCTGAGGTGAAAAAATAACAAAACCAAGTTCATATTTGTGAGCATGCTGTACATTTTCAGAAGCTCCTTTATTGATATGTTTTAACTGCTTCCTATTCGCCCTGTTGGTGAGGGAGGGATTCCCATCCTAGGGTTGTGAGGATGGTCAAACACCTGAGACTTGACACTGGACAGATGAGTTTGATGGTAGTTCGTTAGTCCCGCATACTCATAGCCTGGAGGAGGAGGATATTGTATGCTATACAGGGTCATTCAGGTGTTGGACTTGGGAACAGAGTGAAAAGCTCTGTCACAGTAAGAGGGTAGGATGCTCCCTGGCACCCATAGGAGGATGTGCTTGGCTTGTTTGAAGAATTTTGCAGATTGGTAGGAAGTTAAAACCAGCTACTCAGGTATGGCGGGAACTGTGCCTGACCCCTTTGATAAGGACGACTGTTTGGCTAGGAGACGTCATCTAAGGGAGGAGGGTTGAGAGGCAACCTTGCAGTTAGAGCATTCAAGGCTTTCCTATTTCACCAGATGTCAAGGCAGCACATAATAGTGATCCTTAATATTAGGCTGTACACCACATGCTGCAGATTTTTCTGCTTCTCATTGGATATCAGTTTAAACATGGAGGCTTGAGTCTTTGTAATTTACCTCTGTTTGCTAAGTACAGTAAATATTCAATACTTGACTAAATTTCCTTTTCTTTTAAAAGTATATTAATACTTATTTCAGAAAGAAGCCAATGGTTACAGGGTTTATAGTCTTGATATTGTATCAGGTAAAGAGAAAACATCAAATAGCTATTTCTTTTTCTCTGCAGAGGACATGTCAACAGTGGGACAGTCCTTACCATGAAGCATGCAGGGACCTTAGTGGCATGGGTCTCTGGCAAAGGAAAAGAAGCTGGACTGGGGTAGGGAAATTGACATAGCTCTATAACTGGCCCATAGGGGGAATGGTCAGATAATATGCAGAAAGATATGGTGAGCTCACACATAATTTAGGGTTGGCACTTATATCTTTTGGAGTAAACATCAGTGGTAGCGGTGATTTCCAAACTCAGGAAGGGAGCAGTACCTTGACAATGAATTATTAATTCAGTGGCTCTGGTAAAATGGAGAAGTCCTGTCCTGGGTGTGGTCACAGAGGTGTTTCATATGTCATCAGAGACAGTGCTTCTCACCCAGCAGGAAACACTGGTAGAGATAAACCATTGGGGATTGAATGATTCTAGCAGCTAAGGGACAGGGATTCTTAGGGAGAGTTTTGAGTGTCCAGGTTTTATCAGAAACTAATTTGTTTTTTTCTTTTAAAAATAACTGAATGGGGATACCCCTGTCCTATCATTCAGATTTTCTTTTATTATATCAGTGATGCAAAACATGTTAAACAAAATTTTTCCTCTTAGAATTTCAGTCTTTAAAAATATCTGTCAATTGTATGGGGGAAAAACATCCACTCTTGTTTGGAACACAGAAACTGCACTAAAATGAGTTAGGTTAATGTTACAACAAACACTAGTTGATCAACTACTATATTTTTGGCATTGAACTATGTGTTTAAAAGTCCTATAAAAATATGCATGACTGTCCCCTTTTCTATGCTCATAACTAATTGCAAACAAAGTAGTATGACGAGAGTTTCATGAAAACTGCTTTGTGTGCTTGCTTTGGAAGTGAAGAAGCAAAATATTCCATTGGTCTGATAAAAGAAAAGAAAAATATAGGGGAATCAAAGTTAAGGTGAGACTTGAAAGATGGGTAGAAATGTTTTTTTAAAATAAAGTTTATTTTTATGCAAACTAATATGTACTCAAAATAAAATATTTCCAAAATGTTACAAGAAAAATGTAAAACAATTTCATCACTTTTTGATGAGTACTGATAACATTTTCATGCATAAGGCCTTTCATGTCTTATATTGTTTTACATATTCTACATACAATTCTCTAAATTGTATTTTCCTAAATTCTTAAAAACTTCTAGAATATACAGATTCCATAAAATACGTGTACCATAATTTAAGCAGTTCCCCACTCAGACAATTTGAACTCTGAATTTCTAGGAATAGATTAATCAAAAGTTGAGGTTACAATTTTAATGCTGTATTCTAGGATTTTAACTTTTTAAAGCCGTTGTTAAGGATGTGTTTCACCATACACTTGGCATTATAATTATAATTTTTAGTATTTACTCATTTATAGATTAAAATAATATGCAATTATTTAAGTTGAATTTATTTGGTTGAATATTTTATCCATTTACTTTCCAATCAGTTGAAATTTTTTATGTGAAATACATGTTTGACATTTCTATGCATTCACCTAATGTCATCTATGTGTTTCTAATCATTTATATTAATTCCTTTTATATTAGATATTAAACTAGGAAAAATATTCTTCTGTTATGCTTGTCTTAAATATTTTCCCAGTTTATTTTCTAAACAGTGAATATTTTACGTATTTTAATCTGTCAATTTATGTTTTATTTAAATAAAGTTTAGAAATGCTCTCAGACAGGAGATTTTATTGTGCATAGATATATTATAGACATTGCCTTTCAAGAGACTGTGAATTGGTGAAAGACTAGTTTAGTTGGAATAAAGATTTGTGCAAATCAGTACTGATGCCTAAATTTGGGAAGGTGGTTGGTGATAGAGTTAAGAGATCTGAATTCCAGTTCTGTAAAAAATGTCTTTGGGATTTTGATAGGGATTGAATTGAATTTGTAGATGTCTTTGGGTAGCTTGGACATTTTAACAACATTAAGTCTTCTAATTTATGAGCACAGGATGTTTTTCCATTTGTGTTTTGTTTAATTTCCTTCATCAATGTTTTGTAGTTTTCAGTATATAAATCTGTCACCTCCTTAGTTAAGTTTATTCCTAAGTATTTCATTCTTTTTGGTGCTGTTGTAAATGGGATTTTTTTTTCCAAATTTCCTTTTCAGATAGTTTGTTGTTAGTGTATAGAAAGAATGGATTTTTTTTTGTGTTGATTTTGTATCCTGCAACTTTACTGAATTCATTTGTTGTCACAGTTTTTCTTAATGATGTCTTTAAGGATTTCTATGTATAAGATCATGTCATGTGCAAAACAGGTATAATTTTAATTCTTTCCTTTCAATTTGGATGCCTTTCTTTCTAATATTTTGCAATATTTGACAATATGAATGGACCTTGAGGACGTTATTCTAAGTGAAATAGCCAGACATAGAAAAACAAATACTGCATGATTCCACTTATATTAGGTGTTTAAAATAGTCAAATTTATAAACTCAAAGGCTGGAATGGTGGTTCTCAGAGGCTGTGGGGAGAAGGAAATGTGCAGTTATTAATCAACACAAAGTTTCAGTTAATAAGATAAACTCTGAAGATGTGATGTACAATATTGTACACATAGTCAACAATAATGTATGGTACTCTTAAAATTTGTTATGTTCTTATCTCAATGAAAATTTTTAAGAAATGGAAGTGCTTCAAAAAAAGGGATGGGGATGTTATGACTTTCAGCTCAGGAATGAATTTTTTTCAGTTGAGAATTGAGGGACCACTGAAGGTTTTGAACAGAGAAGTGCTGTGATAAAAATGACTTTTTAGATAAGTTGTTGCTATGTATTGGATCAATTGGAAACAGGAGTGAGTGATTGGGGAAACCAGGTGTATTAGTTTCCTATTGCTGCTATAGCGAATTACCACAAACTTAGTAGCTTAAAATAACACAAATTTATTATCTACAATTCTGGAGGTCAAAAGTTAGAAACGGATTTCACTGGACTGAAATTAAGGTGTAGGTCAGGCTGTGCTTTGTCTGGAGCTCTGGGGAGGATCTGTTTCCTTGACTTTTTCAGCTTCCAGAGGATACCTGTGTTCCTTAGCTCGTGACCCCCTGCCTCTATCTTCAAAGCTAATAGGATAATATTTTTGAATATTTTTTTGACTATGAACATCTGCTTTCATAATCACATTTTTTCTGACTGTGACCCTTTTATCACCCTCTTATCAGGACACCTCTGGTTACATTAGACCCAACTGTATAATCCAGGATAATCTCCCCATGTCAAAATGCTTAATTTAATCACATCTGCAGAGTTCCCTTTTGCCATGTACTATAACATATTCACAGGTTCCAGAGATTAGGACACGGACATCTTTGGGGGACCATTATTCTATCTACCACACAAGCATAGGACATAAATTCATATGCGAATTAATGAAGACCTGAACTATAGTGATGGCTATGGGATTGATACTTCTCTGTACTTCCCTCTATAACTGATCCATCATAAAAACGCTATTGTCTCTCCCTATGCATGATCCTTTGAAGCTATCTATTTCTTACTTTTTATTCCCACTGAACCATTCTTCACTTTGCCAATTTTGTGTTTTTGCTAACTGTTGACTTCATCTAACGGTTATTTCCTATATCTTCTTTGGCTATCCAAATTTTGCTAATTCGTTGTTAAATTGCATTTCTTCTTGTGTTTAAAAGGAGATAAACCATACTTAAGTGATTTTCTTCCCTGGTCTATGAGACTTCTGTTGAATTTTTATTGTTTAGTCATTTTCAGAGTATTAGGCTTTTCCACGAACATGGCGGATAATTGCACTGAGTTAGTTCATTGCAAATCACACTGGAAATTCACCCAAACGGTTCATGTTAAAAAAAAAAAAAAAAACTCAACGAAATACATTTTCAATTCATGCATGTATGCAGAATCTAAGCTCTGAATCATTTTTGGTTTCTCCCTGTTTTTCCTCCCCTCTGGTCAACAAACCATTTACATTAAAACAAAAACAAAAAAGCCAACAGGATAGTTAGCCTTCTCTCCTCATTTTAGAAAGGAAAATCTGAAGCTCAAAGAGATGTCATGATGAGGTCACCAAATTATATAAAAATATTCAAACCGCAGACTCATTTTTATAGCAGGCATCTTGCTATTACACCACACTGCCTGAAGTCCAAATCAGAAGAAGTTAGATTTATCAGAGCAGACATTTCAGGTTAGTTGGATTCTCTGGCTTTCCATATCTGTCCCTGATATCCAGTGGTGCCTGGGTCCCTGGGTCAATCTGGTCCATTCCACAGAGCACAGTCAAAAGATCAGAAGAGAAGTCTTTGCTGGCTGGCTGACATGTGGATATTTTTCTCTCACCCATTAAAAAGATTTTACCAGATCCAGTTTCATAGTCCTGTAAATTTGGGAACTGCCTTTTAAAACTGCTAGTCTGAGGTGGAAATAGGGTCAAGCCTTTAATCACAAGATGCATGAGAAAGAGGTGATAAAGTCAGGTACTGTGTGAAAACAGGCATATTGGGAAGTCTAGGGTTGGTGGCTTTTTCTTTGAAGAAGCAAAAAGGCAACAAACAGCTTAAAGAGCTAGGAGTGAGACAGCATGCATTCACAAATCTTTATTGGTGAATGTCTTCCAGGATATTTATCTGGTCACAGAAGGATCATCAGCTGACTAGTGAGAAACTTAGATATAAGACTATATCTAACATCTCTCTACATTTATCTCTTTAATAACATACTTCCTCATTTTCTCTTAGTTTGGAATGTGGGCAGTTCCTGGTGACTGGGTTTCAAGTAGGTTGTCCCCAGCTTAGGATGGTTTGACTGCTGAGTTTCGGACTTTATGATGGTGTGAGAGGGATACTCATTCAGTAGACCACACTTCGGATTTTGAATTTTCATCTTTTCCTGGGTCAGCAATATGGAGTATCCTGGGCTGTGATACTCTCATGACGCAGGGCAGGGCAGCGGCCACAGCTCAGTCAGCCACATGATACCCTTACAACCATTCTGAACTCATACAGCCATTCTGTTGTTCACTTTCAGTACAGTATTCAATAAATTACCAGAGATTTTCAACATTTTATTATAAAATAGGCTTTGTGTTAGATGATTTTACCCAACTGGAAGCTAATGTAAGTGTTCTGAGCATGTTTAAGGTAGGCTAGGCTAAACCATGATGTTTGGAAGGTTAGGTGTATTAAATGTATTTTTGACTTACAGTATTTTCAACTTGTGATAGGTTTATCAGGACCTGACCTCGTTGGAAGTCAAGGAAAATCTGAAGCACAGAATGTAAGTGCCATGACAGACAGAAGTGTGTGTGTGTGTGTTTGTGTGTTAAACCTTAAAGCATAACTCTTGAATTACTATAGCATGCTCCACTCTTCAGCAGAAAAGACAGATTTCATAGTGTGTCACTTACTGTGAATGTACCAACAATGCAGAATTCAGAAGTACAAATGTTATAGCCAGAAACTTTGGGTTTCTTGGAAAGATTTTTGAGAAATCTTTTAAGATTGTAGCTGTCTAAAACTCTGCCTGCAAGAAATTTTCACATAGGTTCTGTCATACCCTGTAAAAGACTGGCTCATAAATGGGAGAACAATTGTTCTGATATAGAGTGATTGCATTTCAGTACTCAATGTGAGAGCAGGAGTAAACAGGTAAGGAACTAGCAAATCTTCTAGAGGACAGTGCTTTATTGCCACAAATACCTACCCTAGGCTAACTTCACCCTAAGTCACTGTAATAAATGACTGCTGAAATCCAAAAGGAACAAAAACTTATTGAACATTTCGACACCTGTAGCCAATGCAGTGTTTTAACCAACAAGAGGCTTGAGGGTGATGAAATGTAATTGTGACAGCTCTGACAACTTTGCTAACCGACAGATTCTATTCAGGTAAATGCAGACCCTCCCTATGAAACAAAAATATATTGTAATTCTACTGTGGCAAATACAGTAAGACAATAATAAAGTGATAAACTGTAGTGAGGGATGGAAACTGAAGAACCCTGGGAAAAATACAACTGGTGCTAAGAAGTGACCCTGGGGTTCAGGAAAATCTAGGAAGGAAAGAAGAAAAGTGACATAGTGATCACCTACAGTAATTTAGGCATGGCCTGTGCCTTCTGGAATATGAGCCTGTCACAATCTGTGCGTAACTAAGAAGGTTGTTCCAGTAGTTGCAGAAATAGGAACTAATAATCTATTTGATGTCAAGCTGAGAAAAAATTCATGGTCCTTTCTAAAGTTCTGTGCATGTGTTACTTCCCTGGTGGTCCAGTGGGTAAGACACTGTACTCCCAATGCGGGAGGGCTGGGTTCGATCCCTGGGCAGGGAACTAGATCCCGCATGCATACCGCAACTAAGAAGCCTGCATGCCACAACTAAAAAAAAAGAAAAAAGACCCCACATGCTGCAACTAAAGATCCCGTGTGCCACAACGAAGATCCTGTGTGCCGCAACTAAGACCCGGCGCAGCCAAAAAAAAAAAAAAATGCTGTGTATGTGGAAGAGTTCTAAATTATTTCAGGTTTAAACAAGCAAGGAGGTGTAACCAATGCCTTGCCTGCCCATTTAAAAAAAAGGAATTAAAACAATGGTATATACTAGGAACTCTTTCTGTCTTATTCTTATTTATACCCCAAGTGTTTAAGAAAGAGTCATACAGAAGATATATTTTGAATAAGTGTGGGTAAAGGAATTTGGTGTTTGCAAACTGAAATTGATTGGGAGTTCTTATTGTTTGTATGTATGTATTAGATACACTTGAAACTGTGTCTGGGCATTGTATACACTTCTCTGTTAATAACTTTGTAATATAATTGGTGGTGTGTGTATATATATATATAGCATGTAATTATAATGAAATTATTATCTGTAATATATATTACATAGAATTGATATAGTTGGTAGTTCTGAGTGGGAGGAGCTGTGTTATTTAAAAATCATTAGGAAAGATAAGAATAAATTAATATAAATATACTATTTGAATAATTAAGACAGTATTGTTATCGTGGTAGCAGAAGTTTGAGATGGAATTTGAAGAATTTAGTACCACTTGGTCAATAAACAATGAAAAACTAATTAATACCAGGTTTTCTGTTGCCTTCCATAGAGTGCTCCTTATAGGAGTTATTCTTGGTCACCTTTTATATTATATACTTCTTTCCAATATTTTAAATATGAGTTAAATTAGTACAAATACAAGCTAGGTTAAGCAACTGACAAATGACTGCTGGCTTACTCTCCACTACATTTGGAACAAATTAAGGTGTATTAGATAAAATTAGGCCAGAGACCAAGGAACGACTCTATCCTGCCTCAGATCATTGCTTCTCCTCTTCATACAGTTCCACAGAGATAGGGACATAATGAACTGTCACTTTATCATCAACTGGGATTGTGTCCCAAGTGGACGGCTGAGCTAGAACGTGGACTTTTCAGCTTCCTACTGACAGTACTTCTCCTCAGACCCATATCTTGGACCTCATTACCCTCTGGCTACTTTTAAGAAAGGGCAGGAGAAAGAGAAAAGTGATAGGGTCTGTTCAGGGATGGCAGACCCTAGGGGACCTTACTTTCCCAGCAGAGGAAGAGAACTTTACCCATATGTAAGACTCTTAAATATACAGTTACTTCTTCCACTAGCAGTGGCAGTCTGATCATTCTTTATCAGATTAATAAAATTTTTCCTTCCAGTATTTGCAGACTGGAGTGAGAAGGGGAAAGAATGTAAGGGAGGAAGGAGTCTTGAGTATGTCCTGTCCTTAATGGCCTACAGTTTTTGATTAAATGCAGATACAGTCACAAATTCCAATTAAATGTTATTATAGTCACAGAAATATATGCATTCATAATGTGGAATTAGGACTATTTGGCCAATGCTTTGCCAGATCCTTGGAGAAATTTCCAGTCACTTTGGGATCTTAGAGATCTAGGGCACAGTGTAAGTCAGACAGGAAAATTGAGTGATTTCATTTTCCTCATTGAATACATCTATCACAAAGGTATAAGATCCTAGTCAACCAAATATCAGAGGCAGCTGCAGCCAATTTACCCCCACGCTCATATCAGTCTTTCCAACCAGTCTCTTATATCCATTGAGGGTTTACAATACTTAGTAATTTAACCTTGATTAGGGGCAAAAAAAAAGTATAAATGAGACCTGAAGGTGTTAGTGAGAAAGGGTGACCATGGGTTGGTTGCCATTTGCTAGCTCTGGGTCCTCTCCCTGCCCATGATTATGCAGGAATATGTGTCCATCTAGACGTCTGGCTGAGCATGTACAGGTCAGTGGAGAGACTAGTTCCATGATTATAAGTACTAGAACACAGCCAGGGAGATGTGAAGACTAACCAGGGTTTCCAGATTTATATTTGAGATGGAGATTTTAAGAGCATACAGGTGGATAGTAGAGAAATCATGAATAGTTCTTCCCCTCTCACCCCCAATTAAGGGCAGATATTATGTCTGATTTCTAAGATGAATAAATAGGAAAACAGTATGTACTAACATGAGATCTATGTACAGGTTTTGTGGCATACAGGGAGAAGAACATTTAAAATGCAGATGCAGATATGGTGGTAATACATTGTAGTACGTGGAGATAAATTTTAAAAGCTATTGTTCTGTAATTTCAATAATTCAAAACATGAACACTGTGAAACAAGAGAACAAAGAGGAAATAAGGCAAAGGACCGAGATGAAAACAGAGCCAGACAAGGTAAGTAAATATCAGGATGATACTAAAACCTGCCATGTGAGAAATAAACTATGCATTAGATATAATAAAGATGAAAACTGACACCACAGAAAAGGGAATGAGTGATGGGAGACGCACATTTGGGAAACTTTTCCAGGATACAGAGTGAGAAGATTAAGATATGAAGATGATGACAGCTAAGATGAAACATGAAAGATTATGGAGAACCAACATAACAGATAAATGAACAAGATATCAAAAAGAATGGTAAAATCTCAGTAAGCAAAGTTGTGACTATAGAAAACTTCCCTAAACTGAAGAAAGCATTGAATCTGTGGAGTAAATAGTCTCCCTGAGAAGCAGGCAGCATTAATGAAATGAAGCCAATATTTAGGTACTTCCTACTGAGATAATCTGAATTTCAAAGGATATAAGAAAAAAAATACAAACATCCAGGTAGGAAAAAATCAGATTATTTGTATAGAAAAAAAAATACTGTATAGAAAAAAAAAAAGATCCAGACATCCTGGATCTAGGATGTCTCCCTTGCTAGATGGCAATGCTAGAAGCAATATTTAAAGTGGTGGGAAGACAATGACAATGTTATGACTAAAGATCCCACATTGAGACATATTGCCTTTTTTGTGCAGTGGCAACAGAAAGATACTGTATAATATGCACAACTCATGAGATGTAGTACAAAAGTTCCATCCAGGTAATATTACTAAGAGATATTCTCAGACAAAGAGATGAATCATAATGAAGAAACTGAGAATGGTGAAGTTATAAGAGTACTGGCAGTTATAGTAAAAATCAGTTAAATGAATAGGATAAGTAATTATGATGATTACCAACATAATCAAAATATGAATTTCAAAACAAATTTTAAAGAGAATATTAATATAAATTATTAAAATGTAATATTAAAACCTGGGTATAAAATTCTAGATTAGGCAATGAGTGGGGAAGTTGGTAGAAATAGAAGCATTAACATTAGAGGGATATTGGGTTTTGTGTGCATTTTCTTTTTCTCTAACGACCTTGGTGATTATCTCAGAAAGTTCATTTACTTGTGTTTTTATATACACAATCATTTTATTGATAATTGTTCACAGTATCTATTCCTTTACAATAGTTTTGTCTCTTCTGCTTTTTGTTTCTGTACAGATTTTGCAGAAACAAACACAGAAACCTGCTGTTGCCACTGGCGATGACCAACAAGGCCTGCATAGCAGGGCTCCCAGTTTCCAAGCCTGGCTTATTCTTTCCTTTGTTGTTCGGCCCAATC
Organism: Aethalodelphis obliquidens; assembly: GCF_003676395.1. Taxonomy (NCBI): domain Eukaryota; kingdom Metazoa; phylum Chordata; class Mammalia; order Artiodactyla; family Delphinidae; genus Aethalodelphis; species Aethalodelphis obliquidens. The sequence goes on along the minus strand of NW_020837951.1, from coordinate 30,042,814 downwards.
AGTCTCATAATTATCACTGGCAAGGCTGTTTCTGGCATGAAGGATCCATAGCAGATTCCTAATGCTTGATTTCCTAGGACTGCCAAGGTATTCAGACGAAGTCAGCTTTAGATTGCTCTGTGTGGCAAAACTATTGCCTTTGATTGTTAATTAGTCCTTTGATCTGTATTGACAGTGTCAGTCTAGCAAGTGTCTATTGCCTTGGGAATGCAGCTCTTCTTTCACATACACACTTGTTGATAATTTTAGAAGCATATAATGGTCACTGATAGCCTGGTCTGTGAGTGACACATGGTCCTAATTAGGAACCAGACTGCATTTAAAACAGCAGGAAGAAAACTCAGCCTGGTCCACAGGGCAGTTTTGCAGTGGAGGCAAGTTGCCTTCCTAGTTCCAACCTGTCCTTTCTGATCTGAGGGTCTCACAGCCTCTGCCCACCTGGGCTCACATTATGCTTCTTCTCCATCCACCCTGTTCCATTTAGGCCTCTCCTGTCCAGATATGGCTGTTGGCTCTCCTCTGAACCCAGACTTATAGTCAACAAGCTTTCTCCCCTCGTCGATTGTATGATTTCCCCATCTTCCCCCTCTGTTTAGGTCCTCACGGTTAGGACCACTTAGCTTCCACCTGCAGTGTTGGTCCTGCCCATAATTCCTAGAACTAAATCTGACCGGAGACAGGAAGTACTGAAATAGTTCTACCTCCAAAATTGTCCTACTTGCTGTTAGTCTGATCCTTACATAAGCCCAAGTTTTCTTAACTGGGGTCCTGTTCTCATGACTGGGATTTTGTTTTGATGATATGTCATGTTCCTCAGGTCCTGGGATGCTGTCATGCTCTCCCAGGCTTTTCCCAGGACTAAAACCCTGTCCCAAAACCCATTCTGGTGGCTGAACTCTGACTTTCCTGACGTTTACTGATTCCAGGCCTCCTGGATATGTTGTCTCTCTGCTTTGCCAACTTTGCCAACTGGGATACTCTGCTCATTCACTGTGAAGCTTTTCTGCTTAATACACATGTGGATTGGGGCTTGCTATCTTTTTGCTCTTCGTCAGTATTTTTTCCTTTTCTCTGTAGCATGACTCATCTATGTAGCTTTTCTGGGTCTCAACCGAATGACAGTGATGCTTAGCGAGGTCTGTCCACTCTGTTCGGGCCAGAACTCAGTCTCCCAGTGCTGTACACTATCAGACATCTCAGTGCAGTTCTTGGCTTCAGAACCATTCCTTTCTGTTTGGCCTCACAGAATTTGGTACCATACAAGTGCAGCCCAGCCTCTTCCAAGAACCCATGGGAATAACCCATACCTACTTCTTTCTATAGCTCCCACCTTTCTGGTGCCCTGCTCAGCACCCTGCTCTCCATTCTCTGCCTTCTCAGCTCAGCAAGACCATTGCTTTTTGCAGGGGCCTCAACTCCTTGCTTCATGATGGGAAACTGCTCTCTGATAGAAAGCTAGGGCAAAAGTGGGATTCATCCAACGTACTTTCCTTCTCTCCAGAATTACAGACCTGTTGGTAGTCTAATGCCTCAAAATAGTTATGTCATATATTTTGTACAGTTACATGGTTGTTTTTTATGGTAGGTTAAGCCTGAAACCTGTTACTCTGCCATGGCCGGAAGCATGGAATTTTGTGTTTTTGTTTTTATTGATAGTGTACAAAAGTTTCTGTCAGTTTCACAACTTGTTCTTGATTATGTTATGTACATTTTTAGTAGCTGTCAAATTTGGGAAATCCTTTGTCAAGTTCTCTTTATATATGAATTAATGCAACTGCTCAATATCCCTTTAGCTAGATCTCCAAAGTGGCCACAGCTACTCCATATCACCAGATAGGAGGCTGAATAGACAAAAAGTCAGAGTGGAGAAACAGGGTCATAAGGGACTACTCTTAAAATGTCCAACTTGGACAAGTTTACAAAAATAGAGGAGCATGTGAATACAATGCTGGAGCCTTGCCCAGACTTTGGAAGTGACATGTGCAAAAAAAAAAAAAAAAAGAAAAGAAAAAGTGTCCTTAAATTGCATTGCTTCATAGTACATCGGTTTCTTTTGCCATCTTCTGACCAAGGATTTCTGCCATTTTCCACTTGCCATTTTTATAGAGTCTACCCTCTGTTCTGAGCCTGAAAAAATCAATTCCTGACTCAAAAAATCAGTTATTTTCTCAGGATTTTTGACATACCATGTTTAGTCATCTCCTTCCCCCAAAAGACCATATCCAGCTTCATGATGTCTCTTTATAACCCTAAATTTGAAAGATATTAAACTGTTACCCACAGATATCCTAGCCCTGCCTGATGAATTTATCCTCTGATTTGACTATTCCAAGCAGATCTCTGAAAGTCCAGATACCTCAGAATAGGAAAGCCTTGCACAATTGCTGAGAACCCACAGATCTTAAAAGTGAAGGAGGGGCTTCCCTGGTGGCACAGTGGTTGAGAGTCCGCCTGCCAATGCAGGGGACATGGGTTCGTGCCCCGGTCCGGGAAGATCCCACATGCCGCAGAGTGGCTGGGCTCGTGAGCCACGGCCGCTGAGCCTGCGCGTCCGGAGCCTGTGCTCTGCAACGGGAGAGGCCACAACAGCGAGAGGCCCGCATACCACAAAAAAAAAAAAAAGTGAAGGAAATTGTGTTGGAGTCCACAGAGCATTTTAATTAAAAAAGAACTTTAGGATGTGCTGTAAAAGCAGAAATTATACATCCTGGAAAACACTCCTTTACAAATATTAAATTATTTTTTGGCATATTTTTTGACACTTATTTGTGAAACTAGAGTTAGTTACTCAGAAGTATTTGGTTTTAGAAATTGAACATAATCTCTGGGATTAAAACCTAAAGATGGTCAATGTTGACATTAAAAAGTAGCTTTGGGGACTTCCCTGGCAGTCCAGTGGTTGACTCCACGCTCCCAATGCAAGGGGCACGGGTTTGATCACTGGTCCGGGAACTAAGATCTCGCATGCTGCATGGCGCAGCCAAAAAAAAAAAGTAGCTCTGTTCGTTCATCATTTAGTACAAAGATAGTCGTTATGAAGATATTTTTCAGGTTGAGAAGATACCATATGTACTCACACATAAGCATTTTCTTTTATATATCATAAACTTGATATGGTAGAAATATGACAGATTTTCATTTCTTCAGATTAACTAGCGTAGGCCTTCCCAGATAAAGATGAAATATCATTTGTGTTGTATTCTGCCTGAAATAACATAGATTTAGGAATTCTACCTTTAAGTGGGAAGACCCTGAAGGATACTAATTAGTAGATAACCCATTTCTTATCTAAGAGTCATAGGTCAGAAGAATTTGTATATAGTTTTAGTTCCCTGATAAAAATTCATATTTATGTTGATTATTTAAAAATATGTAGGTAAACCTTTCATGTATCACGCTAGTTTGTAAATCAGAAAAATTCTCTGGGGAGGCATATGAAAAGCTAATTAGAGCAGTAGGAAATCACTCTTCATTTCTGTAAAGATACCTAAAGTAATTTTTAAAAAGGAAAATTAAAATGGGGCATTCTCAAAGAATTGGACCTAGATGAGGCATCTTAGAGCAGTAGCTTACTCTGTGAAATGATAGTTTTCATACTCTAGTTTTTATCTCTATAACTCATGGAAGTTTTTAGAAAGGTCTTTGATGTGGCTTTGACCCTGTTTGGCTGCAATGGACCTCATCTATTTATGGCATAATATTCATTTCCCACCTTTCTAGGAGTATCTTTGGCAAAGGTTCCATCTCTCATTTTCGTCATGTGATTCAGGCAGCATTACTCCTACCACTGGCCATTTTGAGTTCTGTCTTCTGTCACTTGTAACTGAAGTACTAATATTTGTGACTTAATTTTGTTCCTTTTGTAGTAGATGATAAACGATGACAATCCCCACAGAACTTATATTCGGTAAGGAGAAAATGTTGGAAAACAGTATATCAACAAGCTTCTGAAAGGTACAGCTTGACAGGAAAATCATGTTTTTCTATAAAAGAGTGAGGTTTCTTATAATATTCACAATATATCCCTGGCTCAATGAAGCATCTATTTTACGTATATTCTACAATTTTGTCATGCATTTATATGGAAGCTCAGATCCATAAAAGTTAGTTGTTTAATATGTAAGTTTAATTAAAACATAAGAGATCTACCTTCATCTTTCTTCAAATTCTCACAGCTCTTGTCATTTCTGTCATTCATGCTTATCCTTCTTTATAGTTTAAAACTGCTTATGTTATGTCTCAGTTTAAGCATCTTGAGAACAAAGATTTAAGCTTACCACTTTCTGTGCACCTCAGTGGCCCAAAGCAACTTCTTGTTGAATTATATATAAGGTTCCTGTCACTGAGATAAAAGAGGTACATATCTCTTATCTTCTCATGTTAAGGTTTTATTAACATATGCTAATAATGGTCTCAGTAGATAACCAGTCCTGTCGTTTAATTATTGTCAGAAAAATGGCTCAAGATAAGCTGTTTTAAAACCAAAATCATCAATTTTTTTGGACAGACATTTCTTTACAACTATTTGGCTAACAGTCAACAATTCTGCATCAGATCAAGTCATTCTATTACTTGCAGGTACATTTTGCAACTCATGTATCTTGAAGAGATCATCAGAAAATTTCATTGCTAAAATTAGACATTCTTTGTTTAGTAAATTGAATTAGGAACATGAAAAAAGAAGCAAATGAATGAAGGACCTTGCACTGCCAACCTTCTCCAAAGAGTTCTCTAAGCGCTATCAGATGCTCTTCATTTGTCAGTCATACTCCAATCTGGCTTCTGTCTCCAGCATTTCCACAGAACCACTCTTGCTAAGAGCTCTGACACGTTTATATAGAGACACAGATGTAGAGAACAAACGTATGGACTCCAAATCTAATATATGCTTTCTTTTCTTCTTTTGCTTGTCCTCTCAACATATTTGACAGTGAGAATCTATGTGAAACATTCTTTTGCTTGGTAACATCTCTCTTTTTTAGTTTTCTTCCCCTCCCTTTGTTCATCTCAGCCTCTGTTGCTGATTCTCTCTAACCTCATCTCTAAGTGCTTTGAGTTCTTCAGTGTTTGGTAATAGACCTGTCTTTGTTCTCCCTAAAGCCTTTATTCAGTAGTAGATCTCATACATTGCCACAGATTTAAATACCATCTATATGCTGGTGACTTGCAATTTATATCTCTGGGTCCAAACTTAGACCTCCAATGTTACACAACTGACTGCTCATTTGACATCTTTGTTTGGATGTTTTATGTATATCCCACCTTTAGCATCAGTCTCGTGAATCCTGTTCCATCCATAGTCTTCCTCATGTCAAGTCAGTAAATGGTACAACATTTCTCCTCAGCTGCTTAATCCAGAAACTTGAGGAAAGGCCTTTATTCTTTCTTCTCCCAATCCCTCTGCTTGCAGTCCTGCACATTTTACTCATAAATTACATCTCATATCTCACCATTTGCCACATCCATTACCAGCACTCCAGTTTAAGCTGTATAATACTGTAGTACTTGGAACTACTTCAGTAGTCTTCTTAGTGTCCCTACTCCTTTTACTGATCCTCTCTTCACAATCTATTCTCCTTATAATATAGCATCCAGAATGATCTTTTAAAAGTAGATTTTGCCACTTGTTCTCTTTAAAATATTTCAGTGGATTTCCATTGTACTTTGAATTAAATCCAAACTTCATATATTGGAAAAGACCTGAAATGAAATGACCCCTGCTTATTTCTAGAATCTCAACTCATATCTTTCACTGTACTCTGCTCATACTGTCTTTTACTTTCCCTCCCAAGATTTTACCCAATTTAGAATATTTGTTCTATCCTTTCTTCATGGAATGCTCTTTCTCTGGAATTTCACATGGCTGGTTCCATCTCAGCTTAATTCTCAACTCCTAAGGGTGGTATGAGGCTTTATTATTCTTTCTAAATAGGTTCATTTCCCACTTTATTCTCTATCATAGTACTACATTAGATTTTTTAATTGCATTTTGTATTTAGTAATTTTTTGGTATTAGTGGGGTTTGCTTGCTTATTATTTTTTCTCCCCACTACATTGTAAACTTTATTTTTTCCTAGTGCCTAGCACATAGTAAATATTTAAAATATTCTAAAATGTGTTCGTAATAAACGGACGCATAGGTGATGTTTTGTTTCTTCATCTGGAACATCTATATGCACTATAAGCATCTCATGTCTGAACATAGCATTAAGTAACTCTCAGGTGACCTTCACCAACATATAGATCTGATTGTTTGAATAGGTATTTGACAAGCACTGTCTGATGTGTGAACAGTAATGTGAAGTTTTCTCTCCCTGTGTAACCAGTCAAAATTACCAAAATGAAGAGAGAGGCTGGCTAAGTGCATTGGCTAATGATTAGATAGTGGAAACTTGTTAAAAAAGATACTAAAGTATGAAGTAGGAGAACTGCATTCCTGATCTCGATTTCTCTACTATAAAATAAATATTTAATATGATTTCAGCTGCTCAGATGCTCTATATTTAAAGTTAATATACCTGTCTTTACTCACCTTCAAGGCCACTGGTAGAAATAAATGAAACATACACTAGCTCTTTGAGGAAAGGCATTGTGTAACTCTAAGCATGTCCTAGTATAATAGCAAGTAGAAGAAAGTTCACCTTCTGTTTGCTCTAATTTAAATGATATCTACCTTTATGGTTTTATAAAATTTAATCCACTAAACACATGTTGAGCACCTGCTGTGTAGAAGGCAACATGTTAGGACTCAAGGAACTTGGAATGGTTGTACCTTAAGGTGTTTGCAGTACAGGGAATAACATATGCAAAAATAAGTATATTTTTAAAAGTATGTGATAGACACTACTAAACATACTAGAAAGTACTACAGGAACCCAGAAGAAGGTGGGATAGGAGTGGGGGTTGAAAAGTTCCCAATTGTGTAATTTCCCCCTTTCTAATGAAGACAATAAAGTCATCCACTATATTTTACTGGACCTAGAATAGCTTGGAACTTGGCAAGCTTAATTAGTATTTGTTGAAGAAATAACGTGATAAAAGAGTAAATTGGAGTTTCTACCAGACAGAGGAGAACCTTGGTTCCTGGGGATGCCTCACAGTTTATTACATTCTGCACTTCCCTGAGTCTTGTTTCCTGGTCTAGCCCTTTCTTTTTCTAGTTTATAATCCCAATTGAAGAAGATCTGTAAAAAATCTTGGCTGTGATGAGCCAAAATCAATGTTGGAAAAGTAACATTTCCCACTTCAAATGTCTGAACCAAAGCTTCAAGTGAAAGCATATTTTCTTACATTTTTTCCTCTGGACTTGTAGCTCTTAAGTTCTTGTACCTTTCCCTACCGCTTGATTTACTTTTCTAGTCCTCTTCGGTTTTGGCTCTGTTCTCAGTATATTAGACAACCTAAAGATCCAAATGTATTCCTTTTGGTCTCTATTAACCCCTCTTTCACTTTGTGGATTGATTTAAGTCATCCGTTAAGTCTGCACTAAAATTATGTTTTGTCTAGAATGCCAAAAGAAGTTAAAAAGAGAAAAATGACTGACTAGACCTACTCTATAAAATCTCAATTAAATTATATCAGTTGAGCACCTCATCCCCTGTGATTCCCCAGGAAAGAACTTTTAGATGGAAAGCCAATCTATAAAACAGACAAAAATGGGCTTCCCTGGTGGTGCAGTGGTTGAGAGTCCACCTGCCGATGCAGGGGGACACGGGTTCGTGCCCCGGTCCGGGAGGATCCCACATGCCGCGGAGCGGCTGGGCCCGTGAGCCATGGCCGGTGAGCCTGCGTGTCCGGAGCCTGTGCTCCGCAACGGGAGAGGCCACAACAGTGAGAGGCCCGCGTACCGCAAAAAACAAAACAAAACAAAACAAAAACAGACAAAAATGGCACCACTCTGTTGGAAAGCAGTGGGAGAGCTGGGATCCCTGAGTCCTTAGCCTCCCTCCACTGCTGCAGTAGGTAGTCATGTACCTACATGGGACACTATACTTTCTCTCAACAGTTTGAAAGTAATTGAATTTTTTCATTAACCATCTATTCTGATGCTCTATGGACTTATCAGTGGGAACCCAACTTATTGCAGAGCTGGAAAAGAACAGAAAATTTCCAGAAAATTTTATCTCGGAGACAAGCCTCAGAAATGATTTAATTATTTCTACAATTAACCCTTCTCTTTTCTATTTTATATAAAACAGAATTTGAAATTTAGATCAAAACACAAGTACTCATTAATTTTGCTGTGTAGATTTTGAAAATTATAGAACTTGGAAAATTATCTAACAATAATATTTAATAGCTTGTAATTCACTTTTGCTATTGACTATAAACATTGATGTATTAATATTTTTATATTTAGAGGTTGCTGTAGTATATTTCTATTTCTTATTTCCCAGCTGGTAACAATTCATATTTAGCTGCTACACAGAATGTAAGATAAATTTAAAGTTCTTAATTAAATATTGAAAATGTTCAAAGTGGCAGGGAAATAAATAGCCCTAAGACATAGGTTTTCCTCAAGAGCAGAGCTCTTTTTTATTTATTTATTTTTTGGTAGGCGGGCCTCTCACTGTTGTGGCCTCTCCCGTTGCGGAGCACAGGCTCTGGACGCGCAGGCTCAGCGGCCATGGGTCACGGGCCCAGCCGCTCCGCGGCATGTGGGATCTTCTCGGACCGGGGCACGAACTCGTGTCCCCTGCATCGGCATGCGGACTCTCAACCACTGCGCCACCAGGGAAGCCTGCAAAGCTCATATTTTGCATCTAGTAATTGAAAGCTGTTAGGTGTGGCTGAGATAGGTGAATATTTACCTCTATCCTGGCATCAAAAGTTTAACTCCAATTTTTTTTAAACTCAATAATTTATTTTGAAAGAAGAGATTATGATGACCTTGTTTTCTTTCTAAGTCAGAATGCTTCCAGAAATATAACCCTGAGAAGAATTTATAGTAGTAAACCTTTGCAAAATACTTATTTTCTCAAATCTATTTATGTAGTGAGATTAGATTAATTAAAAATAATTCTTTTTTATCAACTCTATGCTGAATATGTTACTCATCGTTTTTTCAAGGTGAATTTTATTTTAAAAAAATCAATATTTCACGCAGTGAAAATGTTATGGAATGAGACATGATAATTAGCATAAATAGATTACTTCTGTAATGCAATCCAAAGTACACAAACTCTCCCCATAATCATCAATCTTTCATTTTAGTGAAAGCTGTTATTTGACTTAACTAACTATAAAACATAAGGCTAGCCCCTACCCAACATATGAAGACATCAGTTAATATTTGAGCATCATTTGGGAACAGGACCCACACTGAGACTCAACAAAGACATAGTTTCTGTTCCCAAGGAATTTATATTGCAGAGGACAGATGAGGTGAGAATGATAAGAATTTACTTTGTCTTGATGACAATATTGAGATGCCCAACTAATTACTAGGCATCTGTTCTCTTTAGCCCAACCGGCAGGCACAGTTGGGACAGGTGTTCAGAGGTTTAGGCAATTCCAAAAAGTATGCTCCAGCTCCCAGATAGGTGGCATTAATCCAAAGCCCAATCTTGACACCCATTCTTGAGATTCAGGCTTGGGTCCTTGCATGCAGCAGCCATAAGGAAGATGCCACCAGAAGACAGAAGGCCATGTTCCGGCTAATGGACACTCTGCCAGCAAGTAGGTGGTATAACTCGATTTGCTGAATGCCTCTGAAACAGTCACAGAGTAGCTCACTCTAGGCGGCTCACACAGGGAAAGTGGGCAAGTGTCTGCTGCTACTGCTGTCTGCTGGGAGGTGATGCTCTGTTTTCTGCATAAGGTTGAATCAATTGTTGGAAAATCAAGCAAAATGAGAGAAGCTGCACTTAACTATTGCTGAAGAAAAACTTTAAAAGAAATATGATATTGCACAGATGTCTTTCTTGTGACATTATTTATAATAGCAGAAAAATATAAAAGAAATTCAACGGGGTGTTTAAATACATTATGATTTATCACTGCAGGGTCCTGTTGGGCTGCCAATACACCGATAATTATGGAAACTACCTAGTAACAAAGGAAAGTGTTCTTGAATTACATGAAATGAATAAAGTAGGAAAAGACAGGTCATGTGTTTTGTTTAAACTGTATTGAAAAATTTGAATGTCAATAGAGGCAGTTGAAAAAGAATATAAACAAGCAAGTACTGAACCTAGAGTCAGAAAATCTGGATTTATAACCTTGATTTGTCATTTATGATCTGCATGTGGCAAATTAACCAGTCTTCTTGAACCTCAACATTGTAGAATGGGCATAATGACATCAACCTCATGCAGAGGCTGTGAGTACCAACTAGGATAACGTCTGTCATGTGTACAGTGCAGTTAAGAGAGTGGGCTCACGCCCAGGCAGCTTGCTCAGACTCTGGTTCTGCCATATATTACGTATGGAACTGTAGACAAGTTAATTAACTCATGATGCCTCAGTTTCCTTCCTGGTAAATAGGATGTTTGGTTCAGGGGTTAAAAGCATGGACGTTGGGCTTCCCTGGTGGTGCAGTGGTTGAGAGTCCGCCTGCCGATGCAAGGGACACGGGTTCGTGCCCCGGTCCGGGAAGATCCCACATGCTGTGGAGCGGCTGGGCCCGTGAGCCATGGCTGCTGAGCCTGTGCGTCTGGAGCCTGTGCTCCGCAACGGGAGAGGCCACAACAGTGAGAGGCCTGCGTTCCGGAAAAAAAAAAAAAAAGCATGGACGTTGGAGCCAAATGCTTGGGTTTCAGTAGATTATTTACTGACTGGCAAGTTCCTTAACTTCTCCAGACTGCAATCCCCCCATGTGTAAAATGAGGATAAAACCTGCTTCATGAACTGTTGTTAAGATGACATGATTTAATTCGTTTAAGTGTTTCTGAGACAGTGCCTGGCACACAGTAAGCACTTAATAAATGTTAGCTATTATTATTCAGAAAAATGGAAAACATTTGTGTTGAAGCTGCTTCTGAATTTGAATAGGAGCTGAAAGGGAACCCAGATAAAACAATTAATATGTTATTGCAGTAGGACCACAAGGGGGAATTTAGTCCTTGTTTTAGATTTCTTTATTGCTGTTGCAGTTTTTGTTTGTACAATAAATCATAATCTAAGACAAGGGAAAATGAACAAATCTGCCCTATGTACTGTTCCCTGAGGCAATGCCTTCTCAGTCACTGACTGATAAGCTAATTTGTGTTGTAGTATTAATGGCTGGTAATGGATTAATGTGTTACCCCTCCAAGGTAATCTATTTGCATTTTAAATAGGCACCTTATGCTGAGAGACTGCCTGATGTGGGGTTATCAGAGCCTTGGTATAGACTAGGTTGAGGAATTTTTTGATTCAAAGGAAACTTTGAGCATTGCTGTAGTCACCATGTCTTGGTATTTGACAATCACACAAAGGAGAGCATAATTCTGGAGGGCCCTGAGGCTCCCTACAGCCATTCTCTGTCTGATCAATGAGGCTGCAAAGAGTTGGAGGAGAACAACAACATCCTTCCTCACGTAAAGGTAGAACCACTACTCAGACCCACTAGATTTGCCACTGCAGAAGTCATTCCCACACTTCACCCTAATTCCCTCTCTTCTAGCCCCATCCCAAAGAGAAAAGCCTTCAAAGAGTGACACAAATCAAATTGATCTGTCCGTAAAACAAATACAACCCATTACTCTGTGTCTGCAAAGTTATGTCACAAATATTTTTTAAAAATTTTTTATAACATCTTTATTGGAGTACAGTTGCTTTACAGTGGTGTGTTAGTTTCTGTTTATAACAAAGTGAATCAGCTATACATATACATATATCCCCGTAGCTCCTCCCTCTTGCGTCTCCCTCCCACCCGCGCTATCCCACCCCTTTAGGTGGTCACAGAAAACCAAGCTGATCTCCCTCTGCTATGTGGCTGCTTCCCACTAGCTATCTATTTGACATTTGGTAGGATATATAAGTCCATGCCACTCTCTCACTTGGTCCCAGCTTACCCTTCCCCCTCCCCATGTCCTTAAGTTCGTTTTCTAAGTCTGCGTCTTTATTTCCTTATTCCTGTCCTATCCCTACGTTCTTCATAACCATTTTTTTTTTACATTCCATATATAATTGTTAGCATACAGTATTTGTTTTTCTCTTTCTGACTTACTCCACTCTGTATGACAGACTCTAGGTCCATCCACCTCACTACAAATAACTCAATTTCGTTTCTTTTTATGGCTAAATAATATTTCATTGTATATATGTGCCACACCTTCTTTATCCATTCATCTGTCGATGGACACTTAGGTTGCTTCCATGCCCTGGCTATTGTAAATAGAGCTGCAGTGAACATTGTGGTACATGACTCTTTTTGAATTATGGTTTTCTCAGGGTTTATTGCCAGTAGTGGGATGGCTGGGTCATATGGTAATTCTGTTTTTAGTTTTTTAAGGAACCTCCATACTGTTCTCCATAGTGGCTGTATCAATTTACATTCCCACCAATAGTGTAAGAGGGTTCCCTTTTCTCCACACCCTCTCCAGCACTTATTGTTTGTAGATTTTTTGATGATGGCCATTCTGACCAGAGTGAGGTGGTACCTCATTGTAGTTTTGATTTGCATTTCTCTAATGATTAGTGATGTTGAGCATCCTTTCATGTGTTTGTTGGCAATCTGTATATCTTCTTTGGAGAAATGTCTATTTAGGTCTTCTGCCCATTTTTTGATTGGGTTGTTTTTTTCTTTTTGATATTGAGCTGCATGAGCTGCTTGTAAATTTTGGAGATTAATCCTTTGTCAGTTGCTTCATTGCAAATATTTTCTCCATTCAGAGGATTATCTTTTCGTCTTGTTTATGGTTTCCTTTGAAGTTTTTAAAAGCTTTGAAGTTTCATTAGGTCCCATTTGTTTATTTTTGTTCTTATTTCCATTTCTCTAAGAGGTGGGTCAAGAGGGATCTTGCTGTGATTTATGTCATAGAATGTTCTGCCTGTGTTTTCCTCTAAGAGTTTTATAGTGTCTGGCCTTATATTTAGGTCTTTAATCCATTTTGAGTTTATTTTTGTGTATGGTGTTTAGGGAGTGTTTTAATTTCATTCTTTTACATGTAGCTGTCCAGTTTTCCCAGCACCACTTACTGAAGAGGCTGTCTTTTCTCCACTGTATATTCTTGCCTCCTTATCAAAAACAAGGTAACCATATGTATGTCGGTATATCTCTGGGCTTTCTATCCTGTTCCATTGACCTGTATTTCGGTTTTTGTGCTAGTACCATACTGTCTTGATTACTGTAGCTTTGTAGTATAGTCTGAAGTCAGGGAGCCTGATTGCTCCAGCTCCATTTTTCGTTCTCAAGATTGCTTTGGCTATTTGGGATCTTTTGTGTTTCCATACAAGTTGTGAAATTTTTTGTTCTAGTACTGTGAAAAATGCCATTGGTAGTTTGAAGGGATTACAATGAATCTGTAGATTGCTTTGGGTAGTAGAAGCATTTTCACAATGTTGATTCTTCCAATCCAAAAGCATGGTATATCTCTCCGTCTGTGTGTGTCATCTTTAATTTCTTTCATCTGTGTCTTATAGTTTTCTGCATACAGGTCTTTGTCTCCTTAGGTAGGTTTATTCTTCTTGTTGCAGTGGTAAATGGGAGTGTTCCCTTAATTTCTCTTTCAGATTTTTTGTCGTTAGTGTGTAGGAATGCGAGAGGTTTCTGTGCATTAATTTTGTTACGTGCTACTTTACCAAATTTATTGATTAACACTAGTAGTTTTCTGGTCGCGTCTTTAGGATTCTCTATGTATAGTATCACATCATCAGCAAACAGTGACAGCGTTACTTCTTCTTTTCTGATTTGGATTCCTTTTATTTCTTTTTCTTCTCTGATTGCTGTGGCTAAATCTTCCAAAACAATGTTGAATAATAGTGGTGAGAGTGGGCAACCTTGTCTTGTTCTTGATCTTAGTGGAAATGGTTTCAGTTTTTCACCATTGAGTACGCTGTTGGCTGTGGGTTTACCATATATGGCCTTTATTATGTTGAGGTAAGTTCCCTCTATGCCTACTCTCTGGAGGGTTTTTATCATAAATGATTGTTGACTTTTGTCAAAAGCTTTTTCTGCATTCTTTGAGATGATCATATGGTTTTTCTGCTTCAAATTGTTAATATGGTTTAGCACATTAATTTATTTGCGTTTATCAAAGAATCGTTGCATTCCTGGAATAAACCCCACTTGATCATGGTGTATGATCCTTTTAATGTGCTGTTGGATTCCATTTGCTAGTATTTTGTTGAGGATTTTTGCATCTATGTTCATCAGTGATATTGGCCTGTAGTTTTCTTTCTTTGTGACATCTTTTTCTGGTTTTAGTATCAGCGTGATGGTGGCCTCATAGAATGAATTTGGGAGTGTTCCTCTCTCTGCTATATTTTGGAAGACTTTGAGAAGGGTAGGTGTTAGCTCTTGTCTAAATATTTGATAGAATTCGCCTGTGAAACCATCTGGTCCTGGGCTTTTTTTTGTTGGAAGATTTTTAATCACAGTCTCAATTTCAGTGCTTGTGATTGGTTTGTTTATATTTTCTATTTCTTCCTGGTTCAGTCTTGGAAGGTTGTGCTTTTCTAAGGATTTGTCCATTTCTTCCAGTTTTTCCATTTTATTGGCATATAGTTGCTTGTAGTAATCTCTCATGATCCTTGTATTTCTGCAGTGTCAGTTGTTACTTTTCCTTTTTCATTCTAATTCTACTGATTTGAGTCTTCTCCCTTTTCTTCTTGATGAGTCTGGCTAATGATTTATCAGTTTTGTTTATCTTCTCAAAGAACTAGCTTTTAGTTTTATTGGTCTTTGCTATCATTTCCTTCATTTCTTTTTCATTTATTTCTGATCTGATCTTTATGCTTTCTTTCCTTCTGCTAACTTTGGGGTTTTTTTGTTCTTCTTTCTCTAATTGCTTTAGGTGTAAGTTTAGGTTGTTTATTTGAGATGTTTCTTGAGGTAGGATTGTATTGCTATAAGCTTCCCGTTTAGAACTGCTTTTGCTGCATCCCATAGGTTTTGGGTTGTTGTGTCTCCATTGTCATTTGTTTCTAGGTATTTTTTAATTTCCTCTTTGATTTCTTCAGTGATCTCTTGGTTATTTAGTAGTGTATTGTTTAGCCTCCACGTGTTTGTATTTTTTACAGATTTTTTCATGGAATTGATATCTAGCCTCATAGCATTGTGGTTGGAAAAGATACTTGATATGATTTTAGTTTTCTTAAATTTACCCAGGCTTGATTTGTGACCCAAGATATGATCTATCCTGGAGAAAGTTCCATGAGCACTTGAGAAGAAAGTGTATTCTGTTGTTTTTGGATGTAATGTCCTATAAATATCAATTAAGTCCATCTTGTTTAATGTATCATTTAAAGCTTGTGTTTCCTTATTTATTTTCATTTTGGATGATCTGTCCTTTGGTGAATGTGGGGTGTTAAATTCCTTACTATGATTGTGTTACTGCTGATTTCCCCTTTTATGGCCGTTAGCATTTGCCTTATGTATTGAGGTACTCCTAGTTTGGGTGCATGTTTACAATTGTTTACAATTGTTATATCTTCTTCTTGGCTTGATCCCTTGATCATTCTGTAGTGTCCTTCTTTGTCTCTTGTAATAGTCTTTATTTTAAAGTCTATTTTGTCTGATATGAGAATTGCTACTCAGCTTTCTTTGGATTTCTGTTTGCATAGAATGTCTTTTTCCATTCCCTCACCTTCAGTCTGTATGTGTCCCTAGGTCTGAAGTGGATCTCTTGTAGACGGCGTATATACGGGTCTTGTTTCTGTATCCATTGAGCTAGTTTGTGTCTTTTGGTTGGAGCATTTAATCCACTTACATTTAAGGTAATTATCAATATGTATGTTCCTATTACCATTTTCCTAATTGTTTTGGGTTTGTTATTTTAGGTCTTTTCCTTCTCTTGTGTTTCCTGCCAAGAGAAGTTCCTTTAGCATTTGTTGTAAAGCTGGTGTGGTGGTGCTGAATTCTCTTAGCTCTTGCTTGTCTGTAGAGGTTTTAATTTCTCCATCGAATCTGAATGAGATCCTTGGTGGGTAGAGTGATCTTGGTTGTAGGTTTTTCACTTTAAATATGTCCTGCCACTTTCTTCTGGTTTGCAGAGTGTCTGGAGAAAGATCAGCTGGTAACCTTATGGGGATTCCCTTGTATGTTGTTATTTTTCCCTTGCTGCTTTTAATATTTTTTCTTTGTATTTAATTTTTGACAGTTTGATTAATATGTGTCTTGGCGTGTTTCACCTTGGGTGTATTCTGTATGGAACTCTCTGTGCTTCCTGGACTTAATTAACTCTTTCCTCTCCCATATTAGGGAAGTTTTCAACTATAATCTCTTCAAGTATTTTCTCAGTCCCTTTCTTTTTCTCTTATTCTTCTGAGACCCCTGTAATTTGAATGTTGGTGCATTTAATGTTGTCCCAGAGGTCTCTGAGACTGTCTGCAGTTCTTTTCATTCTTTTTTCTTTATTCTGCTCTGCAGTAGTTATTTCCACTATTTTTTCTTCCAGGTACTTATCTGTTCTTCTGCCTCAGTTATTCTGTTATTGATTCCTTCTAGAGAATTTTTAATTTCATTTATTGTGTTGTTCATCATTGTTTGTTTACTCTTTAGTACTTCTAGGTCCTTGTTAAACATTTCTTGTATTTTTTGCATTCTATTTCCAAGATTTTGGATCATCTTTACTATCATTACTCTGAATTCTTTTTCAGGTAGACTGCCTATTTCCTCTTCATTTGTTAGGTCTGGTGGGCTTTTATCTTGCTCCTTCATCTCCTGTGTGTTTCTCTGTCTTCTCATTTTGCTTAACTTACTGTGTTTGGGGTCTCCTTTCCACAGGCTGCAGGTTCATAGTTCCCATTGTTTTTGGTGTCTGCCCCCTGTGGCTACATTTGGTTCTGTGAGTTGTGTAGGCTTCCTGGTGGAGGGGTCTAGTGCCTCTGTTCTGGTGGATTAGGCTGGATCTTGTCTTTCCGGTGGTTAGGTCCGTGTCCAGTGGTGTGTTTTGGGGCGTCTCTGACCTTATTATCATTTTTGGAAGCCTCTCTGCTGATGGGTGGCGTTGTGTTCCTGTCTTGCTAGTTGTTTGGCATAGGGTGTCCAGCACTGTAGCTTGCTGGTCTTTGCGTGGAGTTGGGTCTTAGCATTGAGATGGAGATCTCTGGGAGAGCTTTCGCCGTTTGATATTACATGGTGCTGGGAGGTTTCTGGTTTACCAGTGTCCTGAACTCAGCTCTCCCACCTCAGAGGCTCAGGCCTGACACCCGGCTGGAACACCAATACCCTGTCAGCCACATGTCTCTAAAGGAAAGGGAGAAAAAAGGAAAGAAAGAAAGAAAACAATAAAATAAAATAAAGTTAGTGAAATAAAAAATAATTATTAAAAATTAAAAAGTAATACAAAGAAGAAAGAAGAAAAAAAAACTGAGAAAGAAATGAGCAACCAAACCAAAAAACAAATCCACCAATGAAAACAAGCGCAAAAAAAAAAAAGGACAGGCAAAACCCTAGGACAAATGGTAAAAGCAAAGCTATACAGACAAAATCACACACAGAGGCATACACATACACACTCGCAAAAAGAGGAAAAGGAAAAGAAAAAAATTATCGTTGCTGCCAAAGTCCACTGCCTTAATTTTGGGATGATTCCTTGTCTATTCAGGTATTCCACAGATGCAGGGTACATTACATTGATTTTGGATATTTAATCCGCTGCTCCTGAGGCTGCTGGGAGAGATTTCCCTTTCTCTTCTTTGTTCTCACAGCTCCCAGGGGCTCAGCTTTGGATTTGGCCCCGCCTCTGCGTGTAGGTCGCCGGAGGGCATCTGTTCTTCGCTCAGGCAGGACGGGGTTAAAGTAGCAGCTGATTAGGGGGCTCTGGCTCACTCAGGCTGGGGGGAGGGAGGGGTACGGATGCGGGGCGAGGCTGCGGTGGCAGAGGCTGGCGTGATGTTGCATCATCCTGAGGTGCGCCGTGTGTTCTCCCGGGGAAGTCCCTGGATCATGGGACCCTGGCAGTGGCAGGCTGCATAGGCTCCCGGGAGGGGAGGTGTGGAGAGTGACCTGTGCTCGCACACAGGTTTCTTGGTGGCGGCAGCAGCTGCCTTCGCATCTCATGCCCGTCTCTGGGGTCCGCGCTAATAGCCGTGGCTCACGCCCGTCTCTGGAGCTCATTTAGGCGGTGCTCTGAATCCCCTCTCCTTCCGCACCCTGAAACAGTGGTCTCTTGCCTCTTCGGCAGTTCCAGACTTTTTCCCGTACTCCCTCCCGGCTAGCTGTGGTGCACTAGCCCCCTTCAGGCTGTGTTCACTCCGCCAACCCCAGTCCTCTCCCTGCGATCCGAACGAAGCCCGAGCCTCAGCTCCTAGCCCCCTCCCGCCCCGGCGGGTGAGCAGACAAGCCTCTCGGACTGGTGAGTGCCGGTCGGCACCGATCCTCCGTGCGGGAATCTCTCCGCTTTGCCCTCCGCACCCCTGTTGCTGCGCTCTCCTCTGTGGCTCCGAAGCTTCCCCCCTCCGCCACCTGCAGTCTCCATCAGTGAAGGGGCTTCCTAGTGTGTGGAAACCTTTCCTCCTTCACAGCTCCCTCCACTGGTGCAGGTCCCGTCCCTATTCTTTTGTCTCTGTTTTTTCTTTTGCCCTACCCAGGTATGTGGGGATTTTCTTGCCTTTTGGGAGATCTGAGGTCTGCCAGCATTCAGTAGGTGTTCTGTAGGAGTTGTTCCATATGTAGATGTATTTCTGATGTATTTGTGGGGAGGAAGGTGATCTCTGTGTCTTACTCTTCCACCATCTTGAAGGTCTCCCCTGTCACAAATATTTTAATGATCAAAGGATGCTAGTCAAGTACTCACTGAACTAACTTTTGGAAATCAGCCTCCCTAAAAGCATCCTGAATCTATTCCACAACAGAGATGTATTGAGCACCTACCAAGCACCCAACTGGGGGGGTACTGAATAGAGAAAAAATCAAAGTTCTTACTCACACAGTTTTCTTTCTGATGGGAGTTATTTTGAGAGTTTTGGAAGGTGGACCTCTCTGTACCTGCAGTGGATCAGCTGCAGTCACCTGTGCCTAGCAGACATGCTGTCTGTCCTTTCCTGCTCTGGATCCCACTTTCCTGCAGCTGTCACCACTAAATCACCTGGCTCAGAGAACCCAAGATGCTGCCAGTTGCTTCCCCTGAGAACCCCAATGTCCTTGTTAGGGATGCCAACTCCAGTTGCTCCTGAGATATCCAGTCCTCAGGGGACCAGACTTCTGAGTTCCATGCAAATTGAGGAAGGTGGAAGATCTGTTTGCTCCTTGACTATGACCCCACTCTGTCCTCAGTGCCCTCAAAGCAGCTCTCTTGTCTCCAAAAGTCTCATTTGAGTGGATGAGTAAAATTCCAGCCATCCCTCTTGACTAAAACCTCACGAAGACAGGTCTCTAATAGTTGGTCCTTCATCCCTCTAAAAATAGATCTTAAATACAGTCCTAGGAGCCAGATGGGGACTTCTCCTTCCCTTGTCATTCTCATCTCATTGCTTGTCCCTGGAGCAAATTCCTCCATTTCTCCAGTTACAAAGCAAAAATGTCCCATCCCTCTTAGTAAGGAATGACACACAGAAGTCTGTCATATCACCTCAAATGTTCTGTTATATCCTTAAGAAAAAAAAACGTGAAGGACTAGAGGTGAGAAAACTGAGGTCAGTACAAGTAGGAGAACCCCAACTCTGGGCACTAAGTTTAAAGTTAAGTCTCATGTGGAATCAACAGCTATCTCTTTCTTCCTCTAGAGCATGTCTGCTGCATAGTCCATGTAAAGTACTGCCCAGTCAGTTTCCTTATGGGCAGAGCCCAGCACAGCCAAAAGAGGAAACTGGGTCTTCTGGTTTCATGAGACATCTCATGACAGCTCAGAGAGGAATCACTTCCCTGGAGTGTACTATTATTTCTAAAGTCCCAGTAAAATGAGTATACTTGGAACTTAGGTCTTTTTCATGGAGAAGGAACTGGACTCTTTATTGTGTCCTCTGATTTTTTTTTTTCCCTGTTTTCTGGGAATCAGTTCACAAGAAGGCAAAGAGATAATGAAGTGTGAATGGATCACATAGCTGGTAAACTCTCATCTCTGAGACATGATTGAATGCCACAGAAGAAAGTTTACCATGTGATTCTTACTTCTCAGCTCACATCAGCCTGGGAGTGAAACTATGTATAATAATCTCACAATAAAAATAACACTTCTGCATTGTTCTATAATGACTTCAGCAACTTCAGCCCCATTCCAAGTCTCTCTTCTCTTTAAGTTCTTAGTAGCACTCTTAGGAGAGCTTAGTAGAGTAGGTGTCACTGAACATGCAGCCATGTTACACGTTGTCTGCTATATCCTTGTCTCCATTTCTGTCTACAGATTCCCACAGTGGTGACTGGTGGTGAGGACGTTGGGTCTGATGCCATGCTGAGCCTATTAATATAAGTGAAACATCTGTAAGCTTGCTGTCAAGCAAGTGAAATCTGGAGAAAGCTCCTGTAGACACTGACTTTTATTTTCAGTGCTTTAGAGAGCATAGTGATACCAACTCTTCTGTTTTGGCTGTTTCCCCAAAACTCATGTTTTGGACTATCAAGGCTGGGTAAGAAAACAAGCTCAGGGACAGGCACTGTTTTGGCCTTAGAATCCTCTCCCCTCTTCATCCAGTCTCTATCACTGGCCTATCATTCCTGTCTCCAACCTGTGGGCCATTGTAACCCTCTCTATTTTGAGGATAAAGCTTTATGAGGGAGATTTCAAAGTCCTTCTTGTAAACTAATCTCCTGGCACTAGCCCCAGCAATCCTTAAGAAACACTGAGCGTATTCTACACTGGGACTTCTGGAGTAATGGTATTGAAATAATCACATTAGTTTAGTAAGAAACCCTCTCACTCCATAAATAAACACTCAGCTTGGTTTCCATGCCCTCTCTCCCCTCAACACCCCAGACTAATTCTGTTAGAAGGGATGTCTCATGGACTTCCCTGAAGGAAACTTCAGCTAATTACATCTTAAGAAGAATGAGTAGTACTTGTTAGATCTACTCGTTTGAAGAAAGAGGTTGACTAGTGTGCTGAGGGGAAAGGGTGGAGTTCTTTTCTCCAAAATGTAGAAATGCTGATACATTCTTGTGTGGTTAAATATTTATTATTATTATTATTATTTTTAGCTGGCAGGGAAAGATCCAAGATTTCAAATTAAACCTTTTTATATGCTATTCTAGCAGGTGGAATTCCCTTGTCTAATTAAAATGATATTTAACATATTTTTGCAAGCACTTGTTTACCTTTTTCCTAAATATTTTCTCTCAAATATAGTGCGTAGATATATAATCTTGGTAGTTCTAGTGAGTTGCATAAATATTTCCAGTTCTAAGTTTAGAGGTAGCTTCATCCATTCCAAGGAAAAGGACTCCAATTAGCACAATTTCCTAGGAATTGTACCTTAGGAATATACTCAATCTTTACTGCTTTGTCATCCCCTCAACATTTTCTTGTGAGGTACTGGGACTATCCTCTATGCTGATATCATTCTCTGTAATTTATATTATTTATTTCTGCATGGCCTAAATAAATGTAGGATGTGTACATTCTAAAGAATTCTCATTTACATAAAGGTAGGAACAAGACAGATAGTCCACCATAGCAAAAAATATTCAGTGCTATTCTTTTCCAATTATTCTGTAGTTTAAACAGTGCATTCTTTAGGTAGACTGCTTTGTTTCTATGGCATTTATGAATTCTGGAATTTTCCTTTGTGATTTACCTTCCTACCACTCAGTAATTGGTAGAGAATATTAAAAGCAGTTCTTTTAGGTAGGGAAAAAAAGAAACCAACAACAATAGCCAATTATTCTGCTGTTTGAAACCAAGAGGCAGCCTGAAGTCTTTAGAAGCAGAATCATGTTCTTTTAAGGAATATTACAAAATGTTTCTGCTTTCATCTCCAAAGTTACCCATCTACAAGTTGTTCATTTCCTATGACCCTGTTCATTTCTGCTTTGCGTTTAAGCCTTTGTCCATAGCTGTGGGAAATCAAACCCTCTCAGGAGAGGGAAGGAAAGATGAATGTGTAACATGTGCAGGGTAGCCTTACCAAGCAACTCGGCAGGGCCGCTAATGAGCCACTCTCTTGCAGCTCCCTGTCTTTCTCCAGTGCGGCTTCCTCTCGTGACATGTTCTTGCTGTCGTTTCCTAGACAGCGCCTGTTTCTTTTTCAGGACTCAGCTCAGGCACAGGTTCACCAGGCAGCTTTCCCTGGCCTCCTCAGCCTGGCTAGGTGTCCCCCTCTGTGCTCCCCAGTGCCCTGTGCTTCCTCCATCACAGCCGATTTCTGTGTGCTGGGGTTGCCTCTGTTTCTCTGTCTTCTCCACTAGAGAGGGAACACTCTGATGGCCTGACTGCGTTTCATCTCTGGGATGCTAGGCCTACACCAGTGCCTGTCACGCGTGATTTGAGTGAATTAAATGAATGTGGGCCAATGACCTCTTGCTCTTGGAAGGGAGGAAGGGGCACCCTGCAGACTGAGGATTACATGTCTGGCCCCCGGAACAAGTTGTGGTGACTGATCATAAAAGAACACCGTTTTGCTGCTAGTTAGAATCTTTCCACACTGTTTAATACATGGGTCCTGGGAAAGAGAGGTATTCTGATTTCCTCTTTTCATTCCAAGGCTCAGGCATCAGGGAAGTGTTGTATTCAGAGAAGTGACAGTTACATAGGACTAAAAGCACAGTGCTGTCAGGTGGCGGGCAGGTGGGGTGTGAGTGCGGGCTGTGGAGATCTCTGGGGTTCCTGTGTGCTATTAATTCCAAGCTGAGGGGCGGTGGGCCTGCCACAGGGCTTGTGTGGCACAGGAGGGGAGGGACACTGGAGTGAAGGCCGGCGTGGGCTGCAGGGCTGGTTGGGTAGAGGAAGGTGCTGGGAGGCTGAGTCTTCCAGGGATTAACACTGGGCCTGACCAAGTTGAAAGAATCCACATCAAGAGTTATGCCAGCAGCTGAAAATGCCAGAAGGTAAAAGCCCCTCTCGGAGTGTGAGAGTCAGTGCAAGGCTGAGGACAGGCATGAGGTCAGGGGTCGCATTTTCCACCTCTCCCCACCCTTGGCAGCCTTGTCGTGTCACACCTCTTCCCTGTATAGTTGATACTATCTTGGGAAGACTGACGGGGAAGTGGAAACTACTTGAGAAAGTTAAACACATTTTACTTAGAAAATAGGGACTCTTTATAATATTGGCTCCAACTAAAGTTTAAGTTCGATAGGAATAAAAGGTATTATCATTATTATTATCACTAATCAGATTGGGGCTTTAGATAAACATCAAAGTAGCTTAAAAATTATATATTTCTCCACATCCCCTTGAAGTATGAGTTAGTGTTGCAAACTTGTTACACATTTATCCCCACTTTAATTGAAAGCTGGTTCCATGATGTTGGGCTTCTCTTTTGCCACCCAAAGCCTAATGTGGTGCCTTACAGGTAATCTCTGCTCCATGAATGTTGTTTTGGCTTTGATATTTGACACAGGGTAACATAGACTACACACATAACAAAACAACCTAGAGCTGCATTATTTTCTTAAGATTTGGCTTCTAAATGAAATGGTCAATTCCACATGAGTTTTGTGTAGATACAGTTAAGGATATCCTCCTCGTGCACCTGAGAAAGTGAAGGCAAAGAAATATAACAGCATCTTTAAAGACCACAAAACTTTTGCTTACATAAACAAAGTAAAAAGGAAACTGGTGTCAATAATCTCAATTCTTCAGGAAAGCTGTTATTTTGGTCAATTTATACACAGTTTCCTTAAAAAAAAAAATGCACATTTGCCTAAAGGGGCAACAGCTGTCTTCTTCCCACCTGTGCCCCGTTGAAAATTTCATCGACTTATTATGCCAGTGTGATTTCCCCAGACAACGCATATTCTGATTTCTTTTACTGAAATTCTCAAAAAGTAAAATGGAGAGTGAATGAGGGAGGGGAGAATGAATGTGTTTTCAGGAGAGCTGGATTAAATTATTCTGCTCCTCATTTCCTCCCTCATTTACAAAAGCAAAGTGAAATAGAAAATTGAAGCAATTATCTAAATAATCCAGGCTTTCCGTCTCAGGCCCTCATGTGTCTGCAAAAGGGGATAGCTGAACATTCTTTGTTTAGGATGCTTTAGGCCTCTTTGATTTCTGTAAGCTCTGTCAGAAACACAGATTTGGCTTTTCTTGATACAAAGCATCTGATGGAGAAGTACAGTGTATCATTTGAAATTCTGGCAGAGAGGGGATAAAGAAGTCATGGTTTCAGCACCTCACACGATTCTGGAGCAGTGCTCAGGAATAACTTTTCAGAGCGTCCGTTAAGTTTGGGGGCTTCTGTATTCTAGGTTTGTCCAGAGTTGTGCCTGTGCTGATAGTCTGGAATTCAGGAGCACATTGAGCCATCAGTACTGACTGGTGACCTTAGTAATGACCATCCTAAATACTGTGGTCTATTTATAGCGTGCTTTGGAGTTTATAAAATGCTTTATTCGGTCACCCAAATCCTAACTTTCCTGCTGTATATATGTGTCAGTGTCCTCTCCTGCTAACTGTCCAGGAGTGACGTCTTCCACATTTTTTGAAGTGTTTGAAATTAGGGCATATTTTTTCTCTTTTTATCTTCATGCTTTCACATATCCTGTTTCTTCATCATTATGTGCCCTGTGAACTGTTCCTGGTCTTTCAAGGCTCATTTCAGGGACTGTCTTTTCCATGATGTTTTCCTGACATTGCCTCCCCCTCCTGCCCACTCTGGAGAAATGTGATACATTTTTTCCTCTCCATTCCCCTCTTATTCAATAACTCCTGTGGCATAAACCTGTCACATTGTATGTAAATGTGGTTCCTTTCCTATACCTCCAATCTAGACTCAATTCTTTCAGGGAAATGATTTCACCCCATTCATCTTTGCACATGCCTAGATCTATTAGCAGTGCCTGGCACATATGAGGTTGTGCTATGAAGGATTTTTTTTTTAAGCTAATGAATGAGATGGGATAAATTTTAATATTCTTATTTTCACACTAAGAATTGGAGACTTGTGAATTTAAAAGATGTATTCAGGGTTATAAAGCTGACAGAGGGAGGAGTGGGAGCTTGGGTTTTAGTCATCTGACTTCAAGAGAGTGGTTTTTCCACCTGCGGTGTCTGCCCATTGGAGGGAGTCATGCCTTCACTGGTTCTACCTTTCTGAAATTAAAAGAGCCACATGTTTTCACTGATCTGTGCTAACTGGATACGTATTACAAATGGGCAACAGCACATGCAGAGGTTAAGAACATTGACTCTGGAGCTTAGCTGCCTGTGCTAAATTTTAGCTAGCACCTGCTGCCAGTTGCCTTTTTTGTGCCTTGTACGTAGGATGAAGATAATAGTACTTACCTCCTGTGATGTCAAAAAAGTTAAATCATTAGAACAGCACTCAGCACATTAAGCACTCTACATGTTTGCTATTATTATATATGTTTATTGTTACTAAAAATGGGGAAATGAAGAATTTCTTGGTAAATGTGAAGTTTGGCAGATGAGATATTTCATATCGAGGAGTGAAATAACAAAAATACCCTTAGTGGTGAAAAGATTGAGAATTATTGGATGAGCTTTTTGCCCTTCTGGCTGAACTTTAAAGTTCATCAAGTAAAATAAAATACTTCATGCAGTACACAACAGAAAATGTCTCCTTTCCAGGGAGGATACTGATGGAGAGGTAGAAGCAGATTTTCTCGTTGCTGGGAGCAATTTGGCAAAGAAATAATATAAGCAGACATCATTTCAAGTAAATATTCCCTATATAATAGTCACTGAAAAGCTATTAAACATGCCTCCAGATGAAAATTTACAACAGAATGCACAGATTAGATTCACAGCTTTTTGGTTTGGAAAGGGCCTCTTGTGATTGCACAGAGGATATTTAGAGAACTCTTATTTTGCAGCGCTATGTCTTATTTAAGTGATACTACGCATGCTAAAGATTGTCTTGAAATGCAATAGAAATAAAGCATAAGGGTGATACAATAAAATCCAAATAAACTGCACCAATATGCTAGTTTTGGGACTTGCCAGCACATCGTGGAGTCACACTGGTAAAATAACATGTCTGGATTATGTAATTAAGGCAGGGTCCTTATTAGAGAATGTGGAAGTACCTAAAGGCAATGCTAGCCCTGAATGACACTAAATGGGGTGTCGCTAAGTCCTGTTGTGTGTTCATGGGATCCCTGAGTGAAAATATAATAATAAAGCAAATATCCCTGGGATCAAGAAGGTAATTGAGAATGCCTATTCCTGACAGTTAAAAAGCAACATGGAAGAGGAGAAACAGCATCTGACTAAAGTCAGAAAATCTGGTTTTTGTCTCAGTTCTGTTTGTTCTCAGCAACACGATTTTAAGAAGTTAGGTGATCTCTGAATTCTAGTCTGTAAATTGGGGGTTATAACACCTGTCTACTTTGCAGGCTCGTGGTGAGAACTGAATGACGCAATGGATGTGAAGGCACTTTTGAAACTTTAAAGTGTTGAAGAAATTCAGGTTGTTCTCAAAGACAATTTAAAAAAAAATTTTATTTATTTATTTTTGGCTGCATTCAGTCTTCACTGCTGTGCATGGGCTTCTCACTATGGTGGCTTCTCTTGTTGCGAGCGCGAACTCTAGAGCGCAGGCTCAGTAGTTGTGGCGCATGGGCTTAGTTGCTCTGCGGCATGTGGGATCTTCCCCCGACCAGGGCTCGAACCCGTGTCCCCTGTATTGGCCCGCGGATTCTTAACCACTGCGCCACCAGGGAAGTCCCTCAAAGATAATTTTTAAAGCAAACTCCGAAACCACATTTTTCCCATACACAGAGCCTACATTTATATTTCAAGGAAGATTGAAAATGGGCCGCTTATTTGCATAAAAGGGATAAAGTAAGAAAAAGTAATGGAGCTAGGAACAAAATGGTTAGTGTTTAACAAGTGAGCAAAACAATCATGTTTTGTTTTTCCCTATAATGTATCCTGGGAGGCTATATAATTGAAAATTTCTGACTTTTAAATGAGCACAGACCATAATTTTTGAAGAGGCCTTGCTTAGCATGAGTCCTTGGGATTGAACTCTTCAGACCTTAAGGGAAAATTGAATGGAGGGCTTAAGCTTCCATTAAGAAGCAATTTTCCTCTGGCTGAGTAACTCAGGATGATACCAGCTGTGATGGGAGAAACCTTGCCAGCCACCCCGGTGGCACTGTAAGAGGATAGCCCGAGCTGCAAGGCTTGCTTTTCAGACACTGTGCCCCTCACTCAATTGGGAACGAGGCCAGCAAACCCACAATCTGTGTTAGTAGTAATTTTTCATTCCGAAGCAGAAGCTTAAATCTCTAACTCAGAAGGTATGTTTGACAGACTGCTTGTTGTGGGGTGGAGTGGGATAAGAGATTAATGATAGGTCCTAAATATACACTGCAGGTTTTCCTAATTCACAATTTGCCAATGCAGAATGCATAAATAACCTCATGGGTTTACCCCACTTTCATAAACCTGGAAACTTTTGGGAAAGATAGTGGGGTGAATAAGTTTCCGTATGTAAACTCACACATAAAGTAAATGAAGTGGCCAACAGAACTTCGAGATATTGTCAATTACAAACATTTTAAGACTGTCGTCAGATATAACATAGTTTATAACACTTTCAAAGATGACACCAGGAAGCAAAGCACAACTGCTGTTTTGGTGGATACCGTTGATGCCCTGCCCTTCAGTTGAGCATGTGCAGCCTTCTGGTTGCTGTGAGTGTTGGCTGCTAATGACTACAGCATCCCTCTTCATCCAGATCTTCTCAGACCTCTCCAGGAGAGCTAGTGACCAATGACTAGTTGACATCGGGCACAAGAGACTAGGCCTCTTGCCTAAAATGGAATCCATTCTGAGCTGCAGTTTTTGCTCCAGAGGTTCCTAAGGGACCAGGATTAAAGTTAAACTCTAGCTGGGAGATCATATCTTGCTTAGCTTTCCTCCTGTGGCCTCTCCTGCTTTACTCCCTCCCTCCTGAGAGCACTCAATGAAACACTTTCACAACCCCCTTCAAAGTTTCTGCTTCTAGGGAACTAAATGTTTCAAAGACACCTTATATGAGTTCCTTGTTGTTGCTTGCAGGTGGGAAAAAATCCTAGAAAATTCTACCAATATCTTCTAATAGGGAGGCTCCAGGTATTGGAGGTATAAATAAGCTTTGGGAATGATTTTGGAGTTCTTTCTCCTGATAAATTGTCTATTATATTCCAAGACAACAGCGGCTCAGTCAAAACTACGTGTTTTTCTCTAAAATGGTTTTCCAGTAGTGATGTTCTGACTTGAGAAAGAAACCCACTGTAGTATTTATCTATTACTGTAAAACAAACTACCACAAATGCAGTGACATAAAACGATGTACGTTCTATGGGCCGGGAATCGGAGCGTGGTGCAGGTAGGTCTTCTGCCTCAGAGTCTCTCACAAGCATCACTCAAGGTTTTGCCTGAGCCTGGTGTGGCATCTGAGGCTCAACTTGGGAAGGATCCATTTCCAAGTGCATGTGGGCGTTGGTGGTATTTAGTTCCTTGTGGGCTGTCAGGTTGAGGGCCTCAGCTCCTTGCTAACTAGTGGCTGGAGGCTACCCTCAGTTCCTTTGCCACATGAGTCTCTACAGATGGCAGTGCACTTCATCAAAGGCAGCGAGGGAGAGCCTGAATAGGGAAGGTCTGCTAACAAGAGAAAAGTTGCAATCTAATGTAACAGTCACACATGTGATATTCCTTCCCTTTTGCTTTAGTCCATGAGACGCAAGTCATGGATCTCACCACAGTCAAGGGGAGGGGATTCATTGGGGCAAAAATACCAGGCAGTGGCGGCTGCTGAGGACCCTGCTAGACTCTGTTTGCTGCCACATCCACTGACTTAGATCACGGAGCCCTGGAAATGAGGATGAGTCATTTGAAGGATAGGGGAATATCAACTTAGAGTCACTTAACAATTTTAGATCATTAGTAGCAAAAGTAGTAATTAAGGCGAAAACATGTAGTTTTATCACATAGAAAGAAATCTAACAGTGCTTTTTTCCCCCCTGATATAAGTTCTTGCCTGTATGGCCACTGGAGGGAACCAAGCATACCCCATGGTGGGAAAAGATTTTCTCCAAACCTAGTTGGTTTGGCTTCCATGCAGTGGATTTCAACAAATGTAGAGAAAATGCTTTAGGGAAAAGATACTTTGGCTGCAACTTCCTGTATTGTTACTTCCTTCCCACACTCTTTAAACCAGCACGTGACTGAAGTGACACCAACCTCTTTCATCACCCTCCTGCTTACTTTTCAGGAGCATACTTTTCTAGATGTCTGGGAAAAAAATCAAGAAAGATGAGTGCCAGTAGAAGGTCTCGTGCTGTCAATTAATCCGTTATCCTAAACCCACCACCCTCATACCCTGGTAACCAATGGGATTAACACATTCTACAACAATAGTGTGAAAATTTCATCAGATGGCATATATTTGAAGACTTATCCAGGGAAACAAAATCAAATTTTAGCTACTATATATTTGGGGCTGTTATTAAGGAAAACATCATGTCTGAAATGAACATGAATATTATTTTTAACAATGAGCCACAAGGATTTTTATTAAGGAACTAAAAAAGTAAATTTAATAAAAATAATAATGTTATTAAAGCATTTCAAGTGGTAAAGAACAAAATCATCACTGCAAAATATGGATCATTAGGACATAGTGGAGAAAATTACCTAGAACACCAGTGAAAAAGATACATGATTTTTATAAAAGTTATAATAAAAAAAGATTAGAGAGACAAATAGGATAATGATGAGTCAACATACCTATAATTTGTGCTCCTAGGGAAGAGAATAGAATAGACCAGAAGAAATGAAGGAACAGAACAGAGTAGAAGTTAAATATAAAACACTGAGTCGAAGGTAGATCTTAATCTGCTTATCTGCAGGGCTCTCCATGTGTCAGTCACAATTAATGAAAAACAACTAACACAATCTCTTCAGATAAGCTTATTGTATTTTAAAAACTAAAAAGGACCGTACAGGCCTGTAGAGGGGCAGAAACACATTACCTAAAGGGGGAAATAATCATAAATAAACTTATTATCTGTCATGAAAGATGTTAGAAGTGAGTAGAACAATGTTTTGAAGGAAAATAGAAATTTCTACAACAGAGTTTTTCTTCAATGTAAAAGCAATGAAAAGTTACCGCCTTTGCACCTCTCAAGGGTGGGAAAAAACAAGCAAAAAAACCTTTTGTAGACGCTCTAATAAATAAGGGACAAATCAAAATAATAAATTTATAAGTAGGAGAGTTGATATATAAAAGGACTAAGTAGTCATTAGCATTGAATCCATTTCAGCTAAAAATTACATCTAAAATGTGTGGCCTTACTGATGTGTACAAAGATAAGTGTCCTAGTAGGGTCACATGCTACTATTTTAAATCATAACCTATTTAGCATTATGTATTTCTTTTACATAAGAAAGAGGGTAGAGGTTGATCTTTGGAGACAGGAGTTTTTTACTAGGATAGCTGTGCCTGGGTGCATGTTTCTTACAGTCAATACTAGAATTCAGTGACCTTTTTCAATTTGAAGCCTCAAAAATTTCTTAAACACAGGGAAATAAAATTTTGTCTGTTGTTTAATTATTATTTTTCCATTTATATGTTAGGTCTTCTGGATTGATCATCAGTATTAGTTTCCAAGGGCTACTGATACAAATTACCACAAACTGTGCAGCTTAAAACAATAGAAATTTACTCTCTAACAGTTCTGGAGACTGGAAGTCCAAAATCAAGGTGTCAGCAAGGACCTGCTCCCTCTTGAGTCTCTAGAGAAGAATCTTTCCTTGCTTCTTCCAGCTTCTCCTTGTTGCCAGCATCCTTGACAGTTTTTGGCTTGTGGCAGCATCACTCCAATTTGTTTCCTTATTCACATGGCCTTCTTCCTTGTGTCTCCTTCGTGTCTTCAAATCTCTCACTCCCTACAAGGACACCAGTCATCGGATTTACAGCCCACTCTAATCTGGTATGATGTCATCTTACCTCGATTACATCTATAAAGACTTTATTTCTAAATAAGGTCATACTCACAGGTGTGCGGTTAGGACTTTAACATATCTTCCTGGGGGACACAGTTCAACCACACATCATCCAAGTCTCTAACCACATGATATCCATTTCTGTGAGACTTTTAAAATATTTTATATTCAAGGACACCTATTTCAACAGCTAACATCACCTCTAATTAATCTATTACATTTTAACATTAAAAAGTTTTTAATTGATAAAAATACTTTTATTTTGCACTGTAATTGAATCTCTTTAAGGGTTTTTAATGCTCTTTTGCTCGAAACTGCCTGTTCTAGGTGTTCTGCTTGACATACCTCTCTCTGGATGGCTGATGCTCCATAGATGTGTCTTTCTTTTCCCTCATCTGTTCAGGTCTCATCTTTTGGGTATGGGGTTGCTTGACTGTGTTATATAGAATCTAACTTACATAGAGGTGAGAATTGCAGCAGTCTCATTCCCTGATGGCCAATGATGTAATAGGTGATGATTGTCAGTCTCCCATTTGGGTCCCAAAGGCAAGACTTCTGTACTGCTCTTGTCTCTTCAATTGCAATATCTAGGGCAGGGGTCTTCAACTTGTGTGCATTTGGGAATTACCTTAGGAGTAATTCCCAATTAGGCATTTGTAGCCTAGTCCCCACCCCTGGTTTATTTGGTCTGGATTTCTAGTTTTTGGGCTAGATGCAAAATGTTTTATACTTTCATATAGTTCATAAAGTCCCTGAGCTTCTTGTTGAAATGCAAATTCTGGTTTGGGAAGTCTGGAGTAAGACCTGATTCACCATTTCTCACAAATTCCCAGATGCTGCTGCCGCCCCAAGTTGTAAGACCACTTGACAAACCTCAGAAATACTTACGGCTCTATCCCACTACCAGAGATTCTGATTTAGTTGGTGGGGAATGTGGCCTGGGCACAGGGAGTTTTAAAAGCTCCCCAGGTGTTTCCGATTTGGAGAACCACCAGGCTAGACCTTTACCAGCATCATGGCCAAGGTCAGCTCAGGTGCTTTGTTTAGTTTCCCTGCAGTTCTTCAAGAACTTCCCTTCCTCTCAGGGATCCTTGGCTGACAGAGGACTGACATCCCTCCTGGTTGCCAGGTGTTGTATTCCATGTCCCTGGGCTTTTTGCCGCCATCCTTGGCTCATGTCCATCCCAAGGGGAAGGGGTTGTAGGTCTGTTCTCTTCATCCAGACCTCAGAAGAGCCCAAGCTCTGATTTGTGATCTCCAGGCCTGCTTGGCAGCTCTGCTGAAAGTTGGATTGGAACCAGGAAGGCACGGCAGTAGGATATGTTTAAGTGATTGTCTTCTCCAAATCCAGATTTTAATTTTAAAGAGTTCTTTCTTACTCCCTGATTTGTTTTTGCTTTTATAATGTAGTGTTTTGTTTTAGAGAAGTGATATATTCTTAAATGTTATTGAGGACTCTGACTCAAATGGCTTTCTTTGTCATTTTCTTATTTTTCTTACTTTTTCCAAAGGCTATTTTCATTTTTTCCTTGTTTGTTTTAAAATTTTGGTGTTTCTCTTGCATGCTGCAGCCTTTCCTCAAATGTCTCATTTGCTCACATTTAGAATTGGTTGAAATTCAGTCTGACTGCACGATCTGTGGTGCTAGTTAAGGTTTATTGCTGCCAGGCTTTCTTTAGGGTAAGGGACGGAAATTGGTTATTAGGTTAAGGTACACCTATTTGATGGAATAAGGAAGTATTTCTCCTGTGGCACTCACACCCAGCCTTAGCTGCCTTAGTTCTTTCTGGATTGTTGTTGGGTGTCGAGTATAAAGCTCAGGCCACTAGAGGCAGGCAAAGAAGGGGGACCAATTACTTCACAAATCTTTGTATATAGATAGACCCTCATCTACCAGCCATTTTTAGTTCTTTTTACTATTCCTTCCTCTTGTCATACTTTTCCTTGTACTTGCTGGGTGGATCAGCTTCTTACTTTATATTGATGCTTATACCACATAAGTTCCAGACTGTGGCTTCCTTTGATATGCCTCATCTGCCAGTATTCTTCCACTTATATCCCATTGTTTATTGCTGGCTATTCTCTAATTTGTTGTAGGTTTATGCCTTTTAAACATCCCCTTACTATCTTAAAAGAATCTGAAGAGGGTAAGGAAGATCTGCCCTCTTGCATCAGAAATGGCACAGCATCATTTTAGCGGATGCACAATATGCTATGTTGCTGATGCACTGTATTTTATTTGTTTAATGAATGTTCTGTAGCTGGGGTTGAATTTTCCCAAAATCTGTATTACTATAAACAATTATACAGTGAACAGCCTTAGAATAAAACCGTTGCAAACACTTTGTAGGTAAAAGTGCAAACACTTTGTAGATAAGATCCTACAAATATAATTGTAGTTTAATTTACGTACATTAAAATAATGTTCTGCTATGCCTGCATCTTCTCAGTAGAGGTTACTTCAATTTACAGTGCCCATTCTCCAGCACGCTCTTCAACACTGGGTACAATAATTATTTCTTTAATCTTTTTTGTTGTATACATTGAAGATTTTATCTCATTTTCATATTATCTCTTTGAAGAGACTAACTACCATACATAAATAGCATTCCCCTGTGCAAACCAGTTACTCAATGTAATTTTATCTTATATCATTTTTGTAACACTTAACTAATCTGGATTTATTAGTCCCCTCTATTCCTTTTTAAATTCCATGAGACCAGGGCATTGTCTTTGCTGCTGTACTCCCTGAATTTAGGAAACTCTCCCTGTATCTTCACATAGTTTTCCCACTGTGTATTTGTATGTTTGTGTCCTAATCTCTTCTTATAAAGACACTAGTTGTATTGGATTAGGTCCCACTCTGATAACCTCATTTTCATTTAATTACTTCTCTGAAGACCCTATCTCCTAAATTACTGTGCACTATAAGTATTTTCTTAATAAAAATCTGGTGGAAAGTGTATTCTGAAAACATTTTTAGTAGATACTTCAATCTATTATAAATGACTCAATTTTAAAGTATTTTTGCTCTAATTTTTTGCTCTAAATTTTGCTCTAATTTTCATATCAAAACTACAACCTGGACCATATATATATATGTGTGTATATATATATATATAC
>NW_020837951.1:29927485-30008155 GCF_003676395.1 Aethalodelphis obliquidens | reverse complement strand
GCACTGATTTCATTGCAAGAATATTTGTGCTTGACTAACTTTTGTCTTTATTTTAAGCTCTTTAACCCCATACTGATCCTAGGACTTCTTTTCCTGTGATTTTAATGGTAGAAAATAGAACTACCAATTCCATACAGATGTTGGGGAACCAGCCTTGCAGACAGCTGGAAGAAACAGGTGTACAGAAATCCAGAGACTATTAACATATCTAACTGAATAAGTGTTGGTAGTTACAAGAGTAATTAAGAATAAAAGAAAGCCTTGTGAAGCTCCTAACAAAAACATTGCTGGAAATCACTGCCAACTTAAAACTCATTTTGTGAAGCTTTCTGAAAAAATAGGAGCATTTTGTATTGAATATTACCTTTTGTCTTGTAATTTACATAGGTATCTTTAATGAACAGCTCATTTATAGTTCCCCTGAGTCTTTCCTGTGTGTGTTGCAGGCATCTTTGAAACAGCAGTATCAGCAATTTAGAGTCGGCAGGCTTCCTCTTGAATATTTATAGAAAGATTTTTAAAATATACTTACCAATTTTCTTTAACTTGTCTTTTTAAAATTGCTGTGTTTTCTCCTATACTAGAAACACACTTCTTTTAGAATAAGAAAATGGGACGTTTTCCACCATGGCTATTTTTGTTGTTAGGATTTTCAGATTGAAACCTGTGAATGGTTCCATATAACATTTTATGACTATTTTTATAATTATCACAGAAGCACATGAATATTGTATAAAAAAAAAAGCACAAAGGAAATCACTGAGATAGGAAATAAAGCACTCATGCTATAGCCACATGGAGAGCATGAGTTACATATATAAATTGTGTAATCTCTTACCAGGTATATTAGTTTGCTAGGACTTCCATAATATATCACCATGGGCTGGGTGGCTTAAAGAACAAAAATTCATTTTCTCACAGTGCTGGAGGCTAGAAGTCTGAGATCAAGATGTTGGCAGTGTTGTTTTTTCTAAGACTTCACTCTTTAGCTTGTAGATAGCTGTCTTTCCCTGTGTCATTACAAGGTTTTTTTTTTTCTGTATACATGCGTGTCTCTGTGCTAATTTCCTCTTCTTATGAAGACCCTGTCATACTGGATTCAGCCCCACCGTAATAACCTCATTACAGTTTAATTACCTCTCTAAAGACTCTATCTCCAGATATAGTCACATTCTTTGGTATTAGGGGTTAGGACTTGAACATATGAACTCTGGGGAGACAATTCAGCCCATGACCAGGCTTTTAAAAAATGTGTGTTTTATATGTGTGGGTTTAATAGCCTTACTGAGGTATAATTGACATACAGTGACTGAAAGTAAGAAATATGTATAATGTTATAAGATTTGACATATGTATATAGTCATGAAACTTTTGCCACGGTAATCAAGATAATAAACTTCTTCCTCATCCTCAAAATTTCCTTGTGTCCTATAATCTCTCTCTCCCTCTCTTTCCTGCTCTGCTCCCATTCCCAGACAAGCACCCATCTATTATTTATAAGTTTGCATTTCCTAGTATTTTATAAAATGGAATAACATATTATATACTTTTTGGCTTTGTTCACTTACCATGATTATTTTGAGATTTATTCATGTTGTACTATGTATTACAGCATCTAGAATAGTACCTTGCACGTGGCAGGTACTCTAATTATTAATTAAATGAATAAATAAAAGTATAAATGAGCATTTTAGAAGATTAAGGAGATGGGATATTATATGCGATTGAATGACAGTCATAATTTTGTTGTTCTCTCTGAAACATTTTATAGAGGTAAGGAAATGAACCAGGTTTGTATTGATAGTTTAGAAAATATCTCTGGTGCCATTTGAAGGATGAATTTGTGACAGGGAAAGGCTAAAAGTTTGGAGCAGTTATTAAAAATTCTAGTATACTGGTTCCTATATGTTGGGTTTGCACAGAGTCATCCATGTTAAAATATCCAGTAAGCAACTGAAAAAGTGAACGAGTAAGAATTATTTTGGGGGAGGAGGGCTAGGAGGGTGAGTGGAAAAATTAGGATAAAGGAAATAATTTCCTAAATCTATTTGTGAAGTTGCCAAAACAACCTTATAAATGCATCATGATACAGAGGAAAGAAAATAGGTATCAGAAATAAAGAACTGTGGTCCCATATATTAACTCTCTCCTAACCCTTACGACTTTAAGCAAGTAACAGCTTGCCTTTGTGCCTATTTCTTCATGCTTTTAGAAATTTCATTGCTTGCATTTTCAAATTTTACAGTGATGGACCTAGGTGTGGATCTTTATTTCCTTTGCTAGGATTTTATCTTGAAGACTGGCATTGAGGAATTCCTATTCATTACTTATTTGGTAATTTTTTATTTCCTGTGTTCTCTGTAATATGTTTTTTGGGAAACCTATTACTTGGGTAGAGGTACTGAAATTTTTGGTTTGGTATGTCTTTATAGTTTCTTTTTTATTTTTCATTTCTTTCCACTCTTGGTGAGGTTTTTAAAATTTTATTTTACAACTTGACTATTGAAAAGTTTATTTTGTTAATCTTGTTTTGTGATTTCCCAAGAGCTCTTTCTGGTTTCTTTTATTGTTATTTTTTCACAGTGGCTTGTTTATGATTTATGGATATCATATTTTCTGAACTGTTTCTTAGAATACTATTATAATATTTTAAACTTCTTTTTTCTTCCTTGATATCTCTGTTTACTCTGGGGTCATCTCCTCCTTTTTTGTTTGTTTTGGTCCTCCTTTTTTATGCCATAATTTTTTTTCCTTCAAAAGTCTGTTGGTACTCAGTTGTCTATTTACTTTTCACAACAAAGTTCTCCCTGAACACTTCATTTAATTTCTTCAAATGAACTCTGAGTCCATCTCCTTTTCTTGACTGGGGGTAAATGACTGCCTACAGGCTGTTATCTACGATTATCTATGTTATCCTGGTGAGCAGGGATTAAAAGTGACAGTTCCATATGTGGAGTATCAGTTAATCTTCTTTTCAGTTCCATTTCTAACTCCTGCTCTACATTGTATTGAGAATTTCAAGATCATCTTTCTAGGGATTTGTTGGCTGAAAAAATGGCTTCTTTGTTGCATTTTCTTCACGTTTTTTGATGTTGCAGCCCTCTTCCCTCTTCATTAGTCACTGGTGACCTCAGTCTTATAAGTGCAAGGGAAGGGGATTCTGCCAACAACCTGAGTAAGCTTAGAACGGTTCTATCCAGCCCTCTGACAAGAGCTCAGGTGGCTAACACTTTGACCTGTGAGATGTGAAGCAGAGGATTTTTGACTTACAGAACTGTGAGATAATAAATGGGTATTGTTTTGAATTGCTTAAGTTTGTGGTAATTTGTTATTCAACTATAGAAAAACAATTAGAGAAAGGTTGGAGGAGGATGGGACAGCAGTCGTGGAGGCCAAGTTATTTGTGCATCTCCTCTGCACTTGTTCACTTACTAAGCAAAGGTGATATGCCTTCAAAATTCCTTAGTAATTAAAAAGGAATAGATGAGGTTTTTTAAATTATATTCTCAACACCCATTATACCTCACTCTTGTGGTCAGTGATTAAGTAAAAATGCATTAGATCTATGAGCAATGGTATGGTAGATTTTATTTTTGTCCCAGGTGTTTATTGCCTGCCCCTCTGAGAAGGTTATCTTTCTTTACTCCATTGATGCAAGACAAGCCTTTGTAATTGTTTTGGACAATGAACTATGAACAGAAGTGGCATATACTTCTTTTCATCAGAAACTTTAAGAGCCATTCTGTGGTTCTGCCAATCTTTATTTTCCTTTTGCCACAGACCTGGATGTGTGGCTTGGGCTTGCTCTTCAGCCTGGGTCCTGGAGTGGAGGTGCTGTGAAGCAGAACTAAAGGTAACCTGGGATAGCCATGAAAGATGAACAAGAAATCAGTGTTCATTGTTGTAAGCCAATGAGAATTTTGCATCACTTTTTATCAATACCATAGCATGACTTGCCTTAATTAAGTCAATGCTTAGAACACCAAGTGGAGACCTGCTATAATAAAAACTGAAAATATGTGGCATTGGCTTTAAGGTGAGCAGTGGTTGGTGAAGAATCTATTATTGGAAGCTAGAAAGATGGAGCACAAGTTACACAGTGGTGAGATATTTGATATAAAGTTTGCTACAATAACGTGGAAGGCAGCTAAAATACCAGATGACCCCATGGCTTTTGGTAGAGATGAAAGAAGCAGAATATCAGTAGTGCTTCCTGGTTATTATGGCTGAGTTTAACAGACCGTTAACGGTGATTTTCAAACTGGGTTGTAAAATAGAATCAACTATGAATAAAAAAGGCTGATTAAGACTCAACCTTTTGATAAGACCTAAGCATGGATATGACTTTCTTAGCCTTTGTTTTATTTTATATCTATATCTTTTTTTTTTTTTTTGGTGAGAACAATTAAGATCTATTCTCTCAGCAAATTTCAAGTATATTAAGCATTATTATTATAGTCACCATGCTGTACATTAGATCTCTAGAACTTATTCATCCTGGATATCTGGTACTTTGTACACTTTGACCAATATCTCCCTATTTCCTCCACCTCTTAGCCACTGGTAACCACTTTTCTACTCTCTGCTTCTAATAGTTCAGCTTATTTTTAGATTCCATGCATAAGTGAGATTAAGTAGTATTTGTCTTTCTACATCTGGCTTGTTTCTATGTCTGGCTTTCCATGTCACTTAGCATAATATCCTCCAGGTTCCTCTTTGTTGTTTGCAAATGACAAGATTTCCTTCTTATTTAAGGCTCAGTGTTATTCCATTTTAGGTCATTACCACATTTTTTTAATTTATTCACATCTTTGCCAACACTTGTTATTTCTTGTCTTCTTGATAATCGTCTGATTTGCATTTCCCGATGATTAGTGATGTTGGGCATTTTTTTATATACCTGTTGGCCATCTGTATATCTTTTTTGCAGAAATGTTTATTCAGTTCCTTTGCTTATTTTAAAATTGAGTTGTTTGTTTTCTTTCAAGTTGTTTGAATTCCTTATATATTTTGTTTTTTAACCACTTATTGGCTATATGGATTATAGTATTTTCTCCTAATCTATAGGTTGTCTCTTCACTTGTTCATTGTTTCCTTTGTTGTGAAGAAGCTTTTTAGTTTGATGCAACCCCATTTTTCCATTTTTGTTTTTGTTGCCTATGTTTTTGGTGTCATATTCAGAAACTCATTGCCCAGACCATTGTCAAGAGGATTTCCCCCTGTGTTTTCTTCTAGTAGTTTTACAGTTTCAGGTCTTATGTTTAAATCTTTAATCCATTTTGAGTTGATTTTTATATATGGTGTCAAATAAGGGTCCAATTTCACTTTTCTGCTGAGCAGTAAGAGGCTTTTTCATTTTAAAAAGTCAAATTTCCATTTTTTATAACAGCTGATTAAATTGACCTTAGGCATATCTCCTAGTAAAGAATATTTAATGGGTGAAATAATCTCTGGGGTATCTAGAACATATGTTGGAAAAGATAAAATACTATTTCAATAGGTCAGGAAGATGAAAAAATTAAGAGAATGAAGCAGCAGCTAGGAAGTGGAGTGCCTGATTTTTATTACTATATAGTATTTTTCACATATTTCTGTGTGAAAGAAATTACTGACCAGCTGCAGTTAGCACCTAGGATGGTACTTACCTGAAATTATGGTTCTATTTCTAATGCTTAAAGAGAATAATCTCAAAGGTCTGCATAAGCTGTTATAAAACACAAAGAAATTTCACCTTTTCAAAAGATAAAAAGAAGTTAAAAACTTTAGTTTTCTCTCATATGAGAAGGTTGCCTTCATATCAGTGCAGTGAACTTGGATTTTGCATAAGATAAGGTAAATTGACTTCCATGCATAT
Organism: Aethalodelphis obliquidens; assembly: GCF_003676395.1. Taxonomy (NCBI): domain Eukaryota; kingdom Metazoa; phylum Chordata; class Mammalia; order Artiodactyla; family Delphinidae; genus Aethalodelphis; species Aethalodelphis obliquidens. The sequence goes on along the minus strand of NW_020837951.1, from coordinate 30,002,301 downwards.
AGTAGCACTTAGAACAGGCACACAGTTGATGAATTCTTTGAGGAACCTCAAAACATACTACATAGCAGATATACACATTCAGATTTAGCCAAACTGTGGGGTGTGAGGGCACAGTCCACAGACTTCTCTTACTTCTGACACCAACTGCAAGTTTGGAGGGGCCCCCAAACCACCCTTAGGTTACATAACTTTCTAGGAGAGCTCACAGAATTCACTGAAGTCTGTTAACATTCATGGTTAAGGTTTATTGCAGGAAAGGATACACATGAAACTCAGCCAAAGGAAAATGGTACCTGTGTGAGCTGATGGACGTGTTCACTAACCTTATTGTAGTAATCATTTTGCAATATATATGTATATCAAATTATCAAAGTGTATCTTTTAAATTTACATAGTGTTATCTGTCAATTTTATCTTGATAAAGCTGAAAGGAAAATTAGCTAAAGAGCAGAGTCACTAGGATTCCAAATGAAGCTTCTGTTGTTCTCTCCATGGAGTTAGGAAGTGTTAGCCCCTTGGCCTTGATGTGTGACAATACACAGAAAGTATTGCAACCAGGGAATCTCACTTGAGCTTCGTTCCAGAGTTTTTATTTGGGAGTTATGTGGGTATGATTGATTGCTCACATAATTGAATGTCTCCAGGTCGACTGAAACTGAATGACCCAAAGCCCCCATCTTAAATCTCATAGTTGGTCTTTCTGGCATAGCCAGCCCCCATTCTATTGGGTATGGCTGGCCACACCCAAAAGTCCAGTGTGGCCAGCTTCCACCTCAACAAAAATACTCCTATCAGATATGACATAAATTACCTCCCAGAAGCCAAGAGAAAAAGCCAGATCTCTCTTTGGGCAAAGCCCAATTCTTTACTACGCACTTGACCATAAGAACATATACTGTTAAACTTGAGGGAGGCAGAAAATAACTTGTGCTTTGTAAGTGGCTGAGAGAAGGCAAGGAGAAAGGGATGTTGAAGATGAGCTTGCTTGGGCCAAGTTCCATGACTTGAAATCGGTAAACGGGAGACCGTGCGTTATGGCTGGCAAGCAACAGGAAGACATCTTGGGATATTTGCCTCACAGTGTTCCTTGCTTATACTGAACCTCGCCACCCCCCTCCCCCCCAAACAACAGTCCCCCCAACCAGATACCTCTATCCTCATTTTTCCCATTTATGGTCCAAATGGGCTCTTTTAGATCTGGAACCTGTCATCCAGTATATCTTCTATCCTAAGCTCTTTTTCTTACTCACATTTATGCATGTGCTTTCTAGTTCATTTACAGATAAAACTTTGTAGAGAATAGATCAAGGACATACTTACGATATTGCATTAAAATTTGTTTATATGCAAACTTTGAGAATATTTGTTTAACCAGCTCTCATTTTGTCTTCTTTGGAGTAATAACAGAATAGGAGCCAGAATAGTAAAAAATGATTGTATTCCTAGGGACTGTTTCAGGTCTGCCTCAGCCTATTACTAAAGATTCATAGCCATGGGTATATGGCCCTGAAATATTTTGTAATCTTGTTCTTTACCCTGGGACTACACTCTTGTGCTCCCTTCAGATTTTAGTGGCAGCCAAAGACATAAGTACGATTCCAGTATGTTATAACTCTACCTTGGTCTCATTTATTGTTTGCATTAGTGGAATCATAAAAATAGCTTTAAATAGATTTATTAAACCTACTCAGCGCTCTAAAAATTACCTTAATTTGCACTATTTAAAAACTCTGTAGCTACTCATCAGAGATCACGAAAGTTGAGAGGTAACAAATGTTTGATTTTGCCTAATTTGCTATCATAGCAATAAGGAATGTTGACAAAACGGAAATTCCCAGTATACCCAAAATAAATCCCTTTGGAATGTTTTCAGTTCATTGCGTATTCATTGAATAACTTTGTCCTAGAAAAGAATAATATCCATTTATCACAAGACTGCATTAGTACATCTATTAGTCCAAGTAGTATTTAGCTTGAATTTTATCTTGCCTAGATGTTTATATCTAGGATATTCAGAAGACTTCCATCACATAGAAGTTTGCAAGGTTGTCATAGCAATGTAAATTAAAACAGCTTGACTATATTGTTATATAACCACTACACTAACAAAAATTAATGATCATGATAAAATTTAATGTTGATAGGATTTTAGGCAGTGTATTTACCGCTGGTAGCACTGTTAGAGGATTTAGTATTTCTACAAAGCAGTTAAATATTATCCAAAAAGAGTTAAAAATTGTCATATCCTTTGACCAAGAATTTACCAAAAAGGGAAAAGAAATTCAATTTTAAGTCATTCACTGAATTGCAGGATTTTTTTTTCATGTTGAAAAATTAGAAATAACCCAAATCCCACTTAAAGAGAATAGTTAATTAAATTATAACACGTAAACATTATGGGAACATCAGCATTTGAAGGTACTTGAGGGTAGCATGCATTTCTTCCCAAATCTGACTGGGTATCATAATCACCAAGGGAACTTTTTACCTCTTTGTCTGATACACCTTCTCCAGAGATGGTGCATTTATCTGGAATTCATAGCATAGTGGTGGCAAATGGGATGAGGAATATGAATGGGACCATTGGCAATATTTGCCCTATGGTTTTTGTGGGAAATTGAACAGAAATGATAATCATTTGTTTTATAAAGTTGCTCTCCACACATGAGTACACAATTATTTTCACAGGAATGCCTGCTGTACTACATCAGAATGAGGAGAATCCTTCCATTAAGCTTCAGGGCACGGTGATGAGAGGGCAGTGGGCTCCTCTACAGAGGCAGAATTGGATATCCTGCCTGTCCACTCTACCAACCTGTTTCCCCACCCCAAACTTGTTGATTTAATAGAATTCAGCCTAGAAAATGTGAACATTAAACACTTTCTAGGGTTGAAATAACGAAGAGCTATTAGAGAGCTCATATTTAACTGCTTTCCAAAACTGAGACCATAGAACTAGACTATTTTATTTCAGATGCTCTGTGAGAAGCCGTAACTATAAGACATAGTTATATGTAGCTCTATATGTAGAGCTACAGGCCCTTCTTTCCACCCCCTTCTTAATGTCTGTGGCTAATGGTGGTGCTATTGTTGATGATATGGCTTTCCTAGTACTATCTGACGGACTAGTTGGTCTTTGATCAGTGGGTTCCCAGTTGGAAGAAAGAGTCTGTCTGACCCTTATTTCATGTACCCAGATATCTGTACAAGACAGAGAACTAGAAATCATCCAGGTCATAGGTGAATAGCTCTTGGATCATCCCTAGGCACTGGGTAGATATTGGATTAAATTGACTCTTTCTCCCTTTATGGTATGATTCTTCACCAGGCTTTTTTTTTTTCCTTTCTGGCTGCGCCATGTGGCTTGTGGGACACGGGGTCTTAGTTCCCCCGCCAGGGATCTAACCTGGACCCCCTGCAGTGGAAGCGTGGAGTCCTAACCGCTGGACTGCTAGGGAATTCCCTCATCAGGCTTCTTTAATTGCATTTGAATCACCGGCCACTGGAGGGCACTGTTAGAATAGCTATGGGAAAAGGTAGCTCTGGAACAAAACACTAGCCATCACTGGCCACTGGGCAAGGGTTAGGGTCGGTGAGGGGGTGGGGTAGTGGGGCAATACTGAAGGCTATTGGCATTGAAACCTTTGAGCGTATTTTTTCCCATGTTGAATGAAGTTTGCAGATTCCCTACAATCCACTGAATCCCAGTGGAGGTGAGGTTGAGCTATGTTGGCTTCTGAGATGCTGTCGTGTGTGCATCACAACATCAGTTCACAGAGGAGTCCTTGAAGTTCTCAACTGTTTGAGAATAACAGTTCCAATTTATCTTTCAGGTGATGCTGGAGGCTGGTGTGGTGTGTGAATAGAATTCTGAACTAGGCTGGGATCTCAGGAGCTGAATCACAGGATGGGATCAGGCTGACAAGTAGGATTTGCATGAGAGCCAGGTAGGGTGCCCTCCTTACAGTGCAAAAATTGTACCCATGGGTGGGAGAAGTACAAGAACTTGAATCAAAGTGAAGGGTCTGCAATAATGATCCAGTGAAAAGGTAGCAGACTGAAGAGAATCCTTGGAGCTAGAGTTTGAAGAAGAGAGCTGTTGTACTGCAATGACTTACAAGTAAAACAAGCTTATATTCTTGGTGAAGGCAAATGCAATAGTTCTTTTAAGCTAGAAAGGAAGAAAATTACGTGTCTATTTTCAAGCTTTAATCGTTTTCTGTTTTGCTGAGAGTGGAGACTTGAATACACGTTTGGTGCAAGTTATATCTTTGTGTTGGAGGAACCAAAGTAAATTTTTTTTTATGCAAAAGTAAAAAGACATACTCCAAACTTGAAGATTTTGTGAGGCACTGTAATTTGAAGGAAGTAAACTACTCTGTGACATTACTAGAGATGGTCTATATGATAGACAGGGTTGCATAGTTGTAGCTCTGTCCTTGAGAGAATTAAGTCTATTTTAAATATGGACCTAGAATGAACTATGCCTAAAACTTGCTGCTTCATCATGTGAACAGAGATCCTGCAGGAAGGATGTATAGGCGGCCTAATCTTTACCTTGAATTATGGAAAAGAATTAGACTCGGTTTGGATAAGCTCAGACTAGACTGGCCTGTTAATATCTCAAACACTGTATGAGTTCAACCTTTATCGATGATGGGTTGTTGGGTTCTAGTGTAGCTAAGTATCACAGGGGTGGATCTCACGCATGTGGGTAAGAAGACCTTGGGGGTTAACTTTTCCTTTGAAAGTAATTCATTTGTGTTACCAATCATCCTTGGAAGAGACTGATCTGGGGATAGGAAACAAGAAGCAGGGTAAGGGTGGGAGAGATTGAAGGCAATCTGGCCTCTCTGTATCATAGAGACTGTCTGGGATGGTCTGGGACCATGTGGTACTGTCCAAACCCAAGGATGGATCTAGACCTATGAGTTCTAATAATAGATACACCTACCAGTGGTTATAAGTTACTGTTTGGGTTCTACTTCTCTTTCATTTCCCTCATTTCAGTAAAATCCATTAAAATTGCAGCCTGTTTTAGCAATGCTGTTCATGCATGGGGCAAAGTAGTATAATGGAGAGTAGTATACACTGAAAGGAGACAGTAATCTCAGCCCTTCAGGCAGCGATCTACAGCAGGACATGGGGTTGAGGCAGCAGGTGAAAACAGGACATATCTGTGGAGCATCTAATTGCCCTTCGGGAATTCTTGGTCATATTTGTGCAACCTGCTGACTTCCAGCAGTTAAGTAGGATGAAGGCTTTAAATCATTAAACTGAAATAATTAAACCCATCAACGGCTTCACACTGGAGTTAAAATAAAATTCAAATCCTAATCAAAGCCTAGCAGGCCCTCTCCATCTTCATCTCAGGTTACTCCTTTTTGTTATGTTTTAGCCATCCTGGCTTCTCTCCATTTCTTGGTGAAGCCAGTCTCTCTCTAGCTTTGGGGACTTGGCTATGCTGTCAGCTGAGGCTCTTTCACTAGCACTGTTTTCTTTCTCTCATGCTTCAGATCTCAGCTTAATTGGTAACTCCTTAAAATGGTCCTCCCTGACAACAGTATTTGAGTGTATTATCTCTTCTCTTTCCCTGCTTTTTTCTGTCATGGCATCTTGTTCTTTTAATTCACAGCACTTAACAGTTGTAAGTATATACTTGTTTATTAATTATCTGTATACCCCATCAGGCTACAAAATCCATGAAGGAAGGGGCTCAGACTATTTAAATGAGAACTGCATGATGAGGTCCTAACTGTAGCTCTTTGATCAGAGTAAGCCCTTGGTACAACATTTTGCCTATGTGAATAGTGTGCTTGATAAAAATGTGACTTCATTTTGGTTGTCAAGCTGGCATGGTCAAAGGACAATTAGGTTACATAAAGCTTATTTCTAAAATTTTTTTTATCAGTCTTCTATTCCCATTATATTTTCTCTGTGTGTGATGATGACATACTTTTAAGAGAGACTTGCTTACCCACTTGCCACAGGCCTAATGGCATATAAAGATACGTCCCATCTTTTCGGCACTTTTAGAGCAGTTGCGTGGGATTCTGCTTACATTACTTCATTTCTGTTTTGGCTCTACTTTTGTTTCTTTCTGCTTTTAGTCTTGGACTTCACCAACCAACTTTGAAGCCATCTGTGACCTCAGCTTTGGTGTTTGCTTCTGGTTTTCTCAACTTCAGTGTTTAGTACTCTCTAAGGCCTTTGGTTTGTACTCAACCTCTGACTGTTTCTATTTCTGGCTCTCTCAGGTTTATTACCTTGGCTTAGCTACGGGTCAGGACCCGAACTCCAGTACATCTTGCCTGATCCCTGTTTGATCCCTAAACATATTGATTGCCCAGCAGAGAAAGGCCAGAGTATTTCTTGCTCAAGCGTTGTGGCGTCTTCAGCAAGTGGGTATATATCATAATTATGTCCGAGGTGTCTGTATTGCAATAATAACACTGTATTCCTCACTGAATTACTTCTTTCTTCCTTTATCTTTTGGTTATCGCTGCACTTACATTAGATCACCCTTGGATTCCTGAACTTGGTTAAAGCACCACACTAGAGGCAAGGGGTTTTGGTTTCCTGAACTGTCTCAGGGGCAGGATAATGGAACATGAAAGTGCAGGGAAGTTAGTTCTCCATGGTAAGAACAATGAAATGAGAGACAGGAAGGAGCTAGGCAAAATTCTTATCTTTTTTCCTTCTGTCAGCTATTCCAAGATTCTCTTCCCCTTTGAAGCCCTTCTGGAGAACTCCTGGAGGTTGTGTGGACATGTCTGTTGAATGATCTGCTGTGTCTTTTTGCAGGCTATTGTGACGGGAAAGCATGTGTGAAAGCACATAGCATCACATTACACCCTCCTCTTCCTTGCTTCACTTCCCTTTTTCTCTTACCCATGCCGTCCTGTGTTTCCACCTCCCAAATGAACGATTGGCACCTTTTTCTTCATTCAAGTTTAGACTGAGCAGTGTGTCAGAATGAGTCAGTAGGGCAGAAGTTCTCGTGAAGTGTAACTAGGACAAAAATCCGAAGCTAAATGGAGGAGTAGCAGATTCTGAAGTGTGACTTCAAGGAAAGTAGTCTAGATGAATTTTAAGTATAGGCTCTTACATACTTCTAGAATGTGTTCCAGTGAGAGTTGTTATGAGTATGTGATGCAGCCAAGAGGGGAAAGCGGGGGGTGAGGGCTGGGCTGAATTGGGAGATTGGGATTGACACATATACACAAATATGTATAAAATAGACAACTAATAAGAACCTGCTCTATAGCACAGGGAACTCCACTTCACTGTACAATAGAAACAAACACAACATTGTAAAACAACTCTACTCTCCCCCCCAAAAAAGAGTATGTGATTCAGATACCAACCTTTAAAATAAAATGCAATACGTAAAAAAATGTATGTAAATAACATTGTGAGTAGTATAATCTTCCAGTTATTTGGATTAATCAACAATTTGAAGGTTTTTTCCCCAATGAAAATAAATCTTTTTTTATTATACAGGATTTCTTTTAAATAAAGCTGTTATACAAATGTTGGCTATCAACTGCTTATGTTTAAAGATAGCACTTTTTTTTTGCAGAATTGGGGGAGGGGTCTTTAATTATTAGTACGTGTGACTTAAAGAGTGCAACTCCAACTTACTAATGAAAATATCTAAGTCTTTGGGTTTTTCTGTATTAGGCAAGAGAAGGATGATAAAATATTCTTTTGTGAAGGCCAAGTCTTGTCAAACAAATAGGTCTCCCATGAATACTAGTAGATATAAGTCTATTTTTGGCGCAAACAATGATTGACCCCCATTATCCTAATTATTGTGCCTAAAACACCTTATCTGTAGAAGCATAGTGGAAATAATTGCCTATGTCTCTAGAGTTCTGTGAAAATTAGACAATGGCAGCAAAAGTGCTTTTAGCTGCTACAGTGGTATTATGACCTTTATTCTCCACTTAGAATTAGTCTTAAAATAGTTTAATGATAACCCCTCATTAAAGTTTTTGAGTCTGTTTCAAGCCAATGACATGGAAGGGCAGTAGCTACAGACCATACCTTTAAGTAACTAACAGGTAGTGTTTGGGGACAGGAAAAGAAAAAGGAAACTGCAGAAGAAAGTTGTTAAGCTTTTGACACAAAAGCTGGCTAGGTCATGGTAAAAGTTACCTATCAAATATACTGTTGTTTTTTTTGCGGTACGCGGTCCCCTCACTGTTGGGGCCTCTCCCGTTACGGAGCACAGGCTCCGGACGCGCAGGCTCAGCGGCCATGGCTCACAGACCCAGCAGCTCCGCGGCACGTGGGATCTTCCTGGACCAGGGCACGAACCCGTGTCCCCTGCATCGGCAGGCGGACTCTCAACCACTGCGCCACCAGGGAAGCCCTGATATACTGTTGTTTTTTTTTTTTTCCTTCCGTCTTTGCCAGATGAGTTCTTTGGCGGGAGAAAAGGGGAAAGAAAACAGAATGGGAGAAAAGGGGAAAGGAGAGAAGTAGAGGTGATCTGGGGAAGGGACTGAGGGATGGATTTTTTTTCCAGCGTAGTTTATGGGTATTAGAAACAACAAAGTAGATGAGGTGAGTGGAGAAAGTGCTAAGGAGGGGAAATATTTTTTTCAAATGAAATTATTCACAAATATCTATTTAAATGGGTTAAAAAATCAAGTAAAGAATTTGAGCTATTATAAAATTACTTTTTCATTTAGAAACTTTTTTTCTTGAGTGATGGTAATTTTCTTTTTTAGGAGCCTAATATTCTTTTTTTTTTTTTTAAAATAAATTTATTATTTATTTATTTTTGGCTGCTTTGGGTCTTCGTTGCTCCGCACTGGCTTTCTCTAGTTGCGGTGAGCAAGGGCTACTCTTCGTTGCGGTGCACGGGCTTCTCATTGCTGTGGCTTCTCTTGTTGTGGAGCACGGGCTCTAGGCACATGGACTTCAGTAGTTGTGGCTTGAGGGCTCAGTAGTTGTGGCTAGCGGGCTGTAGAGCACAGGCTCAGTAGTTGTGGCACGTGGGCTTAGTTGCTCCACGGCCTGTGGGATCTTTCCAGACCAGGACTCGAACCCGTGTCCCCTGCATTGGCAGAAGGATTCTTAATCACTGTGCCACCTGGGAAGCCCTAGGAGCCTAATATTCTTAAAATGAGTTAGATGCCAGGAAAGCAAAGTAAAAATAGGAATAAGAAAGAGGAGAAGGCACATAAATAATGAGGAGCATAAACTGTGAAAGCTGCTTCACTAGAAATACATACAGGGTACTTTGTGGGCAGTGGGGAAGGAGTCTCCATTTCTGTAGGAAAAGGGACAATTAAGGGAGCCATCACAAGACCAGTTTTAAATAGTAAAATACACAAAAACCTTTATCTGTTTTCAGTGTTGAAGAGAAAGATCATATAAACCCTTCAATGATCTTAATTATTGTCGTTAAAATATTTTATTCCATCTGCTCTTTAGGGGTTCAGAAAGTAATCCATATGAAGCTGAAGTGTTATTTAAAAAAAATAATTTTCTTTGAGAAAGCTTAGTGTCTCCAGTATCTCACAGCATCTGCATAGTGTGAAATTATTTTAAAAATGAATCACTTGATTTTGTTGCAGTCATCTGCTATTGAAATGCTGGGGAGATGATATCCCTCAGTTCATAGGTAGACTAGCCACAGTTTCTTGAGGTGCATGTTAATTATCAGCCAACACAGGAGGCTGATCTACAAGAGGCTGGAAGTCTGCTTGTCAGTATTGTGGAGGATACACAAATATCAGAGAGCAAGTTGGATTAGAGAAGCACTCAGGCAAATTTCCAAGCCATATGATTATGATTTTATGAATAGTTTTACACCAAGGGTTATTGATTTTACATTATAATTTTTAAAAATAACTTTTTTCTCAATATGAAAATGCATTTGTCACATAATTGTTAGACAATAAAAGAAAAATAAAGAAATCACTCATAATTCCTACACCAAGGAAAGCTCCCTCCTCTCTCCCTTTCTTTGCTACCATATAAAAGGAGCATAGAGTAGTATTCACAGTGGAGTGTCGGAGTTCAGATTCTCATTCTGCCACTTATTAATCACACGACCAGGGCAAATTGCTTTAACGTCTCTGTGCCCTGGTTTTTTCATCTGTAAAATACAGATGGTAATAGTGCCTACTTCCTGGGTTTGTTATAAGGCTTCAATATGTAAAGCATTTAGAAGAATATCTGGTTAATTACATATGTAAGTATTGTTTGTTATTATTAGTGGTGAAGAACACGGGCTCTTAAGTCAAACTGCCTGAATGTGAATCCTTTCCCTACTTAGGATGCAATTTTGAGTAAGTTCAATATATCAGTGTTATGGCTTCATACTTTTTAAAACAGGGGTTGGAACAGGAGCCACTTCTTGGATTGTGGTGAAGATTAAATGAGTTAATATAGATAAAACATATAAAACAAGTAAGCACCTAAGAGATGCCAGTTATATTATTCATTTAAATATATTTTGAGTGCTTACAGTATACAGGAAGCCATGCTACATATAAAGGAAACAAGAAAGATCAAATCTCTCTTCTCATGATAACTTACAGACCACTTAGTGTCATGCTTTCAACAAGTAAATATTATTTAAATGTACTGAGAAATATGAGTGAGAAGAATGTAGAGTTATCAGAGGGAACTGGTGTGGCTATCAGAGAATGTTTCTTTGAATACGTGATGATTTGATCTGAGCTCTGAGTGCTGAGTAGCAACTCCTAAGGTGAGGGAGGAGCATTGTATTTGTGTAGGGGTGGCTTACAAAAGGAGGGGGTAAAGGGTAGGGGTGGCTTACAAAAGGAGGCTGGATTGGGAGACCATTACCAGCAACCTGAGTAGCAAGAATCAGGGCATATTTGAAGCACTGAAGAAAAATTTCCAAAACTTAGAGAGTAGTGGGGGAAAGTAATGTGAATGGGGCTGCTGATATAAGGAGAGTGCTTCACAAGGAAGGCCTTGAGAGCCATGTTGAGAAGGTCAGCTTTTCCTAAATGTAACAGGAAGCTATTGACGTCTTTAAGCAGAGGGGTGATGTGACCAATGATTGCATATTAATATTAATCAGTCTAGTTTTAAATTTATGGATGTATGTACATATTTACACATGTATTTAAAAAAATTATGATCATTGTGCAAACAGTACTTTTTAACCATATTTTTAATTTAAAATATAGCATCAACATTTCCCCATTTTGTTAATTATTCTTCTAAAATTATTTTTAATAACTACATTGAATTACACTGTATGGATGAACCATAATTCACTATAAAAATATTTTTTCTGGTGGGCATTAGGCTAATTCTAATTTTTTGATATAAAGAATGCAGTAATGAACATATTCCTACTCAAATTCATGTGCTCCTCTATCTAGTGTTTGACCTTAAACACAGAGTATAAGTTCTGGATTTTCCTCACTGAGAAACTGTTTGCTATTAGAATTCTTCCTGTGAGTTAATTGTATCTTGGAGAGCTGGCCGGTGTAAATATACTGTGTATTATCTATCTAGTGCTAGAAGCTTCAGGGGACAGGAGATGGATTTGGGCCTGGGACAGCCCTATCAGGACATGCCCAACATGCTTGTTTCTGTGCTTTACTTCAAGCTGCTGCACCAGGACCTATCACCCACTTTGAACTTCCTGTTGGTCAGGTTCCAGACCAGCGTACTTGTCCAACCTACATCACCTTGGAGACAAGACTCTGGTTTTTTGTTAGGCAAAGCTGCTACATGTACTCTGAGTCTTGTATCACTCTTATCTTCAAATGTTGTTGACCCACAGAAAGAAAATAGAGTCCAAGTGTATTTTATCCCTCTCTAGAGCATGACATTGGCTTTATATGCATGATAGCAGGAAGCATTTCTTCTAAGTTGGTAGCATTTAGATGATACCTTTCCCTGATTCCTGTGGTAAACTGGGTTTTTTCACATTTCCATTTCACAGTAAGGTTAAATGGCAGTCTGAGAGATAATGCTGAACTCACATATACATCTTCTCCTAAGTCTCCCACCAGTGTAAACAATATTCAAATGTTGCTTTTAGGTGGGAGTAATTAAAAAATAAAGTCCTTAGTTTTGACCTGAGGTCTTTACTTATTATGTGACTATGAGTCAACAATTAAAAGGCTCATTGCTAAATGCAAAAGTGCAGTGTAACTTTCAGTAAATCACCTACCTTTTCTTTCACTCAGATTTCTTATTTATCAGCTGAAAGTTCTGGTAAGAAGTTCACTAAAGTTGTAAGACAATCCAGAAGTCTACATGTTGCTGAATATATATATATATATATATATATATAAAGCTGTATAAAGCCACCATCTACCCCAGAATACTTCCTGTTAGAAAGAGCCTGGTTTTTTCTTTTGCTTTGGAAAGCTACTATGACCTTGATCCTCAGCCCATCCATTTTTTTTGTGTGTGCGTTGCAATTAACTTTTATTTAAAGACACCAGCATTTAAATTTATATAATTTTTACATGTCATAAAAAACCATTCTTTTGATTTTTTTCCAACCATTCTGAAATGTGAATATCATTCTTAGCTTGAGGCTGTACATGAATAGGCAGTGTGCCAAGCTTGACCTGGAGGCCATTGTTTGCTGACCCCTGGGGTAGGGATAGACAAAACAATCAATGGAACAGAATAGATAGTCAAGAAATAGACCTATATACGTATGGACACATAGTTTTTGACAAAGGTACACAGGGAATTCTGTGGAAAAGGATAGTCAAATGGTGATGTAATATTCATATGCAGAAAAAAAGAACTTTGATCCATATACCACAACATATGCAAATATTAACTCCAAATAGATAATGTAAACCATAAAACTATAAAAGTTCTAGAAGAAAATCTTTGTGACCTTGGTTTAGAACAGAATTTCTTAGAATACCAAAAGCATGATTCACAAAAGAACAAATTGATAAATTGGACTTTATCAAAACAACAAGAACAAGGAAAATGACTCCTGCTCTTTGGAGGACGCTATTATTAACATTGATTATCTATCAGTAGGTTTAAAAAGTCAGACAAAAAGAGTACTAAATGATTCTTAAAAATGCAAACTAATCTCTAGTGACAGAAATCAGATGAATGGTTTCTGGGGATTGGGGTGGGTATGGGTAGGGGTAGAAGGGAAGGATTATAAAAGGGCATGAGGAAACTTGGGAGTGATGGATACATTCGTTCACTTGGTCACAGCAGTGGTTTTTTAGGAGTATATAGATGGCAAAGCTTATCAAATAGTACATTTTAAAGATATGTACTTTTTATATGTCAATTATATCTTAATAAAAAGATTGTAAATATAGATACATACCTAGAGGTAGTCTAATTGTAATTACTATAATTAGACAGAGACATTTAAAAAAATCTATGATTAATTTATTCAAGAAAATAGATGACATAATGGAGATTTTCACTGGAGAAATGGAATATAAATAAAGTACCAAGTAGAAATCTAAAAACTGGTAAATATATTTTCTAAAATTAATAACTCAAGGGTTAGTTTTAACAGATGATTAGACAAATCAGAGGAGAGGATTAATCAGTGGGAACATAAGTTATGCGTTGGTTATTTATTTCATAATATACAACCAAAAAACACATTAAACATTCATTTTGTTCATTGGTCTGAAGCTCATATAAGGCAACTCCGTTTTAGATTACAGTTTCTGGGTTGCTCTGCTTCAAGCTGCAGGTTTGTGATTGGCTAGATTCCCTGAACTCCATGTGCCCACGTGGAGGAGGAAGGAGCTTTAGGCAAAGGAATTTTAAAATACAGCTAAAATGGAAAGTTTCCTTGAACAACACAGTTACCAAGTTACCAAAACTGACACAAGAAGAAATTTTAAAATCTGAATAATACTAGATCTATTATAGAACTTAAATATATAGTTGAAAACAGTCTCACACAAAGATCTAGGTCCAATTGGCTTTTGGGTGAAGTCTATCAACTGTTTAAAGAAGAAATAAAACCAATCTTACATCAATTCTTTAGAACAATAGGAAAAAAAATGGGATATTTCCCAACCCACTGTGAGGCCAACATAAACTTGGTAAGAACATTACAGACCAATTTATCTCTTGGACAATGATGCAAAATTTCTAAAAAAGTGTTAGCAAGTTGAATAATATATAAAAAGGAAAATACATCACAACTAACTTGGGCTTATCTTAAGAAAATAATGTTGGTTTATCAATTGAAAAATCAATCAATGTTAAGTCACTGCACTAAGAGTACAAATGAGAAAAATCATATGCTCACTTTAATAAATGCAGACATAGCATTAGAAAAAATCTAGTAACCATTCATGATAATAAAAGAACCTTTCCTTAATCTAGTAAAGAGTATCTACAAAACATCTACAGCACTCTTCCTACTTAATAGTGAAATATTACAGGATTTCCCCTGAGATTGGGAATGAGACAAGGAGGTGTGCTCTGACCAATTCTATTCAACATTGTACTAGAAAACCTAGCCAGCACAATAGGGCAAGAAATAAAAGGCATAGTAGTTTGGAAATAAAAAATAAAACCGTCATTATTCAAAGGTAACATGATTTTGCATGTAGAAAATCTAAAAGAACTGAAGACCACTTTTTAGTTCTAATAAGTGAACATAGCAGAAATCAGTTGAGTTTTACATTCAATGTAATAAACCTTCACAGTTCATAAAGTTTAGAATGCTAAATGTATGTATGGTTACTGTACAAAAATGTTGGAGTCAGATGCTAATGATCTCTGAGGTTAAGGTTTTCTTGCGTAGATTTTTTTAAACATCTTTATTGGAGTATAATTGCTTTACAATGGTGTGTTAGTTTCTGCTTTATAACAAAGTGAATCAACTATACATATATATATATATGTATCCCCATAACCCCTCCCTCTTGCATCTCCCTGCCACCCTCCTTATCCCACTCCTCTAGGTGGTCACAAAGCACTGAGCTGATCTCCCTGTGCTATGTGGCTGCTTCCCACTAGCTATCTATTTTACATTTGGTAGTGTATATATGTCCATGCCACTCTCTCACTTCATCCCAGCTTACCCTTCCCACTCCCCGTGTCCTCAAGTCCATTCTCTATGTCTATGTCTTTATTCCTGTCCTGCCCCTGGGTCCTTCAGAACCATTTTTTTTTTGTAGGTTCCATATATATGTGTTAGCATGTGGTATTTGTTTTTCTCTTTCTGACTTACTTCACTCTGTATGACAGACTCTAGGTCCATTCACATCACTACAAATAACTCAATTTCATTTCTTTTTATGGCTGAGTAATATTCCACTGCATATATGTGCCACATCTTCTTTATCCATTCATCTGTCGATGGACATTTAGGTTGTTTCCATGCCCTGACTATTGTAAACAGAGCTGCAATGAACATTGTGGTACATGACTCTTTTTGAATTATGGTTTTCTCAGGGTATATGTCCAGTAGTGGGGTTGCTGGGTCGTATGGGAATTCTATTTTTAGTTTTTTACAGAACATCCATCCTATTCTCCATAGAGGCTGTATCAATTGACATTCCCACCAACAGTGTAAGAGGGTTCCCTTTTCTCCACACCCTCTCCAGCATTTATTGTTTGTAGATTTTTTGATGATGGCCATTCTGACTGGTGTGAGGTGATACCTCATTGTAGTTTTGGTTTGCATTTCTCTAATGATTAGTGATGTTGAGCATCCTTTCATGTGTTTGTTGGCAGTCGGTATATCTTCTTTGGAGAAATGTCTATTTAGGTTTTCTGCCCATTTTTGGATTGGGTCGTTTGATTTTCTGATATTGAGCTGCATGAGCTGCTTGTAAATTTTGGAGATTAATCATCTGTCAGTTGCTTCATCTGGAAATATTTTCTCCCATTCTGAGGGTTGTCTTTTCACCTTGTTTATGGTTTCCTTTGCTGTGGAAAAGCTTTTAAGTTTCATGGGGTCCCATTTGTTTATTTTTGTTTTAATTTCCATTTCTCTAGGAGGTGGGTCAAAAAGGACCTTGCTGTCATTTATGTCATAGAGTGTTCTTCCTATGTTTTCCTCTAAGAGTTTTATAGTGTCTGGCCTTACATTTAGGTCCTTAATTCATTTTGAGTTTATTTTTGTGCATGGTGTTAGGGAATGTTCTAATTTCATTCTTTTACATGTAGCTGTCCAGTTTTCCAAGCACCACTTATTAAAGAGACTGTCTTTTCTCCTTGTATATTCTTGCCTCCTTTATCAAAAATAAGGTAACCATATGTGCGTGGATTTCTCTCTGGGCTTTCTATCCTGTTCCATTGATCTATATTTCTGTTTTTGTGCTGTACCATACTGTCTTGATTACTGTAGCTTTGTAGTATAGTCTCAAGTCAGGGAGCTTGATTCCTCCAGCTCCATTTTTCCTTCTCAAGATTGCTTTGGCTCTTCGGGGTCTTTTGTGTTTCCATACAAATTGTGAAATTTTTGTTCTAGTTCTGTGAAAAATGCCATTGGTAGTTGTATAGGGATTGCATTGAATTTGTAGATTGCTTTGGGTAGTAGTCATTTTCACAATGTTGGTTCTTCCAATTCAAGAACATGGTATATCTCTCGATCTGTTTGTATCATCTTTAATTTCTTTCACCAGTGTCTTATAATTTTCTGCATACAGGTCTTTTGTCTCCTTAGGTAGGTTTATTCCTAGGTATTTTATTCTTTTTGTTGCAATGGTAAATGGGAGGGTGTCCTTAATTTTTCCCTCAGATTTTTCATCATTAGTGTATAGGAATGCCAGAGATTTCTGTGCATTAATTTTGTATCCTGCTACTTTACCAAATTCATTGATTAGCTCTAGTAGTTTTCTGGTATCATCTCTGGATTCTCTGTGTATAGTATCATGTCATCTGCAAACAGTGACAGTTTTACTTCTTTTTTTCCGATTTTGATTCCTTTTTTTAATTTTTTCTTCTCTGATTGCTGTGGCCAGAACTTCCAAAACTATGTTGAATAATAGTGGTGAGAGTGGGCAACCTTGTCTTGTTCCTGATGTTAGAGGAAGTGGTTTCAGTTTTTCACCATTGAGAACGATGTTGACTGTGGGTTGGTCATATATGGTCTTTATTATGTTGAGGTAAGTTCCCTCTATGCCTACTTTCTGGAGGGTTTGTATCATAAATCATTGTTGAATTTTGTCATAAGCTTTTTCTGCATCTCTTGAGATGATCATATGGTTTTTCTCCTTCAGTTTGTTAATATGGTGTATCACATTGTTTGATTTGCATATATTGAAGAATCCTTGCATTCCTGGGATAAACCCCAGTTGATCATGGTGTATGATCCTTTTGTTGTTGGATTCTGTTTGCTAGTATTTTGTTGAGGATTTTTGCATCTATGTTCATCAGTGATATTGGCCTGTAGTTTTCTTTCTTTGTGACATCTTTGTCTGTTTTTGGTATCAGGGTGATGGTGGCCTCGTAGAATGAGTTTGGGAGTGTTCCTCCCTCTCCTGTATATTGGAAGAGTTTGAGAAGGATAAGTGTTCAGCCCATTCTGTTTGCTCACAAACTTGCGGTTTAACATTGTGGAAGCTCTTCAGTACAAAGAATAATACATTGCCCTTGAGGAGCTCAGACTGAGGGAGGAGGCATCCAGGTAACAAGACCCATTATAATTCAGCATGAAAAATACCATAGCGGATGAGGAACAAATCATTAAGGGCGATTGTGTTTTCTTGTCACACAAATATGGCCAATACAGATGAGGTAATTTCACGTTGAGATTCTAAGCTAAAAGACTGTATTTAAACACAGACTTAGGGGCAGACAGAAAGGTATTTTTGTCACTGGCCCAGCAGTAACTGGAATTGGCAAAGCCAGTTTCAATCTCTCTTGCCTCAGTTTCCTTTTTTTTGAAGAAAATCAAGGTAATTAATGTCTACTTAGCAGAGCTCTTATGAAGATGACATGTGAAACGTGTCTGGCAGAGTAGCAGTGCACCTCAAGAATTTGGCTTTTGTCTATTTACTGATTCAATAGATATTTGAGTGCCCACTAGGTTTTGGAAGTAGATAGGGGAATAAGGCACACAGTGTCCTTCTCACAGGGCTTACATTGCATACAGAATCAGATAGTATACAAATAAGCAAATAAATTATGCAAATGTTTATAAGCTGTGTTATGAGCCATGTAGTAAATAAAGAAGGTTATGTGAGAGAAAGTAAGAGGGTGGGCAGGATGGGGCAGGTAGCTTTGGATAGGTTAGCCAGGGGAAGTTTCTTTTGTTCTTCTTTTTCATCTTCTCTATATGGGGGATCACAATTAACATTTGAGGGCTTTTTGTTCCTGGGCTGTTTTGTTATGAATAACAGGCTGAAAGACCGAGTGTTTTAATATGCAAAAAGTAAAGTTAATTGAGTGAACAGGGTGTTCTTTAGAAGTCTACTACTGAGAAAAATTTAAAAAAGAAATGGTTTCCTAGACTGATTCTGAGTAAAGACACACTAAGTCTACTGTAGCATTTCCCAATCTTTTTTATTATTTACTCTATAAACCTCATGTTTTATAAAGCATTATTTACCCCCCAATTCAATTGTTAAGTGATAATGAGCCTATCTTTCTATTTGTTATTAATAAAAACCATCAATGCCAGTCAGTTTCTGGTTAAATTGTATCCCTAATTAAGGAAATGTCAATTGAAGGCAAGATTTTAATTTTTCTCTGTGTTATTGAGGGTAAGTACGTAATTTCGTAAAGCTTGTGTTATGTGAAAAATAGCTCAAAGACATTTTTAGAAGTCAGGAGTCCTTGAGATAAGTTCCACTAATTCTGGCAAATTAGAGTTCTAGAGTTAGGCATCTAGAAATAAATACTCTTATTTTTGGTTTTTAATCTTTCCTCGAGATGATTTATGTATATGATTTTGGATAATTCTTTTAAAATACTCTGCACATCAATTATTCATGTAGGCATTCAACCTTGGATATAAAGGGACCAGTTTGGCATTAGCCCTAAGGCAGGCCCTACACCACTCCTTTTCAACTACTGATTTAAATTTGTCTTCTTTTTCCACCAGGTTGTAAATCCTTGAGGGCACAGATCATTTTTATTTTTCTTATCACTATGTCCCAAACACACATAGTAGGTAGTTCAAAATTGTTATGATTCAGAAAAGTATGTTACTTATCGGCCTCTGGCCTGGGTCTTTTGTGAGAAACCTGAATCTCCACTTGAGGCTGGGACACATCCTTTTTAAATTTTATTTTCTGTTGAATCCTTTCAAGCACCTTAATGCAAAACAGGTCATATTGCATGCACTCTGACTCCATTTATCTTGATGTTTTTCAACACTTTCAGTTTAGAAGTCTAGCTTTACTTGACCTTCAGTGAAACATTTACTATGTGAGCATTTTAATATTTTATATTTTAGCTTTTTCATTTGTGTTACATTTTATTGGTGGTTTACGGGGAAACGAAAAGGTCAAAACAATGGAACAGCCTGGTTGATGGCAGGTGGCCTAAATAAGAGGATTCTTTCCCATATCAGCTCCTTAGAAAATCCTTTTAACTTTTCAATGTAGGCATTCCTTTCAAGTCTAAAGGACCCACCTGATCAAATGCACTGCACTGTGGGAAAGTCAGACAAATATCTCTGCCTCTAGATTTCTTAACTGATCTCCACGTAATCAAATTGTTAGATTAACCCACCTGTCCATTCCATCTGCAAAATATACTGATGGATGCCCCAGATATAAATACAGTAGGCTGTGTGCTCACTCCTATTGCTTCCAGCATTGAAGTTGCTTACTGATCAAGATAAAGTTGTGTATGTTCATAAACCTATTTATTCCAGTCATTTTCTTATTGTAATTCTATAATATAATTAAATATTGTATTAACTAATGATATACAGATACACAAGGAAAATTAGAGATTCTATTAAAATCAAATTATTGTGGTAATAGTATCATGAGTATATGCACATGTTCAAACTCATCCAAATGTATGCATTAAATATGTGCAATTTTTTGTATATTAGGTCAACCTTCAGAAAGCTTAAAAATACTTAAAATATCTAAAAAATGAAATTAAAAGTTGTGGAAATAATAAAGTCAGCTCTCTAAAAAATTAGGTGTGGACAATGCAGCTGTAAAATATTGGAAAAATCATATAAATCTAGAAAGTTTTTTCTTGAACTGCTTCAAAAGTATCTTTAAGTTCTTCATTCACTTTAAAAAATGTTGAAATTTTAGATGATACATTATTGGTGCAACTTAGTAAAAAATGGGAATGTAACTTCATCATTGGACCAAACAGATAATACAACAAAATAAAACTTTGGTCCTGAAATTGTAAAAACATAGGAAGAAGTCTTCTTAACATTAATCTTGGCAATAATTTTTGGATATGACACCAAAGAACAAACAACAAAAACAAAAATTATTACGTGGGACTACATCAAACTTTGCATAGCAAAGCCTTTGCAAAGCAAAAGAAACAATCAAACAAAATGAAAAGGTAACCCACAGAATGGAAGAAAACATTTGGAAATCATATATCTGATAAGGTATTAATATCTAAAATATATAAAGAACTTACACAACTCAATAGTAAAAAGCCAACCTGATTAAAAAATGGTCAGAGAAACTGAATAGACATTTTCCCAAAGAGGATATGAAAATGGCCAATAGGCACATGAAAAGGAGCTTGACATCACTAACCATGAGGGAAATGCAAATCAAAACCACAATGAGATATTACCTCACACCTGTTAGAATGACTAGCATCAAAAAGACAAGAGATAACAAGTGCTGGTGAGGATGAGAAGAAATGGGAAACTTGTGCGCTGTTGGTGGGAATATAAATTGGAACTGCCACTATGAAGAGAGTATGGAGGTTCCTCAAAAAATTAAAATAGAACTAACATGTGATCCAACAATCCCATTTCTGGATATATATCCAAAAGAATTGAAATCAGGATCGAGAAGAGATACCTGCACTTCTATGTTCACTGCCTCATTATTCACAGTAGCCAAGACATGGAAGCCACCTAAGTGTTCATCAACAGATGATGGATAAAGAAAATGTGTTATATACATAGAATGAAATATGATTCACTCTTAAAAAAGAAGAAAACCCTGCCATATGCAACAGCATGTCTGAACGTAGAGGACATTATGAAAAGTGAGATAACCAGACACAGGACAGATACTACATGACATCACTTATATGAGGAATCTAAAATAGTCAAACTCATAGAAGCAGAGAGTAGAATGGTGGTTGGGATGGAGGGGGAAACAGGCAAGTATTAGTCAAATGGTACAAAGTTTCAGTTATACGAGAGTAAGTCCTAGAGATCTAATGTACAGTGTAGCGCCTATAGTTAACAGTACTGTATTGTATAGTTAAACATTTGCTAATAGGGTAGGTCTCATGTGTTTTTAAAACAAACCAAAACAAACCAGCCAAACAAAGAAAAA
This sequence comes from Aethalodelphis obliquidens, assembly GCF_003676395.1. Classification (NCBI taxonomy): domain Eukaryota; kingdom Metazoa; phylum Chordata; class Mammalia; order Artiodactyla; family Delphinidae; genus Aethalodelphis; species Aethalodelphis obliquidens. The sequence goes on along the minus strand of NW_020837951.1, from coordinate 29,980,876 downwards.
ATGACTAAGAAGCAAGAGGGACGTTTTGGAGGTGATGTTTATTACCTTGATTGTGGTAATGGTCTCAGAGGTGTATGCAGATCTCCAAACTTATCAAGTTGTATATGCTAAATATGTCCAGTTTTTTTATATATCAATTATACCTGAATAAAGATGTTTAAAAATTGAATTAGGTGCATTCTATGTATTTATTTTACTAGGTTGATAAATAGACTACTTTGTTCTTAAGGCTATCTTTAGCTTTCAATAATGATATTATTCTAAGACCTTTATGGCAAATCTTTAAGTATACAAGTATTTTCTTTAGATTATTTCAATAAATAAATATAATCCATTTGTTTTTATAAATGGGCTCAGTTTTGGAATGAGAAAATCTTATTCTAATCTTTGTTCTGCTACAGATTTACTGTGTGATATTAGAGAAGTCGTGATTCTCTAAACTTCATTCTTTCATTGAATACACTTTTTAGTGATTGCCATGCATATCAGATCTTGTCCTAGGCACATCAGAAACTTTTTGTTTTCATGTGTAAAATGTGGAGACATAATTAGAGTGTATTCAAGCTCCCTTTCAGCTTTATAATTATGAATCTGGGATAAAATTCACACTTTCTCTTCATAAGGATTAAAGAGGCAGCTTGGATTTTCCCTGGAGAGCTGAATTTCAATCAGATATTTGAGAAAAGATGTGAAAGAAAGTAATAACTCCCTTAGAATTGCTAAAGGTCCTCTGATGATTATAATGGAAAATGAGTCAAATGGTATTTGGAGCTTAAGGGAGAAGTTTAGTGGGGAAGGTGTACCCCAGGGCTCACTCTCACCTAGAACAATAACAAACTGCTAAGAATTGTCACAGCAACAAGAACAGTGGCAGCTGCAGCTGCAGCACTGAACATTCTGAATACACAGTACCTGGAGAAGTGGAGCCAGAATGAGTGAAGCAACACACACACACACACACACACACACACACACACACACACACACACAGGAATTCTGTAGAGTGGGCAAGCAAGCCCAGTGTGACCCTTCTCTATGGATGATGCCCAAGGCCTCCTGAAGGGCCCCTCCCCAAGTGTGGAGGGCCTATCTGTCAGCAGTATTAACTTCTCCAGGTACACTGTGTCCAGGACTTAAGTGAATATTCCTCTAGAGTGGACTGCTATTTAGGAACATGTCGTGTGGTCACAGAACCTTCTGCTCCTCATCTGACGGTGAGCCCAGAGCTATTCTCATACTTAGAGTCTGTGACATCCCAGAAGGCATTTTTATGAGCACCCTGATGGGTAGTAATCAGTTTGATCAAGGCTAATCCTTTGCTGTTCTTTATCCCTGAGCAACAATCCTGGTGCTGGCTGCTGGCTCACACTTTACAAAGATGGGGAGAGGTCTTTCAAGAATGCAAAGATCCAGTGCCTGATCTCAGTAGATGTTGCCCATGTGCAGCTTATTAATTATGCAAATTCCTGGGTGAATACCCACCTCATACGCAAACTAGCAATAGTAGGATTATAGTCAGGGGGACATTACATATGAGATATTTCCAAAGATCTGAATTATCATTTAACCTGAGACCTGAAAGATGCAAAAGTGGTAGTTAGGATGAAGGAAGATTATCCCAGACAGAGGGAATGGCACATTCAAAGGTCCTGGGCCAGGTACAAACTTGGATGGACAAAGAACAGAAAGATGGCCAGTGTGGGTACAGTTAGTGGCCATGGAAAAGATAGGTGCAAGATAAGATCATGGGAGCCTGGATGACTCTCTTAGCAATGGAGATGGAATGAAATATTTATAATGTAGCAGGAGAAGTGATGGATTGATTATAAGGATGAGGAAAGGAGAGAAATAAAGGCTAGTACATAGGTAGGTGGTAGTGCCACCTAATGAAATGAGAAAAAGTGGAAAGAGAGACAGGTTAAGAGGCTGGGAACCAAGAATTCTGTTTCAGATTATAATTACAGAAATAATCAAATCAGTAGAACAGAATAAAGTCTTGAAATAGTTACAATTATGAATAGGAATTTAAGAAATAATAAGTATAATATTTCAATACTGTAGGAATAGGATGCCTTAGATAATAGAAAATATTGGTATGATTATCCATCAGGAAAAATATTCAGCTAGAATATTTTGCCTCATAGCACATAAAATTAATTCCAGATGAATTCTCAATTTAAAAAATATAGCTGGGACAACTAGATTTATCTGTATAGAAAAAGGTACCTCAACTCTTACCTCATGCCATATACAACAGTTAAGATGGGTCAGAGATCTAGCCATAAAACCTTAAACTATGGGCAAGCGGGGGGCGAAGTGAGAGAGTGGCATGGACATATATACACTACCAAATATAAAATAGATAGTTAGTGGGAAGCTCTGCATAGCACAGGGGGATCAGCTTGGTGCTTTGTGACCACATAGAGGGATGGGATAGGGAGGATGGAAGGGAGACACAAGAGGCAGGAGATATGGGGATATATGTATATGTATAGTTGATTCCCTTTGTTATACAGCAGAAACTAACACACCATTGTAAAGCAATTATACTCCGATGAAGATGTTAAAAAAAAAAAAGGCCTTAAACTATTAAATATTTAGAAGAAAACATAATAACATTTGTGACATTGGACTAGACAAAGATTTCCTAAACATGATGAAAAAAGAAAAAATTGAAAATTGGATAAAACGTCTTCATCAAAATAAAAACCTGTATTCTATGAAAGACAGTTAAGAAAATGAAAAGACTAGCCATAGATTGTAAGAAAATACTTGCAAAACATATTTCTGACAGGGGACTTGCATCCAGAATATATGAAGAACACAACTTAATAAGGAAAACAACCCAGTTTTTTTAAAAAGGGGAAAAGATTTGAACAGACAGTTGACAGATGCTCAACATCATTATTATCATGTACATTCAAATGAAAACCACAATGAGAGACCACTGGACACCATTTGAATGGCTAAAATGAAAAAGCTTGACAATACCAAGTGTTGGACAGAATGTGGAACTGGAAACTATACATTTCGGTTGAGAATGCAAAATGGCCCAGCCACTTTGAAAGACAATATGGCAGTATTTTATAAAGTTAAGCATACACTTACCATATAACCCACCAATCTTAAGTCTAGATATTTATTCAAGAGAAATGAAATGGGTATGTCCATATAAAGTCTTTTACACAGAGACTTTATATTTTAGTAAATAATAATATTTTAATATGTAATAATACTATAATAATGTTATAACATTATGCATAATAACTGTTAAAATTAAACACAAAATAGAGACCAGACTTGAGAATTCCCTGAGCCAGTAAAACCATTAAGCCACGTAAGCAAAACTAAATCTAGCTCATTTCATGAGCATAAGCAAAGCTTAACTTAAGGTTATTTCTTGTAAATGCCTCTGACAATCAAAAGAAACAGGTCATCTTCCTGAAAATGGTATGAGATAATCACTTTCAATCAATCCCTTGCCATCTGGAAACCCCCATTGTAATAACCAGTTGTCATAAAGGCTAACAGTTTCCTCATTTTTCACTTTATAAGCCATCCTGTAACTTCATGCCCCTGAGCTTCATATCAGTCTTCAAATTTGGAAGCCCTTAGCTTGTGAACTGTTTTTATATACACAATAAACTCTTACTAAATAATATTTATTGATATAATGGTTTTAATTTTGCTATTTCTGGATTTTTGACCTAACCAAAAACTAGAATAATTTCAAATATCAATTAACTGGTAGTTAGATAATGAAGTTATGAATTATCCACACTATGGAACATTGCTCAGCAATGAAAATGAGGTAAATATTAATATATATGAAAATGTGGATGCAACTCAAACATACGAGAGAAGACAAACATGAAAGACTATGTACTTTATGAGTCCATTAATACAAAATTCTAGAAGAGGTAAAGCTGTAGTGACAGGAAGTGACTGTGTTCAAGGGTCAGGAGAGGGCATCAATTGTGAAGTGGTATGAGAAAACATTTCAGGATGATGGATCTCTCCAACAGCTTGATTTTGGTGGAGCTTACATGACTATATACAATTACCAAAATTCATCAACCTGTGTGCTTAAAATGAGTGAATTGTGTTGTATGTAAATTATACCTCATTAAAGCAAAAAAGTAAATAAAAATAAAACTGAAAACATTAGACGAAAATCTACAAGAATCTAGTCTCAGGGTGAGGGATAGCATCCTAAACAAAAGAGTAAAAGACAGACATATTTGCCTACATAAAAATTTTTTTCAAGTATATTACAGAATGAGACTGACAGAAAATGGTAAACTGCAAAAGAATGTTTGCAACATATGTTACTGACAAAAAGTAAATATCCCTAATGAGTAGTAAGATCTTACAAAGTGTTTTATGTGAAAAAGATGGCACAGTAGAAAAGTAGCCTAGAGAGAGAAGATGACACCCAAATGGCTAAGACGTGTGAAAAAATGCATCATCTTACTATTAGTGAGGAAAATGAAAATTAGAGTATGAGGCATTTTCATCCACTAGACTGAAAAAAATTGAAATGAGCAATTACAAGAATGCTGGTGAGACTGTAGGGGAATGGGCCGCATCATAATGCTGCTGATGGCAGTGAGAATCTCTAAAACATCTGGGGAAATTTATCTAGAAATATATGTTAAAATTATTATGCACATATTATTTAATCCAGCAATCCCACCTGTGGGGCTCTACCTTGTAAAAATAAAGGCACTGGTACATGAGGATATAGGTATGACAATATGTATTGAAGAATTGCTGGAAGTTGGCATAAAGAAAAACTGGAAACTACCTGAGTGGGGGAAATGGTTGAATAAATTCTGACACATCTATGCTATGGATTACCATAGATAGGTACCATATAGATATTGAAAATAAGTTAGAGATTTATTAACTATAAGTGATATCCATGATGTATTTTAAATAAGAAAATTACATAAGGTAATATGATTTTATTTTTGTTAAAATTATCACAGCCAGAAAGCCTGCACTATACTATGTCTGAGCTCCCCTGGTTACGTGAGAGAATATCAGTACATTGCTAATGTTGGTAACCTCAGGAGGGGGAGTTAGGAAGAGAGTATTAATTTTTTTCTTTATATGTCATTGCACGTGTTTATCTTTGCAGTTATATCACCAGATGCAGTGAGGAAGTATGACTTTTGTGAAACCATAATTTAAAAAGCAATAGATAAAATTCTGAGAAAGATATACAGCATATTCTTCATTTGGTAGGTACTAGATATTGTGAGATGGCTAGCAATCTCGGTAGAAGTTTTGGAGAAAAACAGAACACTACCACAGTAAATGTGCATATCAGTTGCTAGGTGCATCACAATTTCAGAAACATTAAAGGTTGAAGAAAAAATTCTTTTTAATGTGACAGAAAAACATTTTTCAGAGAAAAATATTAGTTATATCCCGTTGCCCTACTTCCTTTCCCCTTTCTGAGGAAGGTGCCTCTGTTAAAGACCATATATTTCTTAAATGCTTGCACGGGTAAATATGCCTATGTGCACACGCGCACACACACACACTCACATACACAAATAATCTTCGTCCTCGGTTTATTGGTCTTTTGCATACTTGAAAACAACTTTACATGATGGGTGTGATGATGTGAATTTGGAAGATCAGACACACATACATTTCTCTGGCTAAAAAAGGGAAAGTAATGAAAGAGAGTACAGTCAGAGAGGTTGAAGGAGGGCTGGGTAGGAGCGGGGGTTGGAGACAAAAGATTTGGAAGTCAGTAGGGAAGAAAACAGACTTGGGAAGAGATAGCCAGTGCAGATTACTTACACTGAAGTAAAAATGCTGTGTTTTGCCACAGATACATAAACGCTCATGTCTTCTATGTAATCTCTAGTAAAACCTGTTAGCTCTCTAATGTCTTGGGAAATGATTTGCTTTTTAGAAATGAGTCTTGCTTCAAGAGGGATGTAGGGTGAAATCAGAGACTGGCCATGGGAGGCTGTGTACAACTTGATTATGACAACTCAGGAGATACAGGCCTTACTGCTACTATATTATTTTTTCTTGTTTGGGAAATGGAAACTTTCAGAGAAATCACACGTCCTTATTCTACAGAGTTATGCAGATTTAATGCACAAATAATTATCACGTGAAGAATTATATGCAGAACTTAAATTCTGGATTAAGGGAGGAGGAGGGAAAAAGGAATTATAAACACTTAAATACGGTAATCAATCTTGACTTCCAAATTGAATTGCAAAGGCTAAAACTGTAATTGAATAAGGAATATCTATTCCCACTGATACCTCTCATTTTATGAGGCAACATCACAGTTACTAAACAAAACAAATCTAAAGTCAGTGAGGTCACATTTCCTGAGACTCTGGTAATAAACATTCATCAAAATAATGGTAGCTTGACTATTCTGGTTTATATTTTCAATGACTTAAATTGATCATTAAATTATGACTTTCAGTTTTATTTTTCAAATCACTTTTTTCAGTTTTCTCTAATCATGAAAAGGAAATGAGAAAATGTAAAGTATACCACAGTGCAAAAAAAGGAGAAAGTATTTCTGGTCTATTTTATTCTAATCTTTTTTTTCTATGCATGTGAAAGCATAAAATTTGTTTTCATTTAAAGTCATAATTAAAATATGATTTTATTAAATAAAAACATACTTATTCTACAAATATTTATGAAGTACTTACTATGGTACCAGAAGAAAGTTCAAGATCAGAAATAAATGTTCTGGATGAGGAGAAACAAAGACTCAGGTACTCAGTGTATATTGCTCCAACCAAGGGAAAAATTATTTATGCCTGTTCAATCTCCATGCACCATTTAATAAAAATTCTTGTATTTTGGACACCTAATTGTTTCCATGTGCACTTGATATTTTCTTAGAGTGTAAGAAAATATCAAAAAAAATTTTTTTTCTCTCCAAGTCTTTCCTTTAATGTCAGGTAGTACTTCAACCCAAACACACACAAGATACATACCATAGAGAAAGGGACCTGATGGCATCTGGGTCATGCATGGTGTGGTAGGTACAAACCTTGGCCCAATGCAAAGGAGAAGTCAAGGTCCTTGGAAGAAGGATGGAACTCGTTTTCCCCTTCCCATTTCTCTTTCCTACTGGACTTCAGCTAAAGTCTATGGAAGAGAAAGAGCTGTGAAGAGCTTAATATTTAGAGATGCTGTAACTTTCAGCTGACTTTGTACATTTGACTTTGTGTTACTGTCTTTTAAATTGGGTCTACTGTTACTCAGTAAAGCAGACAGTCAGACCAAATGGCAAGTGTTCTATCATGTTTTTAAAGCTGGCAACATTTTACCATATTTTTATTGTGAAAATATATTTATAGATAGCCTAATGATTATGAAGCAAGCACGTGTTATCACCCCTCAGGTCGAGAAACAGTGTTCTACCAGACACTGGAGGAGTTCAGAACTCCTCCCCTTTTGTTTCTTATCCTATCCAAACCTCTCCTCTATGGGTAATCTCTATGTTAACTTTTATTTTATTTATTTATTAAAAAAATTTTTTTTAAGAAGACACGAATGTCTTCTTTTTTTTATATATAAATTTATTTTATTTTTGGCTGCGTTGGGTTTTCGCTGTGGCGAGAGGGGGCTACTCTTCATTCCAGTGTATGGACTTCTCATTGCAGTGGCTTCTCTTGTCGCGGAGCATGGGCTCTAGGCACGTGGGCTTCAGTAGTTGTGGCACGCGGGCTCAGTAGTTGTGGCACATGGGCTTAGGTGCTCCGCGGCATGTGGGATTTTCCCAGACCAGGGCTCAAACCTGTGTCCTCTGCATTGGCAGGTGGATTTGTAACCGCTGTGCCACCAGGGAAGCCCCTCTATGTTAACTTTTAAGTTGCTCTTTTCTTTCCACCTTTGCATATGTACATACCACCTGTATATCTCTTCTTAAACAAGATAGCTGCCTTACAACTTTATATCAGTGGAACAATATAGTAGTTATTATTTTGTTTCCTGTATATTTAGCTTAATAAGATATCTTCCTAGATTCATACATGTTCTAATGTGTGGCTATATATCATACAAGTATACGTATCATATGTGTATGTATTATATATATATTTTTTGATACATGTAATTCCATTGTATTTATATACTCCAATTTATTTAACCCTCCTACTGTGAATGGACACTTAAGTTGTTTCCAGCTTTTGTCCAAAACAGAGTATGTAGCTGTGAATATTCTAATGAGCATGTATTCTGGCACATCCATATAAGCATTTCTCTCATGCCTTGGAGTAGAATTTCTGGGTTGAAATGTATGAACATTTCAATTTTATCAGAAAATGTTTTCCAAAGTTGTTATAGTTATTTATACCCCTACCAGTAGTGGATCAAATTTCTGATTGTTTCCATCTTACCAACATTTAGTTTTATCAGATGTTCTAATTTTCAATCAGTCTCTATAGTCATATCTAAGTCATTTTAATTTGAATTTTCCTATTTACCAATTGAACCTAATAACCTTTCATAGATTTGTCATTTGAGTTTCCTTCTTGTTCAGTGACTTCAAGTCTTTCAGTCATTTTTCTGATGTATTGTCTGTACTTTTCTTATTGATTTTTTAAAAATTAATTAATTTATTTTTGCCTCATTGGGTCTTCATTGCTGCGTGTGGGCTTTCTCTAGCTGCAGTGAGCAGGGGCTACTCTTTGTTGCAGTGTGCAGGCTTCTCACTGCGGTGGCTTCTGTTGTGGCAGAGCACGGGCTCTAGGCCCGCGGGCTTCAGTAGTTGTAGCACGTGGGCTCAGTAGTTGTGGCTCTAGAGCGCAGGCTCAGTAGTTGTGGTGCACAGGCTTAGTTGCTCTGCGGCATGTGGGATCTTCCCGGACCAGGGCTCGAACCCATGTCCCCTGCACTGGCAGGCCTATTCTTAACCACTGCGCCACCAGGGAAGTCCTCTTATTGAATTTTGTAATTATTTTTTTTATTTTAAGATGATTGTAGATTCACATGCAGTTGTAAGAAACAGTATGAAGAAATCCTATTTGCTCATTAAGCATTTTCTCTAATGATAACATCTTGCTTAACTATTGAGTAATATTGCAATCAGTAAATTGACATTGATAAAATTCACTGATGTTATTCAGATTTCTCACTTTATATGTACTTGTATCTGTGTGTGTGTGCTTGTGTGTGTATATTTAGTTCTCTGCAATTTTGTCACATGTAAAGTTTGTGTTTCTACCACCACAGTCAAGATACTGAACAGTTCTGTCATCACAAGGATTCCTGCTGTTGTCCTTTTATATCCACACCCAACTTCCCACTCCCCCACTCCCCTCTCCTCCACACACACTTTCTCTGAAAACCACTACAGCTGACCCTTGAACAACATGGGTTTGAACTATGCGGGTCCACTTATACACCAGTTTTTTTATTTAATGGTAAATACCACCGTACTGCATGATCTACTGTTGGTTGAATCCATGGATGGGGAACCACAGGTATGGAGGAACCTCAGATATGGAGAAACTGTGGGTACTAGGAACCTGGAACACGGACAGTCTGCTATAAATTATATGGTGGATTTTTGATTATGTCAGCATCCCTAAACCCTGCATTGTTTAAGGGTCAACTCTAATTTGTACTCCATATCTATAATTTTGTCATCTCAAGGATGTTATATAAATGGAATAATATAGGATGTAACCTTCTGGGATTGGCTTTTTTTCACTCAGCCTAATTCCCTAGAGATTCATCCAAGTTGTTGTCTGATCATTTCTTTTAATACAAATGTACTCATGAGTCTGTGGCATTCCCTTCTGAATTTTCTCCTTTGTGGTTCAACATTATATTTTTCCAATACCACCGCTTGGAACCATTGCCAGTTTACATATACCCTCTATGCCCTCGGGGTACAGTGAATACATATTTACCCTCTTGCCTAAGTCACCCCTTTGAGATACTGTCACACATACGTGTGTATCACTTTCTGTTAGTGACCTGGAAGACTGAGAATCTAATTTGGGTTTAGTGAATGCCCTTTAAGGCAAGGTCATCAGGTATACTTTTGGAATGAAAATTTGGAAAAAGCATCTAAAAAAATCCCTCAAAATAGGTCAAGGTTACCTGATTAATGTAATTGTTATTATAAAATATGTTTTTCTATTTCTTCCTCCTCAAAGATTTCAATTCATTAAACTGTAGTTTTCAATTAACTGCCTTTCTTTGAACATAGATTCCATGATTTTTATTTGCATTTTCTTTTTCAGTTGCTATCTTGTTTCTTTTGAATACCTGAGTAAAACAGTACTAAAGATAAACATTTATTTAATAAAATAAAATTCTATAGTTCCTGAGGTATTCATAAATAACAGAAATATTGTTTTGCATTCACTTTATTTCTTAGCTCATTAAGACATCTCTAATTTGTTTCCCAATTTCTAGAGTTAGCACAGAGCCTGACATTACATTAAAATGTGTTGGAAGAGTGAATTAAATTTCTAGGTTTTTTATTGTTGTTGTTTATTGCTTAACCAGAAGTTAGAGTTGCAAAAATAAAGTGTGCATTGATTGACACAAATGCTGCTTCTTGCTGTTGGCAGGTTAACAGGCATCCCCAGACCATCATAACCAAGATTATTAATTGAAATGGAACGTAAAGGAGATGACAGAAAATCTTCTGAAGGAAACACAGGCACCGCCTTTCAAAACTTTAAGAAAACAAAGGTACAAACCTCCTTATTAGCCTCCTCTTTTAAAAGTCTAATTTCCCTTTTATCATATCTACACACACATAAACACAACATTAGTCAAAGGGTATACAAAGGTACTTTAGAGAGCTAGGTAGGGACTTGGGGACAGAATTCCTTCAGTGCGTTCTAATGAGCTAACAGCTGTGACACATAGATCATCGACTGTAGGAGCTTGAAGGCACCATAGGGATTAGCTTCTCAACCCCCTTAATTATAAAGATGAGAAAAAATGAGATTGAGGAAATGTTGACTTATCCAAGGTTACCCTGCTTGGTAGTGGCAGAACCAAATTCAGATCTCAGGTGGATTAAGCCATGTCAGTGTTGATCTGTTTGATACAAATCAGGGAATGTTAACCTGGAAAATGCTTTGCCTACTCAGTCAGCAAATTTGAATTGGTCACCTACTCTGCATCAGGCAATGTGCTGGGCATTGTGTTTGCAGAGGTGGATAAGATGAGGTCTCACTTACCGTGAAGCTTGCTGTTTCTGGGGAGTTAGACATGTAACAGGATGCATTACTGTAGACCGTGTTAAGTGCTACAACAGGGACACGGATAAAATGCTGAGAAATCACTGAGGGGGACTTACCAAACAGTTTATTGCAGTGCATTTTTCACGTCCCTACAAGTCACTGAACACTTCTTTCAAGGCAGCTGTGGTGAGAGGGGATATGTCACATAACCTACTCTGCACTTGACAGAAATGACCTGACTGTCCAAGGTGTTTCTAGTTCCATTATAGTGAATAAACCTGTGGTTAATGATTGCTTTTGAATTGATTGTTTAAGAAGCACTGAAAGAATGATTCCTAAAAATAGGCTCCAATATGTATACAGAGATGCAGAACTATTTGGATGTTTGACAAAGGAAAAAATTATAGGGAAAATATATTTCACTTTAACAGGATGGCAAGTGGAGGATTCCCACATGCATCTGGGAGTAGTTTTTCAGTTTGCCTCTCCAAGATGCAATGTCCAACATCTTCAATTTGCCCATGATTTTTTTTCCTAGAGCATAGATCACGTGAAAGAACTATGCCCTGACCTATGAGCCTCCTTTCCTCTGGTCTCCTCTACCTCCTCACTAACAAATGCAGGCAGATCGAACTAGATATACTTCTCTTCAGTTTTCTTTATCTGCACTAAGGTCACATTGCAAAACATTCACTCCTGCACTTCCATTTTCCCTCATTTTTATTCTCCAATTGTGGACATTTTTGGAGCCCCATGTCAGATTTCTTCAGCCCACCTCTGATTTCAGCTACAGTTATGGTGAACAGTTCTAAGCACCTTGATAGCATTTCATCTCAAACATCCTCTGTGCCTTTCTCTAAGGCCTTGTGGAGTCTTTCCCAGCTCGTGTGCAGGTATCATGGAAGTGTAGGGAAGTTAATGCCTCCAGGAAAACCCTCAAACAATTCAGAAGTTTAATGCCTCAGCTTCTTATCTTTTGGTGGCAAAATTCCAAGAAGCATTCTGTACAGTACCTCATATAGTTCCCAGAACAATTGAATCCTCCCAGTTGCCCATAGCAATAAACAGTTCAATAATGATCCTGCTATTGTTCCTTGTTTATCCCCTGCTTTTCACTCTGCTCCCTTACTGCAGGTGATCCCTATGACCTCCTCCCAGATAAACTACCTATCCCCAAATCCTCGTCTCAGGCTTTGCTGTGGACCCAAGCTAGGACATTTCAAAACTCTGAACTCTTTTTCTAACCACCATCTGTAGCCTCAGTCAGCACATGATCATTATTGCTTTGACAACAGGATAACCTTTGTTCTGGGACTAAGTCATTGGCATGTACTCTATATAAAACCATTTAAAATAGTTTCATGTCCAGAATTTGTTAACCAATACATTAAAAATAATGGCACTAAGTCTGTTCAGTGATGTAGTAAATGGAAAAAGCTAGCAGGGCAAGTAGACCAAGAAACTATAAACGCTGAGCAGAAACACTGCTTTCTGCACTAAATTTTGCTTCTCTAGAGGACTTACTGCAGAGAGTGAGAATGTGACATGTTTGCAGTAGGTCTACTTGTATTACTGTTCAAAGAGTTTATTGCTCCGAACTGTTTGCTTAGGAACTGTCAGTTTTAGGTGAAAGGTTTACTTTATTATTATTTTCTTCTTCTTTCTCCCTAGTTAGAAAAATAACAAATGTTCATTAGAAAATGTAAAATACTCATAAAACCATAAAGAAGAAAATAATAATCATGCCTAATTCCGTATCCCATAGTTAACCACTATTAATATTTTACTAAATGCCCTTTCAGTTTTGAGAATGTATGTAGAAGAAAATAGTAGAGTTAGGGAGAAGGAGAGAGATGGAACAGGCTATGTTTCTAGCTTTGTGTCATATTTTTCTCACTTAACAGCATTTTATAATGTCATTAAGAAAATATTTTTACTAACATCTTTTTAAAAGGTTACAAATTATTTTACTATTAAATTTTCCAATTTTCCATTATTACAATAACACTGGGACAAATATATTTTATTTTATATGTAAATATACAAAACTGATTATTCTTTTGTATAGAGCCCTGGAAATGGCGGGGGGGAGGGTAAAAGAGCATGTGCATATATAGTGATCTTGATGATTATTGCCAAATTTCTTTATATGTTTTATGATTTATACTTCCTTGCATGGCTGGCTTCATGAGCATGTGACCTATGCAGTTTTTAAGGGATCCATGCTTAGAAGGACCCAATATGTGGCTTAATGCTCCTTGCTGAAATTCTTAATGATTTTTAAAGAAGAGACCCTCATTTTCATTTTGTACAAATTATGTAGCTCGTCCTGCTTCCATGAGAAAACAAGGAGAAGAAAGTTAACATCATGTTAAGTGTATTTTGTAATGGGAGAGATGGAAAGATATGTAAAAGCAAAGATTCAAATGGAAATCTTTTCTCCCAATTTCTTTTTCTTTATTCTCTGTTTCTTATTAGTGTATTGTCTGTTTAGAGCCAGTCAGGTTTTGTTTTTGTTGTTTGTGTGGTTTGTTTTTGTCTCAAACCCTTGGGGAAGATTAAATTGTTTTAGCCTGGCCTATTCAAGAGATGCAGATAGTATGAGTCTGATGAGGTAAGATAAAGCCATTTCTTCCCTTGGTTGTTTTTGTACTTACATGGGACTATACCACTGTTTCAAACAGCTGAGTAGGAAATTGTTCCTGTGCTAACAGTTAATTTTAGTTTTGTGAGATGGAAAATAATACCCACATCCATAAGTATAACTTTGTCTTAAAAGACAATACTGAGGCTGGCATTTTAGAACAATAGCAACATGAAAGGGATAAAAAAAATTTAGTCAAAAGAGCAGGCCCCCAAAATAAATTGAGAAATATCTATAAACCTAAATCCATCCGTATCTATATCTATGTCTTTTTCTATTTATTGTTTTTGAACATACTAGTAATTTTAGAGTAGTTTGGTAAGTTTCTTCATCTTGAAATATATTTTTCTGTTTTATTAAAAATACTTCAGGCTATTTTCTTAATTTTACTTTAGCTAGTTAGGTATGCCCTGATTATTGGCAGTGTTTTTGAATTTTAATAATTTATGGGAAAGCACAAATGAATTACATTTTTCTCCAGCCATTCAGCTTGATTGATTATCTTCAGTGGTTTTTAGATTCTTTCACCCTTCTACGTGGACATGATGGCTACTTGACAGACCCTTTTCTTGTTGGCATTTTATAATTTGTTTTCTTTCACATATACTGAAGTATTTGTCAGGACTTTCAGTTGCAAGTTCTTGAACTCAAATTATAAGCATAAGCTAAAAATAGGTAACATTGTGGCTCATGGAAGAATTTATGCTTGGCCCTTGTATGTTTATATGCATCTATTGTGAGAGTTATGGTGTGCTCATGTATTGACAACCCTACCAAGGAAGGGATGCTGGCAGATAAAACAGCATTCCCACTTCACTGTGCAATCCAAGCCCAGCACTGTTTTCTTCCAGGAGTCATATTGAGATTGCACATGCTTTTTATTGTGGATTCAAGTCTTACAAGACAAAAAAGTATCAAATAGTGAAGATGCCCACTCTTGAAGTGGCAATGATTGTTTCATGTAAAAACTGCTTAAATGTAAATGCAAAATTAAAATATACTTAAAAAATATAGCCCAATAAGTAGTATTAGCCTTGTTTGAAAATTAACTTAAAATTAATTTTAACAAAATAACTTAGAAAAAGGCCAATATTTACCAACTTGACAAAATCGCATTAAAGCACAAAAAATTTAATAAACACTGCTGTTTACTGAAAAAAAAATTGTTTTAGGATAATTGACATAGAACTGTAGGCAAATTGACCAATTCATTAGAGAACTGCTAATCAAGGAACACATAATTTATTTAGAAATTCAAAAATAAAAGGAATCTCCCAAAAGTCTGAAAAATGGGAAAATTATTTTACAAGTGTCTCATCTTACTTTAACATTACAATTACATGAAAACCAGTGATGCGGAAAATTTATTTTAACTGGCCTAACATTTTGACCAATTTCATTTTAACCACCCCATTTGCAGTCATTGAACACAAGCACAAGGCTTAAAATTGGAGAATGGTAGTGATAATGTATATTAAAATTTTCTAGAATATTAAAACTTAGCATTCATCTAGTTTAGTTTTCTGCTATTGTTGTTTGATGGGGTAATGAAATTCTCTATTACAAAGCTTTTTTGTCACCTTGTTTGAAGCTATTGCAGCTGTGGTTGGCTTGTCTATCCCCTTTTCCTCTTTGTTTTTGCAATTCTTCATAGAACATTTATGTAATGTATTATTTAGATCATGTTATTTGGAGTGATACCTTTGGGTTATTATCCATACAGTGGTTTTATGAGTGGAAATGCTGAGCCAAGTTTGTACCATTTTGTCCTCGTCTGGCATATTTTTCACTATACCCAGCAGCTTTGGTGTAGTTTTTAGAAAGATTTTAAAATACTACATCAAAATAAAGTTATCTTCCCCTATAATTTCAAACAATCGCGTTTTATTTCTGTAAATTTCTTAAGCTTTTCTTTTTTTTAACAATATTTTCAGAATTCAGACTTGTGCTTCTGGGAGCATGGTCTAGACATTAGAAGACTAATTAAAAGACTCTTAAAAAAGGAGAAGAGGGCTTCCCTGGTGGTGCAGTGGTTGAGAGTCCGCCTGCTGATGCAGGGGACACGGGTTCATGCCCTGGTCCAGGAAGATCCCACATGCCGCGGAGCGGCTGGGCCCGTGAGCCATGGCCGCTGAGCCTGCGCGTCCAGAGCCTCTGCCCCACAGTGGGAGAGGCCACAACAATGAGAGGCCCGCATATTGCAAAAAAAAAAAAAAAAAAAAGGAGAAGAGAAGTCAGACTGCCTAGTGATATCAGAGCCTGAGGAACAAAACAGTGGTGAGGTCTCTTGACTTTCTTTTGCTTCATATATCCCAGACTTGGAGCTGAAAAAGCTGGCAACCTAGAAATGCCAAGGGTGCAGGTAAAAAAAGGGCCCCAACAAAGTCTGCTCTTTCAAGCCAGAGGACTGGGAAAGTGGTGGCCTAGCAAAACAGAAAACTTTCAGACAATAACCACTGTACTTTAGCAAAACAAAACAACAATCAAAAAACCCTAAAACATAAACCTGGGCCCCATCTCTAGTCATGTTAACAAAGGCTGGGTGGGGAGCTAAGATTTCCATACTTGAGAAGTTATAATAAGGTGCCCCAACACTTTGCCAGCAAAGAAATAAAAGATATAATGAAGAACTAAATGGAATTTTTAGAATTGAAAAAAACACTAAAAAATAATGTTCAGTGGGTAAGGCTCAACAGCAGAGTGGAGGGGACAGAGGAAAGAAATCAGTGACCTGGAAGATACAACAATAGAAATTACCCAATCTGAAAAATTAAAAATACAGTGAAAAAATTAACAGAGCCTCAGATATGTGGGACCATAACAAAAGATCTAACACTGTTACCATCAGAGTCCCAGAAGGAGAAAAGAAAGAGGGCAAGATGAAAAAGTACTCTAAAATATAATGGTTGAAAACTTCCCAGATTTGGTAGGATATAAACCTACAGGATCAAGAAGCTGCTCTGAGCAAATGACAAATAGGATAAATCTAAAGAAATCCTTGCCAAGACACATAATAATTGAACTCCTGGAAACTAAAAACAAAGAAAAAATATTGAAAGTAACCAGAGAAAACAATACCTTAGTTATAGAGGACAAACAGTGAGAAAGACAGCAGCAATTTTGATAATCCAGACTCAAGATGTTGAAGGCCTGGCTTAAAGCAGTTGGCCGGGATTCTTATCTGTGGATGTCCAGATATTTATATTTCTATGAAGATTAAAAATTTGAGAGCTTGTTTACAATCCTGGACAAGATATAAATGAGAAGAAGTAGGATTCTGGAAGTCAGAATGAGAGGAGGGATTCAGTTGGAGGATTAAAATACTGGTTTTTACCTTTTGCTTTGTTTTAGTCCTGTGGATGCTTTACCTCAGAGAACTGCTGAAAGCAGTGGGCAAAGATAAAAGTAAGCTGAACTTTTTGTAATAACAGATTACTTGTATCCTGATTAACCAGTCCTTTCTGATGTGGCTTTGCCTCTTTTACGTATGGAGATTGAAATACTGTTCTTAGAAATGTCCCTTGGAGATGATAGACAATAGTGTGACATATTCACACACCTTTTTCTCAGAGTAGCATTGATATTTGTGTTCTCATCTCTACTGATTCATTTGGTAGCAGTAGTTTCACTGGATTGTACGTACCTTGAGGATGGTGATTTGACCTTGAATTCCTTAGTGTGGTAGACAATGTGTGAGACATAGTACTTAATCAATGTTTGCAGAAAGCATGTGTGTGTGAATAAATATCGGAATAAATGAATGGGCTATTTGTGTATCTAGATGCACATTTTCTCCACAAAACGAAACCAAACCTGCATAAAATACAGCCTTTTTTTTTCACTTTAAAAAACAGAAATAGTATGTGCATTTTTATTGTTTTACTTTTCTAGACAGTTTTGCTTTTCTAGACAATTCCTGGCATTATAATCAGTGATTACAAATTAATTTAAATAGCTTTGAGAAGCTACCAAAGCAGGAAAAAGTGAAAGAGGCATCTTATAATTTGTCAAGCAGTGAGGATTAGCACCTTATTAAATTTTCAGATAGGAAAGACACTATTCATAATTATATAATTAAACACTAGCCTAATTAGGATACCTAAAGCATGTATTACAGACTTGTCAGTTGCCACCAGTTAACCACATAGATATTCTTCAAAAGCTTTGAAAGTGTCAGAATGTAGAATTAAAACATTTAGAAAAATTCATTGGTGTATGTTAGTATGTATAGTTGTATTTTAATATAACAACTTTATAGAGATAGAGTTAGCATACCATACAATTCACCCATTTAAAGTGTACAATTCAATAATTTTTTTAGTATATGCAGAGTTGTACAACATCTTAATAGTTTAATTCTAGAATATTTTTATCACCCTGAATGAAACTCCTGCCAGTTAGTGGTTGCTCCCCATTCCCCTTTTCCCCCAGCCCTCGTCAAACACTAATCTACTATTTGTGTATTAATAGATTTTCCTATTCTGGACGTTTCATATAAATGAGATCACATAATATATGGTCCTTTTAAACTGGTTTCCATTTAGCATAATGTTTTCAAGTTTCACCCACGTAGCATGTGTCAGTAATTAACTTTGAACTAAACCCTAAAGAACGATATATTTTAGTCTAGTTAAGCCAATTAGAGGATGAAAATTTCAAAGAATAGTCACTCTCAGCTGGAATCACCATACCTTTATGTTTTTGTGGATAAAATTGTATCTATGTCCAGCTTCTAACATGTACTTTGAAGAAAATGTTGTTTCGAAAATGCTGAGAATGAGTAAATGAATGGTTGTGAAAAAAGTCAACACTGAAGTTGCCCAGTTTCAACTAGATTTCATAACAGAGACAAGAGCCAATGAGTTTCTTAAAATATGCAGTCAATGGTAAAGTATACCAGTGAGTCAAAAACATAATCAGCAACATTAGGGAAGTAAAGTTTTAACTAAGGAGTTTATAAATCAAAGGAAACTAAGAAATGACTCTTCTATTTCTAAAACCACATATGGTTAATAAACAAAACTGACAGAACTTGCCAATCAAGGAAGAGTCAAAACAGATGAGAATATACTGAAAATTACCCAAACATACCAGCAACTATACTAATGTCTACTTTCAAGAATGGTGTGCCAGAAAACCAAATTGTCTTGATGAATACTGTGCGAACAATCAGAATTTTCACAGTGAGACTGCTGTATCTGAATGACCATTATATTTTTCCATTTCCACACTCTAAGGGAGCGGGGAAGGTAGAGTCAGCTCTGTGAAAAAGCAGAACCACTGGGAGGTCAGTGAAGCGCAATTCAGTTAAAGTGAAAAACCTTCCAGACAGTGCCAAGGATCTTCTTAAGCAGATGTCTAATATAACAATGATGCTTTCACAGGAGAATAAAGGCTGATGTATGTTTTTAAGGGACTCAGAACTCACTATAAAATGAAAGTCTTGAAAGAAAGCCCTGCTAGTTCCAAATTTTCTGCAGTTTGCACAGATGTATTTTTGGTTTTCTAAGCAGTGGTTGTACTGAAATGTCAGATGGGCTGAGGAATGTTTCATGTTAGCTTTGTGGATGATTCGGCTGTCTTTTGTTATTTGCCTGCGAAGCATGGGCTGAGGGGTGCATTTAAGCTTAAAGGCAATACTAATTTGCATGTATAGTCAGTGATCTTTGTCAAAAGTGCTTTTCAAATCCAATGTACAAACCAAAAATATGAAGAAGCAGGGAAAGAGAATTACCTTGCATAACTATTCCTGTCCTGGTAGAATGGTTATTAGTTAGAAACTATTAAATGTAATTTAAAAAGTAATCTGGATTTGAATAACTCTACTTTTAGACTAGTCACTTGAGAATTATCAAAAGTTTAGAGAATATGAATAGAGCCACAGATTTAACATTATGATTTCTTTAAAGCAATCAATATGAATAGGTTCAAAGTATTTATTGTAGCATTTTCATTTATAATTGGCTAACTTTAGGCATAAGAATCCAATTATAGAATGAAAGTTGTAACTGGAGAAACTACATCTATAAATCTTAAAACCATAAGATACTGCTATCATTGTAAAAGAGTAGAATGTATGCAGAGATTTATCTCGTGACTTCCCATCAAGGAATTATGTCTTTTCAAGTAATCTTCAATATGATGTTAATTTTCCAGTTTTTCTGTAACTCAGTTGAGTAAAATTATTGGTTGCCTCTCATGTTCTAGATTCTGTGATAAATGTGGTGCATTCAAAATGTCTAAGACGGTGCTTATGTGCAACAAGTTTCTAGTCTATTAGGGAAGATAGACACTTTAATAAATGGTTCTACTATGTGATAATTACAGTGTAAGTATATACAGGGAACACATATTTCCTAGAGAATGGAACAATTTATAATGCAGTGGTGTTGGCCAGGGAAAGTTTTCTGGAGGAAACTACATCTGAACTGACATTTAAACTGGTAACAACACGTTTGACAGGCAGGCAAGTAAGAAGGATAGAAGATATTCCAGGAAGTGGCCCTTCCATGTGTAAAGGCAGGAAACACAAAACATTATGATATGTTCTGGGATACAGGGAATCATAATCATTGCTATTTGAGATGTTTCTTTTTAAATAAAAATAAGAAAAGCTTCATATAATACAGTCATTGATTGGACACTTTCTGGAAACAGTGTGAGCTAGAACAACCTAATTTTTGAAATGCCACTGGGATTACATACTACACAAATGCACAGATTTTCTTTAATGGATTTGTTTGTTTTTTTGGCATATGAATAAATATATATTTTTGCTACGATTAAAAACAGAATTATAATCTTTCTGGCAAAGCATCTGTGCCTGGCAAATGTCAGTTTCCTTCCCCCCCTCCATTTTTTTTCTGCTATTTTATTTAAGGCCCCTATAGACTGAAAATGTATTCATGAGCAAAGTATTTTGCTACCAAAAAATAAATCACACAACTGCAAAAAGATTTTAATGGCCCATGGAACTCATTTATATGAGACTTTAAAAATATGATTTCCCTTTGGTCTCAAAAAAATGAGTTTAAATAAAGTCTTTAAAGATTTCAGAAATAATTTTCTTTATGCCAAATTTTTGATGAGCTGCTGGAGTGATTTTCTAGAAAATATCAATGACTTCTCTGTTATTCTCTCGGAGTACTTGACTGCTACTGAGAGACACCCACAGACGCTGGTAAAGCTAAGACTTGTGGCTGCCAGATTCTCTGCGGGAGAAAAAGAGCTTTGCTACGTGAGATGCATTTAATATGAAATGGTTATGAAAGAGTAAGAAAAGAATGTGTTGCTTCACTGACAGTTCAACTTTTCAGATTTTAAGTTTCTGTAGTAACTAAAAAGGAATGAAATGTTTGAAGCTCAGAAACCTATGTGAGTCAGCCATCTTTATTTTCCTTCTAAATTAAAATAGAGCTATGTACATATAATGAAGCATACCTTAGCCCTTATTGCTGTGTGAGGAACTGCTGTATTCTTGTTTGACTCAGATGTGCAGTTACACATTAAATAAGGGAGCTGCCATATTTTTTTGTTACTTGTGAGAATGCAGTATAACGAGAGTTATAACAGAGAATGACTTCTCTTTGTTCTACCAGCGTTTGTCAACTCCATGGTTGAGCTGTAACCATGATCAAGGTTTCAACATAAAGATATATTTAAATATGCTAACAAGGCAGTTTTTTCTCAAATAATGGGTTAGAAATCTCAGGAGCACAAGGGGAATTATAAGGTGACTTTGGATGATCATTTTACATAGCTTTGATCATGTCTGGTAGTGAAGTGTGGACAGGTGAATTGATTAAGCCAGTCTTATATCCCTTACATCCCCCTGTCTGTAAAACCGTTAGCCAGTAATAGCAGACTTTATATTGTGAGGCAGGCTGAAGCTGTAGGGACTCAAATTTTGTTCTATGAAAACACACCTACAAGTTAAATTAGAAGTAATTATACCTTTCCTGTTTAATATCAGTATAGGAAATAGAAGACAAGGAAAAACTTATGGAGCCCTTAGGGTGAACAGCTGGAAATTATTTGAAAATGATCTTGTCTAAATAAAATCTGCGAATCCAGTTTTCTCTAAGACTTCAGCTTAGGTTCAGTGGCCTGCAGTGATGTTTTCATATTAGCTTTCAACTTTGGGTAGTTTGTAGCACTCCCGGGACAGACCTGTGAATGAATAGTAGGACCAAAACAGAGGATCCAATCCATCCAACAGTCATTGCAATCGTTATAAAAGTTTCCTTAGGACTTGGACTAAAAGCCAATGTACTAAGTTCCAAAGAAAATGCTTTATTCCTTGGAAACAAGTCATTACATCAAAAGAGATGTCAGTAGGGTCAAAGACTTTTTTTCAGGACATTTGCTGAATTATTTTCCCTCTGACAGTCACTTGTGCAAGATTTGAGCATAAAGTTCATTGATGAAATAAGAATGTATTGAGCAACCACTATATAGGGGCAGATTCCTTGCTAGTACAAAAGCTGGATATGCCAGTTTGGCTAATGTTGTGGTAGTTAAAAGATATTAGTGAGAAATTTGGTGTTTTCTTAAGAATGGTTGAGGACTAAAATATACAACATTTATTCACTTTTTACTATGTCCTAGTCACATTAAACCTACAATTTGGATTATTTCTCAGTGAGAAAAACAATAGTGTGAATTAGTATAAATTAGAGTTTTCTTAGTGCATCTCATTTAATGTTTGCTGCAGATCCAAGGAGGTAAGTATTATTTCAAATTAACAAGTGAAGGAATGAGCTTAAGAATTTAAGACATGTACTCATAGCCACACAATTAATCAGGGTGGAGACAGGCTTTTAATTCTAGGGCCATTTTCTTAATAACTCTCTTACCCTTTGTGATGAGGGGTAGCCTCAGAATTAACTGAGAACAGAGGTATTTATAATTTTCTCAAAATGGATTCTTGAATTTCCACTTAGTTTTTCTGACAATACAAAAAATTTACATGTCTTCCCCACACAAGTGTTGTCATTTTTGGTCATCCACTCCTCTCCAAGGGAGAAACACTTGTTAATATATCTAGTTAGAGCTTGAGTCATTGATTGGACTATAGTTTATAGTAAGTAAGATTATTGTATCTTAAAATCATAGAGATCCATGCTCCCTTTTCTCTTTAGACTTCTCATTTTAGGCATCAAGGCCAAAGCAGCCAATTTCTTGCCATTCCTGCTTGTATTCCATGTGGTAGAATAGATAAACCAAGTTAAGGCAACTATTAAGGCCTGGTTACCTTGCTTGCTCTATGTAGGCATTCTTGAGAATGTTCTTCATAATTTATACAAGAATGGGGAGTAATGAGAGGTGAGAATTGGAGCATTGAATGAGACCAAGGCTTGTGTTTTGAATCAACTTTTAATGCATTCATAGTATTAGTTGCTTGCATAGATGTTAACTGTTAGGAAATGGTAGTTTGATTCAAGTTGCTTTGATTTCTTATGTAAGTCTCCTCTGAGAACCCCATATGGAGGTAGTAGAAGTGGCTTGGGTTGGCCCTGGGTTGGGATATCTCTGGATTCATGGCAGCAGTGCCTTCAAAATGCTATTACAACTTCATGCAAAATGATAGTGACCCTTTGGTATTATGTTGAAATGTATATTCAGAATTTGTCTTTTTAAACTTTTTTTAGAGCGTCTTCTGTTACAGAGAAACTTTTTGGGGGATGGTAGTCAAATTTGTTAGTCTTTTCCTATATTATTTCTGACTTTGGTAATAGGTTAAGAAAAGCATTTCCCACTGAAACCTAAAAAAATATACTTCTATGTTATTATTGTTATTTAGTTTTATAACTGTTTCTTAAAAATTTAAATCATTGGTCTGTCTGTAATTTATTTTTGTATGGTAACTTAATTCTTAGGTCCACCCAATGTTTCGACGTTTGTTATTTTCCAATGTCATTGATTAATTTTACTAGTTTTGAAATTCCAACTATAATAAATTCACTACTTGCCTTTTTAATTCCTATCTACAACTTAATACACTCCAACATAATTTGCTTGCTTTAAACAGTCATATTTCTTTACACAAAAATGTGCAAAATGTGTATATGTTCTTTTGGAACCATGATAAATACTAATGTTTGATGTATAATTGAGCATATTTATCTCTTCCCTGTTGATTCTCAAATGTGAATGTTTTTTTTTTTTTTGCCATCATGCTGACCTGACCACTTTAGCCTTTCTTAATTATAGGTATTCTAAGATATGGATTAAGGGAGCTTGCTTGTACACTCAGGGAAGTAACATCCCAATGTTACCTTCATGTAGCACAGATAATCCCAAGTCATAATTTTTTGCAAAAGACAATGACGTCTGTCCTATCAAATTTTAATGAGAAAAATGTCACTGATTCAAGTAATGCCAGTTCTGCTTAGGGCCATGATCATAGGTCTAAATCATCTCAACAGCTGATAGATAAGCAAACTGTGGCCGAGTGAGTCAAAAATGCAAAGCGATGTCTGAAAATCCGATAAACCATAATGATAAATATAATAATGGTATCAGCAATGATTTGAAAATGTTTAATGTTATAGGCTCTATGTGAGACATAACTTAAATTCTTAAAATATCCACAATATTATTTTCATTTTTTAAGTGAGAAAACACGGTCAAAGTAACTTACTCATTTCATACAAACAATCAGTGGTGCAGCTGGGAGCTAGGATTTACACGAAGATTGGTCCAGTCTAAACTTGGCTAATTTTTCAGTTTATTAATTCATCCCCTCTTTTCTTCTACATTCATGCCCAGTGACCAAGGGTAGCAAGCCGCATATGGTAATTGTAGAAATATCTTCCACTGAGAATATCTATGTTAAATGACTGCTAAGCCAATCAATTAAGCTTTGTCTTCCTGCCACACTGCAGGAAAGTCATAGAGAAGAGCTATTTACTGAGCTGCTATTTATGTTTAACAAAGATGGAGTTACAAATGAAAGATTTTTTGCAGTTATTTTAAAGGCATTTTTATACAATTATTTATAGTTACCTATAATTAGGACAATCTTAATGATTTTGCCATATGTTTGCAGATTCTAAACTCTCTGTCAGGACAAGTTTACATTCTGCAAGGTCAACACCATCCTTTAAAATTTAATAAAATAGAAATATTTTACAGTAACAACTTCATTTAAAGGAACAGTTTGAAATGCTCTGGGTATGCCTTCTGGGCTCACTTAATTTACAGACAACCTGTTTCAATTTTCTCTAGCTTACACCCTCATGGTTCAACTAAATTAAATAAGCTTTAAAAATTGAAAAGAGGAAGGGGGGCTATTTGCTGGGCACAATGGGAAAAAGTAGGTAGCCCCTATTGCCCTCATCCTAATGTCCCACCTCAAGTCCCAAAAGTAAATGACATGGGCTAGAGATGGAGGTGATGCTACTGTCTCTCTTGGACCTATGCTGATTGGGGACCCCCATCTTAGGTTGCTCGGTTTGATTTTATTGAGGAAATTGAGAGGCATTGGATTGGGTCTCAAATCATCTGGACAAGGAAGCTGTGTGCTGTAGCCACTTCTCCTTTCTTTAATCATGCTTCTTCTCCCCGCAGATGATGTTCCTTAAAGTAGGGCTAGGTCTTAACCACATTGTTCCTTAAGGCTATCATATCAGAAATGATGGGTAGGGTAGAGTGGCTTGATACTTTGTTTCACCGGTGAATTTAATATTTGGCAATTTTAGAAATTAAAACATGCCTTTGGCTAGATTATAATAACAAGTAAAAAATTACATCCAATACATTAATCACATAAAATCTAAACATAACTACTATTTAAGACATGGACAAAAAAATCTTACTCTGTACTTCTACTTTTTAAAGATAAATAACATTATTTGAATGTTATTAAAATAATATGTTGAACAATGTCTAGTACTTTACTTTTTATCCTAATTACATTAAATATTCACAATCAGAGCTTTAAGAAACAACCTCTGCAAAATGAAAGACGTATTTTTTTATGCAGGAGGAATTAATGGCTTTTATTGGAGGGGATGGTCCTCCACAAAAACCAAGCAAATTTAATGGACTCCTCAGATATTCAGCAGAGGTGAGGTGATGGTACTGTCCTCTACTAGATGAAAAATTGAGATGAGAAGTATAAGTCTCATTTGTTGCAAACTCTTCTCAATATTTGGCTTTCCAGAAAAAGGAAAAATGCAGCCCAGAGCCAACACATATCATCATTTGAGTTTCATTATAAAAATGACAAAAACTTACTGGCTTGGAAATATTAAAGGCAACATGATGGCTGTAGGATCCTGTTAATAGTTGTCAAGTCTAGAGAAATTTCAAGCAAAGGAAGAGGAAAAGTGTCAAATGGAAAGTTTCTGAGGCTCTTCAAAAATAGTCTTTACAAAACTGTTTCCCTGTGGGTTCTTTCTGGGGTAAAACATAGTCTACATTTGGAATATTTTCCCACTCGTCTTGCGAGGCCCGGAAATTGTTATACCTTCTACCTGTCTTGCTGCACTAACAATGGCAGTTAGATAGGGAAGGATTGCTAAAGAAGAATTAGGACTCAGATGGCAATGATTGTAAATCATCGTTTCAAGAAAGGATACAATACACAGTATCATTAAAGTAAGGACATGCGTGGCAGCCAGAGTTATCTGGTAGCAAGGGGTCCAGAGAGGCCAGATGTGGCTTCTAACTGCCATTCCTTTGTAAGGGCCATTTGGGGAACACTTTTTCTCTTGGATCAGGAAGCACTGACATGTGCACAGAATACCTTGGAACCAGGGAGCCCCAAATGGAGTCTGAGCCAGGATTTCTTATAGTCTGTTGGTCAGGTAGGCGTATTCTTATTATGCAACCTGACAGTAAAGCACAACTCTCCCCACATCCATTCCTCAGCTGCAGGGATCTAGCCAAGATCAGTTGTAAATCGCCAGTTTCACTATTACCAATAAACAAAGCTGACAAGATGCTGTAATGACCCTGTAACTCCTCAGAATCCGTGGTTACAGTGCAACACTATTAATCAGTATATTTCGTGCTTTGGCTAGGGATTGTGCCTTGCAGCTACTGTAGCAAAACAATTCAGGTCAATTCCAGTTTTGCTAGACTTCACACTTGCAAATAGATAGCTATAAGACTTACTTGCCTACAGGAACATTTCAGGAGGTCACAGTAAAATGTTAATTTCTTGCTAGATAATTGGAATGTTATTATATGTAGTGATGTGTTAGAATTTCCAGTATGCTAATTGTATAAAACAACAGCTGTTTTAAGAGTTGTGGTTTGGGCTATCCTGGTGGTGCAGTGGTTAAGAATCCGCCTGCCTAATGCAGGGGACACAGGTTTGAGCCCTGGTCCAGGAAGATCCCACATGCTGTGGAGCCACTAAGCCTGTGCACCACAACTGCTGAGCCTGCGCTCTAGAGCCCTCAAGCCACAACTACTGGGCCCATGTGCCACAACTACTGAAGCCCGTGCACCTAGAGCCTGTGCTCCGCAGTAAGACAAGCCACTGCAATGAGAAGCCCGTGCACTGCAACGAAGACCCAATGCAGCCAAAAATAATAAGTAAAATAAATAAATTAAGAAAAAAAAACCTTAAGAAAAAAAAGTTGTGGTTTGGAAGGGACATCTTTTTTGTCTTTTACTTTAACATCCAAGATGAGCTAAATGCTACAGTTCTTTTGGAAAATAGCATCATTTTAATGCTGTGAAATTTATACATTCTCCAGGAGGCTCATATTCTTTCATATAGTACATGGTGGAATCTTGATGACTTCAGTAAAGGTGAATGTATTACTAGTTCATTTGGGTATTGATTTATTAAATTGTGTCCGTTATTAAATGTATTGCCTCTTAGCTTCAAATCTACCCTTCATTGTCCTGTTTGTGATACTAGAACATTTCTTTCTCACCAGCTGGCACAGTGCTAATCTTTGTGAGTAAAGGCACTGAAGAAGGAAGGGGCTTTTCTTCTTGGGTCTGGTGTGCTTTGCTTCTTCCTGCTTGTGAAGGGCTAGGCTGACATGTAGAGCATCTGGTGGAGATCACTGGATCTCCTTGATGAGTTCAGCAGGTGACTTTGTGAGTTTCATAGACACTACAGCTCTGACTTCCTGGAAGCAAGGTCACTGGAACCTCAGCTTCTGCATGAGCTCTGTGGATACTGCAGCTAGCTTCTACATGGCAGGTTTCAGGAGCACCCCAGCTGGCTCCCTGAAGTCTTCCCAGTGATGGCCCTTTGGTGAGTTCCCTGTGAGTGGTTTCCTAGTAGCTTTCTGGTTAGGCCAGCTGATGTTCCAACTGGCTTCCCAACAAGTTCAACAGAAACCTTAGCCTGCAGCTTCCTGGAAAATTTTGAGGGTATCCTGGAAGATGGTTCTGTTTCTACCCTTGGCCTACTGACTTTAAATAAGCTCTAGTCAAGGGCAATGCAGAAATATTTTCTATCATCCAGTGAGCTGCAACCCTACCTTCTTCAGTGAGGTCTGAATCCCCACCTTAGGGAGAAATCCCACCCTCGCCACTTCCAAGTTTGTTCCTTTTTTGGTACTGTATATTTTCTCAGCCCTAGAGTATTTTGGGGAGGATTCTTTTGTTCTGTCTTAATTCCTTGTAAAAAGTTAATAATTCTTCATATTAACCTTTCCTTCTTAAAATTACTATGTGGCTTTTGGCATATGTGTTGAAAATTGATACTGAACTAGGGAGAAAAAAGTAATATGAATCGTAGTAGCTAGGGAAGTGTTTTTCTCCTGAGGTCAAGGAGCTTCATTAAAAATTGCAATGAGATACTTCAGTTGAACTTGACTCAAAGAGCTACATCTTGACCCAAAATTTTGTAATTAATTAAAAAATCATCTCTTTAAAATGTTTCAAAGTCTTCCCTTTCATCCCCTCTTCACTATGTAAAATTCCATATAGATTGATAGGGAATGGAAACAGGACATTAACTAATGACTTAAGAGGAATCAGTGAAAAAAATATTCTTGAGTAACCATGGGTGTATATATATGGTCTGGATCTTTTATTTCCAGCATTGCGAGATCAGTTGAGTACCAAAATTATGGAGATCTTTAATATCACCTAGAGGAAATATGAAATGCTTTATAAAAAAATAAGGGAAACCAGATTATCACTGGATAATCCAGTTTGAAAAGAAAAGACTGCTGGCTATAACATTGCTTAGTACAAAATGTGGAGATTGAAAACCTTTTCTTGAATAGCAATAGTAAATAAAATTTTAGTCAGATTAGTTTGACAGTTTTGACCCAATGGATAAGTCTGCCTTCAAAGCCTTTGTACCATAATGAAATGTAATTATAGGGAAGAAGGAAATAGATACAAATACTTTATCCTTGTCCCAAATAGCCTAGACCAAAACAACAGCTTGAAACTGTGAGCCTGACAGGTAGCTAAATGGCTTCTCCGGTGAGGAGAGCCTATATGATGCCTCCATCAGAGTGACTCTGCCTTCTTCAGAGAAAACATGTTATTCTTCACATAGAATTTTTTTTTTTTTTGCCACTAACACTACTTCTTGAGACTTATTAGGCTGCTGCTTCTGACAGCCAGAAAGGCAGAGTTCCCAGGCTGAAACTATGCAGAAATAATTACTCCTAATTATGGGAACATTAAAGGGCAGTTCTGATCCACTATTAGGATTTTCCCAAGAGCCTCATTTTACTCATTTTTTTTTCCCTTTGGAGAAAGAGCAATCAGGGAGTCAGCCATTAGCAAACCATGAAGAACATATAGTCCCCAAAGAAGTGCTACTCACACTGGAGCAGAGGAAAAAAATTCTTATTCTGTACTCCTCACAAAATGAGGCATGTATTGTCAGGATATTTTACTTAATTAGGGGAGCGAAACCATCCAGAATATAGTTCTCTGCCCTCGCTCCCTTTGTCTTTTATTCTGTTCACCTTCTCACAGATTGAGATAAAAGGTCACCTTTCTCTTCTCAGAGGAGCCCCCACTGGCCTGCACCTTGGATTTCACCATTCCTCACCTATATGGCTGTTTGGTGGTCATGCTTTTCTATGCTGCCTTCATTATTTTCATATTGCCTAACTTTTTCATTTCTGTGTTTATTCTTGCATATGTCTTCATCTTGAAGAAAACAGGTTTTCTGACTGTGTGGTTTCCTTTTTTGTCTTCCATTAGTAGAATTTTACAGTGACCATGTTGCTGGACCCTGCTGCCACCAACCTGGCAGGAAAGTCTAATCACTGCCTACTTTTGATGAGTGGGGGATGGGAGGTCAGTCCCGGCTCAGACCACCAATACTTCCCTGGCAGAGAATCAGAGTTGCCTAAGTTCACCAGGCAGGGAATGGGTGAGCTGTGTCCTCAGCTCTTTACTCAGGTTGTGGACACCATCCAGGCAGAGAACTGGAGCACAGACTGGTTCTTCCAGGCAGAGGATGGAAGATTAGCTCTCTGCTCAGACACTGGGCTGGGGAATCAGGGCACGTTGCTTGCTTCTGTGGGGCAGGAGGATGGAGTGGAAGCTAAGTTCCTTGATCACAGCACTGGGACAGCATGATTTTTTCCATTGTGTTGGCTGGATTTGGGCAAGAATTTCCAAGAAGTTCTTCTGTTGTTAGGTTCATCCTTTCCCATGTCCTTTAGCTAGGGAAGCAGGCTTTTCTTGAAGTTTGGTTTGTTTGTTTGTTTTGTTTGGATTTGTGCCTGGTACTCTGTCACAGACATGTGGGACGTAATAAGGAAACCAAGAGGCTCACTGCCATGTTGATTCTTCAGATCCTGAGGTTACTAGGCTGATGGTCTTCTTTCTGCCTTTCAGAGTCTTTCTATGTTTGTTCGGTCTGTTATATCTATGGGCTTTTGGTTTTAAGAAAGAATACCTGGGAGAAGTGGAACTATTCTATCTTTGCAGGAAACAGAAGTGTCCATCCACTCTAATTCTACTGAAGTTAGAATTATTGTATGTCCCAGTTTTTCAGGGACACTCTGATTTATTTCTATTTTCCTGGTATAGTTTTTGAGAGCCTCACTTTACCCTCAAAAGTACCCTAGTTTGAAACTAAATTATGCTATAACGCTATTATACTGCTCATCTCTCTCCACATTTCCTGCCGGGAATATAAACATAATCTTTGCTTCAAATATCACTTCAAATATATCCTTCATAAATGACTTTTAACAAAGCTGCAGTGCTACACGTACGTATATCTTTCGTGTAGATGTTTCCAATCAGACATTTTATTTTCCTATCATACTTTACCTTTTCCCCTAATATGTCTTCCTTTTTGATCTCCCTGTTTCTGTGAATGCTGTACTATTCTCTCTGTTATTAAAGTTTGGAATCATCTTTGAGTCCTCCCTCTCCACCAGTTAACTCCTCCCTAACCTCCAGTTACAATCAGCTGGCAAAGTAACTGTTGATTCCTTCCTGAATATAGCTTAAGCATCCTTGTTGATTTCTTCCTCTTCAATTATTTTTACACACTGTTATTAGGCTGTGTTATTAAAATGATCCTTTAATTCTGTTAAATTTTCAGTGGGTCCAAACTCATTAAGGATAATTTCTTAATACCTCTGTTTGCTGTCTGCCTTTCCAAGGTTAATTTCCTTTTTTCTCTAACACAAACCTGTTCCAGCCAGACCCATTTCCTTCTGTTCCTTAGACTAATATGATAGTAAGTTATCAGAACTTTTCAGTATCAAAAACCAGACTTTCCAATTTAAATTTTACAAAGGGGAAAACAAGGAACTGTAATAATAGATCATATGATGAAAAAAAATCAAGGGTAGATTTTCAGGCACAGATGGATCTAGGTCTTCAAGTGATACAAAAATCTTCTGTTGTGTTTTGGCTCTGCTTTTTTCTTTGTAGGCTTTGTTTACAGGCCAATTCCCTCTTCACATAGGAAAACTGGCCACCAGGAATTTATATCCTCCCAACTTAGCAGTTCCTGTAGGAGAGTTCTTTCTTTTCAGTGTTTTAACAACAATCCCATGATTTATAATGAAAATTCTTGACTTGGTCATGGTTATCCCAGGAATTGGAGGTGAAGGGATTTCAAACCAGCTTGAATCACATGATCTGAAAGCAGCAGAAAATGGATCCTTCTCCAAAACTGAGGTTCTATACTCAGAAAAGGCAGAAGGTAAAAATATCAGATTTTCACTACTAATAGGTTATAGGTTCCTATAGAGCAAGAACTTTGTCTTAATGATTCCTGTTTTTCCACCTTGTAAGTACAGTGCTTGTCACATAATAGGTTCTCAATAGATGTTTGATGATGGACAGTTTTTTCCATACCTAGGCTTTTATTATTGTGCTTCTCTCTTAGAATGCTTCTCCATTCGTCTCTATTTCAAATCTACACTTGAGTCTTTTCTTTCTTATGTTACATTTTCTAATCACTGTAGCTATCGTCAGACTCTTAAGACTTTTTTCTGTTTTAACACTCTTGTAATTTTGTACTGTATTTTATTTTTATATGTTTCACATATATGCATCTATTTATGGCAATTAAATTTAAAAAGAACTTAAAGGTAGAAAATGATCTTATAGTCAAATGGTATTTTGCATGGTATTTAGTGTTTTATTTTTCTATTTGGATGAAATCAAACGTATGAAAAGTGAAGTCATTACATGAAGTCGACAAAATGAAGTTTATTTTAGAGTGATAAAAGATAAAGAAATATTGCATTGTTGTTAAACTATTATACAATTATTATAACATCAAAACCATAAAGCAAAATCAATATAAGACTGTTAGAAGTGGACAAGTGCAAAATTGCTGTTGGAAGTTTTGACACTTCTGTTAAAATTTCAAGTAAATTTCTGTATTACGATAAAGTTGATTAGTTGATAAATTCCTAATATTTGCCCTGCATAGAATATATTTCTTTTCATACTCTGTGGAATAGCTATCATATCTTTGACTCTGATGTATTTATGAAACATCATTTTAGGAACACATCTGAATGTTGTATCACCATACTCTGACTTCCATATCTGTTGTCTTTCATGCCATAATTTTTTGGAAATGTATTCTGAATGCAAAATAGTTCTTTTTCTACACCCTGAGTACTATGTCGTCTGTTATTTACTGTGTAGGTCCTTTTTTTCTTGTTCCCCCTCCCCCCAAAAATAAGAATATGGATATTCATGCAAACATTTGAACTGTATAGATCATGTCCCTTACAACGAATAAAATAGGAATAAATCCACAATAAAGCAATTAGTAAATATGTTTTTATAATGAAAATTCTTGAAGTATAGCTTTGAACATATATACAAGAGTAGCACAATGTAAAACAAATTGAGATTATGTATTTTTTCCCTTTAAATCTTAGAATTGCTGTTTTGGTATATGAATATTTCATTATAAACATTTATATTGTATGTTAAATATTTAAAAATTCATATTCACACGCAGTGTTGCTGTAGTCTCTACTACCTTAGTGCTTCATGCTGGCCAATCATGAATTTTAGAGTTGGCTAAATTATTGAAACAAGTGGCATTTTCTGCTGGTAGTTGATAACAGAGAAAAGGGCACAGATGAAAAGAGCCATAAGAAGGGACCTCTAGGAGTCATTGTGTTCCTTAAAGAGTATATGGTATGTTACACATACATCTTCTTGTATAGTGCATTTATTCTCCTTAAGTGTAAATATTCATGTGATTTTGTGAGAAGAGTAGTCATTGTAATGAGCAGAGTATTCAAATATACTTTCACGATCTCAGAATTTGTCTTCAGAAACTTAAATCTTGGTTCAGTAAAAGAGTGCTAAATTGGGCCTATTTTTTATGATAAAACTTAACTTACATTTTAATTAGCTGTGCTTCAATCCATGACGTGTATTCATGTCCACAGAGAATTAACAAAATCTAGAATAATGTTCTGTTCTTCTAGTTCTCCAATTCTAATCAGAATGTCCTCATCCTTCAAGGAAATTTTTTTTCTCTTCACTTTTCCTTCGGAATGTAGCATATAAACTTGAAGCTACAGACTATTAATGAATTACTGCTGTTATTCTCACAGCCTATATGCATCACATTGGGAGTAAATCAGGAGCTTTGCTGAACTTAGATTTTTCTTTATTAGTTTTCTCTTCACTCTATTCGTCTGTTTTAAAACTGCAAGTTGACTCAGGTCTCTGCTCCATTGCTCAAAAGCTGCTTTTAGTTCTTTAAGTTTATGGAGAAGCCTTGACCATGTAACTGGGAGCTGAGATAGCTCTATAGAGTTTCCAGCTTGGTTCTGATATGTGTTTCCCAGAGACCACTTTAAAAGTGCTTTCTTAAAGTGAGATCCTCAAAGACTCACCTGAAGCACCCCTGGGGCAATTTTTTGGAAAAATCTGTGTCTAGAGAACATAAAGAAAATATTCAAATTTTATCATTGTCATGGTTTAAGCTGCTGCGTTAGATATCCAGTTACCATGGTTTCACCAAAAAGAAATCAGCTGAAGGCTCTATTTTTAGGCTTTTAAATTTTAATAGGAAAATCAGAACAAGGTAACAGTGTGCAGACTTGGAATCTTGTCAAGCTTATTCATAAGTTTTTCTAAATGGCAAACCAACAAGTTTATTTTGGGATATGTAATGACAAATTGTTCCTAGCATGTCTCTCGTCCATAGGATTATACTTAAGTTTCAATCAGCAGAAGGTCATTTTTTATCTTTTTAATTGACACACACTAAGCAATGCTAGAAAAAGTATATCGGGAATGTGTTACCAAGGGTATAGATTATGGAAAGATATTTTATTTCTTTAGAACAATTTATATTGGTCTCTTTTGTGGGATGGTTTGCTTTTTTACCAACAATTTGATTCAACGATTTGTAAATGTTAAGCATATATTATAGCAAGGAACAATACTAGCGTCAGCATTAAGGTTCTCAAAAAAAAAAAAACAAAAAAACCTTGACATGTTTATTTTCCAGCCAATGTAAAATCTCTTGTTACAACAAATGATGTTTAATAAAGGTAGGCTAAGGGTTATGCTATGTAACTTATTTTGAAGGGCAGTAGTTTGCCAATGCCAGGGAAATTTACTATTTAATGAAATGCTTTTCACTAGTCCTTGAAAATTGAGAAAAATGCATACAAAGTAGCAAGTAAATGAAGGACTTTTATTTATTACTATGAGATTATTCTTACTTTTTTGTTTTACGTATCCTCTGTTATGAAGTAATAGTAGTAGCATAATATTGGGATGGCCAAAAGGTTCGTTTGGGTTTTTCTGTCATATCTATCTTACAAAAAAAACCTGAATGAACGTTTTGGCCAACCCAATAGTTATTTTCTTTTCATACCTTTATTTGATATAATAAGTTGGTAATCTTATGCTATTTTTCTAAATTATTTTAAACAGCTTTACTGAGGTTTAATTTACATACAATACGAGCAGAAGTTTTTAATTTCATTGAAGTCAAATTTAATTTTTATCTTATGAACTGTGTTTTTATTTTATGAATTGTGTTTTTGGTGTCATATCTATGAAATCTTTGTTGAACCCATGCTCATAGATTTTTCTTGTATATTTTTTCTAGAACTTTCATAGTTTTAGATTTTTCATTTAGCTCTATGCTCTATTTTGTGTTAATTTAGGGGCATGATGTGAGGTATGGTTCAAAGTTCATGCATTTGCATACGAATATCCAATTGTTTCAGCAACTTTTGTTGAAAAAGACCATCCTTTCTCTGCTGAATTGCCTCTGCACCCTTGTTGAAAATCAGTTATCTATACAGTGTGAGTGTATTTCTTGAATCTATATTCTATGTCATTGATAGTTTTTTTCTATGTTTTTGTTCATACTACACTGTCTTGATTAATGTAGTTTTATAATAAGACTTGAAGTCAGGTAGTGTTTGTCCTCCAACTTTGTTCTTTACAAAGTTGTTTAGATTACTCTTAGTCTTTACATTTCTATATTCAATTTAGGATCAGCTAGTAATTTTTAAAAAGCAGGCTGAGATTTTGATTTAGCACTTATTGAGTCTATAGATCAATTTGAGGAAAATTGACATCTTCACAGTTTTAAGTCTTCTGATCCATGAACACAGTATAACTCTCTATTATTTTTAAGTCTTCCTTTGATTTTTGTTCAATATCCAGTATACAAGTAATTCACATATTTTGTCAGATCTATCCTTAGTATTTCATAGTTTTGATTCTATTATAAATGGTATTGTATTATCATTTTCCAATTCTAAATTGCTACTGTATAGAAATACAATTTATTTTTGCATATTGATCTTATATCCTTCAACCTTGCTAACTTATTTATTAGTTCTAGTTAACTTTTTGTATATTAATCAGATTTTACACATAAATGATCATGTTTTCAGTCATTAAAAGCAATTGCAATATGGATGGGTTTTATTTCATTTTCCTGCTGTATTGCATTGGCTAGAATTTCCAGTACAATGTTGAATAGAAGTGTTTAGAACAAACATTCCTACTTGTTCCTGGTCTTAAAGAGTCAGCAATGGTTAAGTTTAAACCAATGAATTTGTTCTGGGTTTCTATCTTTCTCTTCTGTTTTTTGTTTCTTTTTTCTTCTTTCTCTGCCTTATTTTGTACTATATTTTTTGTTTTGTTTTTTGCGGTACGCAAGCCTCTCACTGTTGTGGCCTCTCCCGTTGTGGAGCACAGGCTCCGGACACACAGGCTTAGCTGCCATGGCTCACGGGCCCAGCCGCTCTGCGGCATGTGGGATCTTCCTGGACCGGGGCACGAACCCGTGTCCCCTGCATCGGCAGGCAGACTCTCAACCACTGCACCACCAGGGAAGCCCTGTACTGAGTATTTTTTAATGATTCAATTTTATCTCTGTATTTGACTTTTTTACTTATAATTACTTTCTGCTATATCACTGTTTGTTTTATATTTTATAGTATAGTCTATCTTTGCGTGATATTATACAATTTCACATATAAAATAAGAGTCTTATGTATTATGCATGTAGAGGTCAGGGTCCAATTGGAAGATAGAAACAACACAGTAAGTTTAGTAGGGGAAGTTTGTTTGTTTGTTTATAACATTTTAATGAAGTATAGTTGTACAAAATCATGTTATTTTCAGGCATACTACATAGTGATTTGACATTAAAATACATTATGAAATGATTACCACAATAGATCTAGTGATCATCTGTCCTCATACAAAGTTATTATAATATTATTGATCATGTTCCTTATGCTATATATTACATCCTCATGGCATTTATAAGTGAAAGTTTGTACCTCTTAATCACCTTCCCCTATTTTTGCCCAACTCTCTCCATCCCTCCCCTCTGGCAATCACCCAATTGTTCTCTGTATCTGTGGGTCTGCTTTCATTTGTTTTGTTTCTTAGATTTCACATATAAGCGAGATCATACAGTATTTGTCTGTCTTTGGCTTATTTCAGTTAGCCTGATATCCTCTGGATCCATCCATGTTGCCACAAATGACAAAATTTATATTATTTTTCATGGATGAGTAATATATATATATATATATATATATATATATATATATCTACACCACATTTTCTTAATTCATTCATCTATCAATAGACACTTAGGTTGCTTCCATATCTTGACTATTGAAAATGATGTTGCAGTGAACATAGGTGTGTGTATGGCTGTTAGCATAACTGACACCATCTTGGTCCCTTACAATTTCTCCTATCCTTTCTCTGGCTCTATCTAGGACTGTACTGTACAGTAAATCACTTTTCTTTTGTCAGGGACTTTGTAGTTAATAGATATTGTTTAATAATCATTAGGACCAGATATTCTCTATGCTCTGTTAGTCCCCAAACAATGATGAAGACCTTCCTTGATGTGTTCCTGGAGCCCACAAGACTTACCCATTTATAAATCTTGACTTAGGAATGCACGTCCTAAGCATGTTTCCAAGCACTTACCCCCTACCCTAGGTTAACAATAAAATTGTCCCAGTGGCCCCTCGGTGGTGTGGAGTGCAGCTGTTAATGCTTCCAGATTATTGTCCACCCGATCCCGATCCCACCCTGTGGGTAAGTTATCCTATGATAAACTGATCCATTGATTATATGGAGCTGTCTGCCTTGTTTTTCAGTCTCCAGGTGCTTTCTCAGTTTGGTGGATACGTTTCATTCCTAATGTCCTCCAATAGAGTGTATATATCTCTTCAAATTAGTGTTTTTGCTTTCTTCTGAAAAATCCCCAGAAGTGGAATTGCTGCATCATAAGGCAGTTTTATTTTATTTTTTTAGGAACCTCCATACTGTTTTCCATAGTGGCTGTACCACTTTACAATCCCACTAACAGTTTTGAGGGATCCCTTTTCTTTATATCCTCACCAACAGTTGTTCTTTGTTGTTTTTCTGATCATAGCCATTTGACAATGGTGAGGTGATATCTTGTGGTTTCAATTTGTGTTTCCCTGATGATTAGTGATATTGAGGATCTTTTCATGTGCTTGTTGGCCATCTTTATGTCTTCTTTGGAGAAATGTCTGTTCAGGTCTTCTGCTCATTTTTTAATCGGGTTTTTTTTTATATTGAGTTGTATGTGCTGTTTATATATTTTGGATATTAACCCCTTATCAATCATATTGTTTTCAAGGTCCCTCAAGAACCTTCTCTATGAGCTTAACATCATGCTCACTTTGAAGGAGAAATGCTTAGAGGAATCCCATTGCTTATCACAGAGAATATAAAAAAGAGTGCATTCAGAGCAGAGAGGCAATTAATCAATACCTGACACACTGCTGCCACATGGTGATACAATGTTGAATAAGACAGGACTTTGGATGAGACTTTGTGGTTGAAAACAGACCTGAAGAGACTTTAGTCATCTATATGAGTTGTGCAGTTTTTTACTGCTATGGGGAAAAGACAAAGAAAATGAAAATAATATCAAAATAAAGAGAAGTTTCTTAGTAGGACATTTCTTAAATTCTAGAAAGTCAGGCTAATTCTTGAGGTGCAGATGTTTTTGAAAGATCTCTTATTTTTTCTCTTTTTAAAAATAACTTTCTAAATCATGGTAAAAAAAATTGGATGGAAGAAAAAATTAGTTTTTCCTGTATACTAAATTTCTATATTTTTAAAAGGGCATGAACCTGATTAGGTTTTAATCACGATAGACCTGTTTTCTCCCTGGATGAATCTTGTACTTCTCTCCACTCCCGCATCATAAATCTAGGTCTGCTTTTCAATCTTTAGGTCATATCCTATATTAAGATGTGGAAGTAGAAATTATACTTTAAAATTGATGAGGTGTGCTTGTTTAGATGTTATCTTTTCAGTTACAAAAATTAGGCTTTAGAACATTTCTGAGAAAGGTAGTAGTTCCAAGCTTATTAAAGAAGTCAACTGAAGACAGACCTTGTTTACAATCAGACTTCAATTCTGAGTAAAGCCCTTGCTATTCTTAGGGTCCTTCTCTCCACTAAAGTGACAGGAATGGAAGCTGAAGGAGAGGAGGATCAGGAACTGCTCCACACAGAGGTGAGCTCCCAGGAGGTTGAACCAACTCAAATAATTTTGTTATAAATGTAAGGACATGTTTGGGAGCATGCTAGAGAGCTGTTTATTCCAATTTCAGGCACAGATCTTAAATCTTGAAGAATGAGTTCTTTTTTCTGGTATATGTTATGAATGGTTTACAAATGCTAGGTATGACACAAATTTGCTAATAAAGTAGCGTA
Source organism: Aethalodelphis obliquidens (assembly GCF_003676395.1). Classification (NCBI taxonomy): domain Eukaryota; kingdom Metazoa; phylum Chordata; class Mammalia; order Artiodactyla; family Delphinidae; genus Aethalodelphis; species Aethalodelphis obliquidens. Next base: position 29,941,373 of record NW_020837951.1, on the reverse strand, counting down.
TCTTCTTAGGCTGTGGTTCATATCTCTACATTCTCTGGGTATTGCTCGAACAGAGATGCAGGCAGTTATTTTTGTCTTGCCAACAATATGTGGCTGATTAAGAAAGCTGAAAGCGGGCTTCCCTGGTGGCGCAGTGGTTGAGAGCCCACCTGCCGATGCAGGGGACACGGGTTTGTGCCCTGGTCCGGGAAGATCCCACATGCCGCGGAGTGGCTGGGCCCGTGAGCCATGGCCGCTGAGCCTGTGCATTCGGAGCCTGTGCTCCGCAACGGAAGAGGCCACAACAGTGAGAGGCCCGCGTACCAAAAAAAAAAAAAAAAAAAAAGAAAGCTGAAAGCTTATGCCCCTGCAAACTCCTGAACTCAAATTGGATTAAGTCTTGATGCTATCATCGACATATATGCAATTAAAAATAATATAGGAAAAACCCTGATATAAGGAACAGGAGGCTTTTTATGACTCACTTATGTTTGAATCCCAACAGCATGAGAATCCAAGAGTGCAGGAACATCACTCTGGTACATAGTCAACTCACCTCACTGCTGATTTTGCAGCCTGGCATTTTTATTCTTGAGTGCGTGTTTGTAAATCCTCATTTTTAAAAACTTAACCTGAATTATGGTTTTGTGAGAAAAACTTCTTAGATTCTTGTTCAAATGTTATTAGCCTTGATGTTGTGCCTTTTGACCTACTGATACTGTAGCCATGGTTTACTTCATTATAATTGTCATATTGACGTTGCCTGCCTTTCTCCTGGCCAGTCACACACCCAGGCATCTCAGCAGATAACCCAGTATCCTTCATGCCCCCAAATAGCAGCAGCAGCTCTCTTTTGGTCTTCAACTCAAGGGAATGAGTAGAAATAAATGAAATTTTTCTCGCTGGTCTATTATCAAGGCATAAGCTGCCCTTTCCCATTATTTCAAACCTCAGGAGAAAAAAATCTATCCTTTTCAAAAGAAAAAAGGAATAGGTAGATAATAGAAAGTGCAGATAAAAGAGAATTCCTAACCTCAGGCTTCTGAGTGTTGACCTCCTCTTCAGCTGTTGCTTCAATAGCTGGTTACATTGTTAGAGCCATCTCTCCTTGAATATGAATCCCCTATTTAAGGACATGTTGCTCTGTATCTAGCAAAGCACAAAGGACAGGACAGACATTGAACAAATTCTAAAATATACTGATGCTAAGGTTCATTAAAATACATATAATTGCTTCTAAAGTTTTGCTTTCAATTCCAGGGTAATAAGAGTTGCTGCAAGGATGATGGCTCAGTCCCCAAAAGCCAGGCAAATTATTTTTGGTCCACATACTGCCATAAAGATCAAGATAGATATCAGATACATTTTCACATCAGATTTTGGGGGAACGTCTTGATTTCTGCTAAAGAGCTTTTCCAGCAGTTCCTGAAGGTGGAAAACTTTGGAGTACTCTTAAAAGCTGAAGGGTACTCATGTAGATTGACAACAGTGAGTCTCCTTAGTAAATATTTGAATGAAATTCTATATGCAAAACAGTCCATTGTCTTTTCCACATACTCTTTTATTTGATATATATTCAGAAAATTTCTGCCTGTTCATCAGAAGTTAAATATGGATTTGTAGATAGTGCATGCTTAGTATTTTCCTATCAGATATAGCAGAATGGCAAAATGCCTTTTCTTTTTAAAGAATCTGCAAATTTATTAAACCAAAAATTGATATAGGAAAATAGTAAAAAATAGTAGCCAAAGAATAACCATTCACTGTTAGCAACTTCAGTTTCATTCTTTGGCTTTTTAAATTATATACATACATTCATACATACATACATACATTCAAACATATATATTATATACACACATACACACATATGTATGATATGTTTAGTTTTGTTTCTTAGCTTTATAAAAAGATTTTATCATGCACAGTCTTCTGAGACTTGCCTGAGTGCCTGAGATTCATCCACAGTGTTGCACGTGGCTAGTTATTCCATTTTGCTAAGTTATATATCTACTCTTCTGGCAATGGACGTGTGAGTTGTTTCTGTTGTTTTCCTCCTATGTCCACAAACATCACTACTATGTACATTCTGTGTGTAGACAATTTGTCTTTGATACATACCTAGGAATGGAATTGCTGGGATTTTATGCACTCATAAGCTGGCTACTATTCCTCCAGTAAAATTCTTCTCACTAAAGTTGCTCATGAGTTTCTAATTACAATATGCAATGGGCATTTTTTTTTCTTCTATGTCTCATATTACAGATATTATTGACCCTCTCTCCTTCTTGATATTCTTTACTTTCTTGACTTTGGTATCATTTGTTCTTGATTTTCCTTTGACCTCTCTTGCCTGTTTTATCTCAGAATCTCAGATATCTTAAAAGGCTTTCTTAATTTAGAGAGCTGTCCTGCTATTTAGTGGTCAGCATCGACTCTGGTTATTTATTGTTGTGTAACAAATTTTTCCAAAAACTGAATGGAGATATATATATACACACACACACAAACACATATATGTTTATAGTAACTTGGAGATATATTTTCTATCTCCAGTTGTATATTTTATATATAAATGTATATGTATATGTGTGACTATATCTATATATGAAGCTATATAGATAGATTTTTAATTTTATTTTTTATTGAAATATAGTTAACATACAGTATTAGGTTAGTTTCAGATGTACTACATAGTGATTTGACATTTGCATACATTATGAAATGGTCACCATGATAAGCCTAGTAACCATCTGTCCCCATACAAAATTGTTGTAAAGTTATTGACCATACTTCTTATGTGGTATACTGTATTCCTGGGACTTACTTATATAACTGGAGGTTTGTACCTCTTAATCCCCTTCACCTATTTCACCAACACCCCCACCCTCCCTCCTTCTGGTAACCACCTGTTCTCTGTATCTGTGAGTTTGTTTTCATTCTGTTCTGCTTGTTTTGTTTTGTTTTAGATTCCACATATGAGTGAGATCATGCAGTAGTTGTCTTTTTCTGTCTGACTTATTCCACTTAGCCCTCAAGATCCATCCATATTGTCACAGATGGCAAGACTTCATTGTTTTATGGCTCAGTATTATTCCATTGTATATATAGGTTTGTTTTGTTGGTCAAAAATTTTAGGCGGTGCTTGACTGGGTAATTTTTCTGCTGCACGTTGGCTGGGGTCACTTGGTAGTGACTGACTGAGTCTGGCGGGCCTTCTTTACTCAAATGCCTGACTTTTTGGTGGGAATGGCAGAAGGCTGACTCAGTCAGGTCTTTCCCCTTCAGGGCTTCCCCATCAAGCCCTGATCTCTCAAGCAGAGGGATGGACTTCTTATCTGGTGGCTCAGGGTTCAAAGAGACTAAGGTATGATCTACCCATCACTGATGGTTAATTTTATGTGTCAACTTGACTGGGCTAAGGGATGCCCAGGTAAGGGGTAAAACATGATTTCTGGGTACGTCTGTAAGAGTGTTTCTGGAAGAAACTAGCATTTGCATCAGTAGACTGAGTAAAGGCCACCATGACCTATTCACCCTCTACTTTCCTGTGCTCTGTAACAAGAGAAACTACCACAATGAGAAGCCCGCGCACCGCAATGAAGAGTAGCACCCGCTCACTGCAACTAGAGAAGGCCCGTGCACAGCAACGAAGACCCAGTGCAGCCAAAATAAATAAATGAATAAATAAAATTTATTAAAAAAAAATAGAGCACGGGCTTTAGGCTTCAGTAGTTGTGACACGCAGGCTCAGTAGTTGTGGCTCGCGGACTTTAGAGCACAGGCTCAGTAGTTGTGGTGCACAGGCATAGTTTCTCTGCGATGTGTGGGATCCTCCCGGACCAGAGCTCAAACCCACATCCCCTGCATTGGCAGGCGGATTCTTAACCACTGCACCACCAGGGATGCCCATCCACCCTCACGGTGTGGGCGGGCATCATCTAATCCACTGAGGGCCTGAGTAGAACAAAAAAGATGAAGGAAGGGTAAATTGCTCTCTCTGGTTGAGATGGGACATCCGTCTTCTCCTGTCCTTGGGCATTGGTGCTCCAGGTTCACTAACCTTTGGCTTCAGACTGGGACTTACACCATTGACTCCTCTGGTTCTCAGGCCTTCAGGTTTGGACTGGATCTGTATCACCAACCGTGGCATCTTGTGGGACTTCTTTGTTTCTATAATCATGAGTTGATCCCTCATAATAAATCTCTTTATATTTGAGGATATCTTATTGGTTCTGTTTCTCTGGAAAACCCTGACTAATACCCCATCCTCTTACAGACTAAGCTAGAAATTGGCTTTGTGTTTCTTCTACTGTACTCTATTGGTCAAAACTACTTAATGGGTAAAACATGTCTTCTCACTGTTGTTTTAATTTGTATGTTCTTAACTATTATTCTGAGTTTCCTTTAATATGCCTATTTACCATTTGCTTTTCTTCTTCAGAGATTTAGCTGTTTTAATTCTTTGTCTATTTTTTGATTGAGTTTTTAAAAATTTGTCAGATATCCTTGCCTATTAGGGACATTGTTATTATATGTTTTATGAATGTTTTCTTCCTACTTGTAACCACTTTCATTTGGTTTATGGTATATTTTGATGTACAGAATATAAAAAATATTAGTATAGTCAAATTTGTTCATTTCCCCCCTTTATAGCTTTCGAGTTCTCTTTTTTTTTTTTTTTGCGGTACGCGGGCCTCTCACTGTTGTGGCCTCTCCCGTTGTGGAGCACAGGCTCCGGACGCGCAGGCTCAGCGGCCATGGCTCACGGGCCCAGCCACTCCGTGGCATGTGGGATCTTCCCAGACCGGGGCACGAACCCGTGTCTCCTGCATCGGCAGGCGGACTCTCAACCACTTTGCCACCAGGGAAGCCCTCGAGTTCTCTTTTGTTTTTGAATTTTATTTTATTTTTTTTTACAGCATGTTCTTATTTGTTATCTATTTCAACTTATTGGTGTATATATGTGAATCCCAATCTCCCAATTCATCACACGCACCCCACCCCCACTTTCCTCCCTTGGTGTCCATACGTTTGTTCTCTACATCTGTGTCTCTATTTCTGCCTTGCAAACCGGTTCATCTGTACCATTCTTCTAGATTCCACGTATATTCCATTAATATACGATATTTGTTTTTCTCTTTCTGACTTACTTCACCCTGTATGACAGTCTCTAGGTCTATCCACATCTCTACAAATGACCCAGTTTAGTTCCTTTTTATGGCTGAGTAATATTCCATTGTATGTATATACCACATCTTCTTTATCCATTTGTCTGTTGATGGGCATTTAGGTTGCTTCCATGACCTGGCTATTGTAAAAAGTACTGCAGTGAACATTGGGGTGCATGTGTCTTTTTGAATTATAGTTTTCTCTGGGTATATGCCCAGTAGTGGGATTGCTGGGTCATATGGTAATTGTTTTTAGTTTTTTAAGGCAGAGCTCAGTAAAACTTTAACCAGCTTGTCTGCTGATGGGTGGGTCTGAGTTCCCCCCCTGTTGGTTGTTTGGCCTAAGGCGACCCAGCACTGGAAGCTACAGGCTCTTTGGTGGGGCTAATGGTGCACTCTGGGAGGGCTCATGCCAAGGAGTACTTCCTAGAACTTATGCTGCCAGTGTCCTTGTCCCCTTAGTGAGCCACAGCCGCCCCCTGCCTCTGCAGGAGACCCTCCAACACTAGCAGGTAGGTCTGGTTCAGTCTCCTATAGGTCACTGCTCCTTCGCCTTGGATCCTGATGTGCACACTACTTTGTGTGTGTCCTTCAAGAGTGGAGTCTCTGTTTCCCCCAGTCCTGTCTAAGTCCTGCCATCAAATCCTGCTAGCCTTCAACGTCTGATTCTCTGGGAATTCCTCCTCCTGTTGCTGACCCCCAGGTTGCGAAGCCTGACCTGGGGCTCAGAACCTTCACTCCGGTGGGTGGACTTCTGTGGTATAATTGTTCTCCAGTTTGTGAGTCGTCCACCCAGCGGTTATGGGATTTGATTTTATTGTGATTGCACCCCTCCTGCCATCTCACTGTGGCTTCTCCTTTTTCTTTGGATGTGGTGTATCTTTTTTGGTGAGTTCCAGTGTCTTCCTGTCGATGATTGTTCAGCAGTTAGTTGCGATTCTGGTGCTGTCAAAAGAGGCAGTGAGTGCACATCCTTCTACTCCACCGTCTTGAGCCAGTCCTTCCAGTGAGTTCCCTGTCTTGCTTAGAAAGAATTATCTAAAGATTTGTGGCAACACAGTTTGCTAATAGCAGTATAAAATAAACACGCCTTCCATAATGCTCTTTAAAGTAAATAAAATTATCATAAACATGTCACCATATTGAATTCAGTTTAGAAAAGCTCTATTATAATGATATATGGACACTAACTTGAAGGATTGATTAGCACAGCAAGAAGCAGAAGCCTTTCATGAACCGAGCTTTGAAAGAGATGTTATCCCCTGGGACTTTTATTTAAACCCAACTCCCAGCAGCCATGTGTCTTTCTCCCTGTGTTTAGGTGACGTGTAGCCAGGAGGAAAAGCCCCTTTCTTTAATTCTCAGCTTATTTAACGCAGGCTGATCTTTGCCTCCAATGCTCTGGGAGCTGCAGTGTCTTTGCAGAGAAATCCATTCAAAGGTCTATGCACCCCTCCTCCTCTGTGCTAATTTCACACTAGTTTTAGATATTCTTGGTTTCATCTTTACTGAAGTCTAACCCCTCCCCAACCTGCCTCTGCTTCAGGTCAGCAACTGTAGCCTTCTGTTTGTGTCACTCCTGAGTTTGTGTCAATACCTTGGGCTAGAGTCAGTCTTTCTGCCTCTAGGCTGTAGCTCCTGTAGATGGTGGTCACTGCTGGCAGCTCAAGACTTTGGCTTCCTTTAAGTCCACTCTGATTGAGAATCCTTTATCTGAGGGAGGACAAAAAGTGAACTAAAGTCCAGAGTCCAGCTTAAGGTTAACAACAAATGCAATTACACAGTTACCTCTTCTTCTGTTAAGGAACTAGGCGAGTTCTCAGGAGTCTGAAATGGAGACTAATTCAATGGGAAGTGACATTTTTACAGAACACTCTTCCTGGCCACGACTCAGTGAACATGCTCACTGACCATCCCCTTCCTGCAATCTCTCTCCTTTGTCTTGGACACGATTACTTTTTTTTTTTTCCAAGTGGTCCCAGTGAGGCCAGCAGTAGAGATCTCTCATGGTATGATGGCTGGAATCGAATCAACCTGGGACCCAATCTTACTCTGCTGCCTATTGAAGTTAGGTCATTTAACCTATTTTGATGCTTGTGAAATATTAACGTGGATCTTATGTGGCAGGATTGTCATCAGAATTACTGATAATGTATGAAAATCATCCAGAACAATACTTGACTCACTGTCAATTCTTCAGTAAAATGGTCAATTTAATTTACTATATTTTTTAGAGTATCTTACTCCATATATAGGAACTTGGCTATACTTTTTAGTAGTTTTTCTCAAAGGCTCTGCCCAGTGACAAAAGACCTCTCGGGTGTATCGGCACCATCTCAGGACTCCCAGAGAGGAAACATGTAAAAAAATGTTCAAACTGTATTCCAGGACGACATTGACTTCCATATTTTGCATCTCATATTCTTCTCATTGGTGTGCATCACTCAAGCTTCGTATGCTTTATGTTAGTGAAGATAAATAAGTTTTAGCTTATTGCACTGTAGAACTTGTACATTTGCCTGAATCTAGAAATAGTAAAAATGAGTATCCCAAGATTTTTATAGGCTATCTTGTGACTTTAATCTTATATTTATGGGTGAGATTTTAGGAGGGGCAGAAATAATCAGTTGAACTTCAAATTATAAGTCAAGGGCCTTAGCTCTGAAGCCTGAAATTCCTAGTCAAATTTTAATACAGAATCCTTTACCCAAACTGGTATTAGACCAAATGTAAAGAGAGAAAATAAATTATCAAAAGGTAATTTATTAAAACATATATAATATGTCTCATTTCTTTGTAAGATGCTTACATCCCTTTGTCCAAGATCAATTCCCAAATGTTGCATCCCCAAAAAGTTCAAAAATCAAATAAACAATATTTTATGAATCACTTCTCTGAGCCCTCAACAGAAGCATGCCTAGATCCTACCTCTATTCTTCACAAGAAACACTCTCAAATGTTACAGCAGAGATACTTTGCTCATTTCCTGTTTTCTTTACACTCTGGCCTCTACAAGTCTGATTATTTTTTAAAATTAATTAATTAATTAATTAATTTTTGGCTGCATTGGGTCTTTGTTGCTGGGCATGGGCTTTCTCTATTTGCGGTGAGCGGGGGCTACTCTTTGTTGCGGTGGGCAGGCTTCTCATTGCGGTGGCTTCTCTTGTTGCGGAGCATGAGCTCTAGGTGCGCGGGCTTCTGTAGGTGTGCCACGCGGGCTCAGTAGTTGTGGCTCACAAGCTCTAGAGCGCAGGCTCAGTAATTGTGGCGTATGGGCTTAGTTGCTCCACGGCGTGTGGGATCTTCCCGGACCAGAGGTCGAACCTGTGTCCCCTGCCTTGGCAGGCAGATTCTTAACCACTGCACCCCCGGGAAGTCCCTGATCATTTTATTTTAATTGCTTGATCCTTAACTGTAATTAGTACTACCAGCTGTGCCCTCTCCTGGGGTTTCTTGGCAGAGTTAAGCTCACATGAACACTAATTAGAGATACTGGGATAGATCCCATTATCTCTCCTACACAGTTTCTGCTATTGACGTGATCAGTTGTTGCATATAAATGTCCCATTTCACATAGGGTAGAGGGAGAGGACTGATGATTATGGCTTGCTCCACTATTTGTTGTTACTGGAGGCAAATTCCTGGATTGAATGATCTGACAAATCTAATAGGCTTAATGAAGAACATGACCTGGGACTGATGTGTCTCATTTTATGTTTCCTAGCATTTATGCACAATTGATGCCATTATTTTCTCCCAATGTGCGTGAATGCTATATATCCTTACTAATTTTTTTAATTGTTTAGGGATTACACTACAATTTTTTTGTTTTGGTTTCCCAGTATCCAAGGTAGCCACCTAAATGTTTTAATGTTGAAGGTTTCAAATAGATTTATAGTGAAATATACAAATTTTCTTTCATGATTCTGAATTGTTTTCTGTTTTTATTTTGTCACTCATTTCTAAGTTCATCTTTTGCTGTTTCTTACTTCTGCTTCCTAAGGTTTATTTTGCTCTGATTCTAACTTTTAAATTAGTACTTAACTGATATTTCATTTCCTGTCTAGTAAGTAATGCATTTAAGGCACATTACTTCTCCTCTGAGTACATATATTAAAGAGCTTTTAATTCTAGCACTTTCCTATTGTTGTCAGAAGATACAGTCCCTGTTTTTCTCATTTGGAATTTGCTCAGATCCTTATGGCTTTTAACATATTTTAATTTTTATAAATGTCCCATGTGCAATTGAAAAAAATATTCTTCTCCTGAAGTTTGCAATATATTTTTAATTATATAAACCTAATTAATTACATTTCTCTGTTTAATCTATTAAATATTAACAATTTCACTATAGTTATGCCTCTTTTTCTTGTACATTTCATGTTGTAACTTTCAAATCTATTCTTTTTTTCTATATGCTTCATTGAATAATTTATAAGAATAAGAAATTTTCTTACGTAATTGCAGTACAATTACCAAAATCAAGAATTGTAACAGTGACACAATACTATCATCTAATCTGAAGTTCATGTTCAAATTTTGTCAGTTGCCTCAGTCATGTCCTTTATAACTACATTTTTCCTGGTTCTGCATGTAGTTCAGGATCACATCTTACATTTATTTGTTGTCTCTCCTTAGTCTCCTTTAGTCTGAAACAGTTTCTCAACCTTTCTAAGTCTTTCTCCATCTTAACATTTTTGAAGAATACAAACCTGTGTGCGTGTGTGTGTGTTTGTATCTTTATGTTTTCTCATGATTAAATTCATATTCTGCATTTTTTTGTAGGGATATCAAAAACAGTATTGTATCCTTCTCAGTCTATCATATTCAGGAGGCACATCATATTGAGTTATCCTAAAATTGGTTATGTCAGCTTTGTTCACTTGGTTAAGATGGTAACTGCCAGATTTCTCCATTGTAGCTTTACAATATTTCTCTTTGTAGCTAATAAATAACTTGTGGAGAGATTCTTTGAGAGTATGCAAATATCCTCTTACTCATCAAACTTTTTCCCGTTAGATTTTCTAGACACTGATAAATTTCCCCCTCCACTATTTCTTTTTTTTGGGGGGGAGCAGAGAGGGTTACATTTTTTTTTTTTTTATTGAAGTATAGTTGATTTAGAATGTGTTAGTTTCAGGTATACAGCAAAGAGATTCAGCTATACATATATATATATTCTTTTTCAGAGTTTTTCCATTATAGGTTATTATAAGATATTGAATATGATTGAATATGGTTCTCTGTGCTATACAGTAGGTCCTTGTTGTTTATCTTTGTTATACACAGTAGTGTGTATCTGTTAATACCAAACTCCTAATTTATCCATCCTACCTTCTCCCACTTTCCCCTCTGGTAACCATAGATTGTTTTCTGTGTCTGTGAGTCTACTTCTGTTTTGTAAATAAGTTCATTTGTATCATTTTCTTTTCAGATTCCACATATAAGTGATATCATATGATACTTGTCTTTCTTTGTCTGACTGACTTCACTCAGTATGATAATGTCTAGGTCCATCCATGTTGCTGCGGATGGCATTATTTCCTTCTTTTTATGGCTGAGTAATATTCCATTGTATACATACATATACCACATCTTCTTTATCCATTTATCTGTCAGTGGACATTTAGGTTGCTTCCATGTCTTGGCTGTTGTAAGTAGTGCTGCTGTGAACATTGGGATGCATGTATCTTTTTGATTTGAATTTTCATCTTTTCTGAATGTATGCCCAGGAGTGGGATTGCTGGATCATATGGTAACTTTATTTTTAGTTTTTTAAGGAACCTCCATACTGTTCTCCATAGTGGCTATACCAGTTTGCATTCCCACCAATAGTGTAGGAGGTTTCCCCTTTCTCCATAACCTCTCCAGCATTTATTATTTGTAGACTCTTTGCTGATGGCCATTCTGATATGAGGCCATCTGTATGTCTTCTTTGGAGAAATGTCTATTTAGGTCTGTTGCCCATTTTTTGATTGGGTTTATTTCATATTGAGCTGTATGAGCTTTTTGTATATTTTTGTATATTTTGGAAATCAGTTCCTTTTTGTTGCATCATTTGCACATATTTTCTCCTATTCTTTAGGTTGTCTTTTCATTTTGTTTATAGTTTCATTTGCTGTGCAAACACTATTTCTTCTTTTTTTTTAATTATTTATTTTTGGCTGCTTTGGGTCTTCGTTGCTGCGCATGGGCTTTCTTTTTCTAGTTGCAGTGAGCGGGGGCTACTCTTCATTGCCGTGTGCGGGCCTCTCATTGCGGTGGCCTCTCTCGTCGCGGAGCACCGGCTCTAGGCGTGTGGGCTCTAGAGCGCAGGCTCAGTAGTTGTGGCGCACAGGCCTAGCTGCTCTGCAGCATGTGGGATCTTCCTGAACCAGGGCTCGAACCTGTGTCCCCTGCATTGGCAGGCAGATTCCTAACCACTGCGCCACCAGGGAAGCCCTGACTAACCTTTTATTGCCTGAACTTCTGTATACTTTTCTTTCTTTTGAAAAGAAAAAAATAAAACCACTCTATTGCTTTAGTTTGGGGTGGGAGCTTTCAGCCAATAGAGGATGTTGATTCTATTCATTATAACTTACCCTCTATACACCAAGTGTCTAGAACTTGGTGATACACATGTGAAGGAGCTACACAATCATGTTTCAACAAGTGCATGAGTAAGTTGCTCAGTATACAAAGGGTACATTACAATGAATAGAATAAACAGCCTTTGCAGCCTGGAAACTTAGATCTCTAGTTAGAATTTTCTGGATTTTCTAAAAGTGGGTCTAAATACAAGAGAGACCTCAAAATATTGGAGAAAACTGTGAGAAATTAAAGTTGGGGACTTCTCACATGGGGTAAATACTTAGTGACATGGATGTCACCCAGTTGCAGGTTCTCAGAAATGCAAGCCACGTAACTGAGACACTAAAATGTGAAGCTTGGTTCGTTACAGCAGTGGCTTTCCTCTTAGGCATAAATGAGGACACTAAAAGTCAAATGCGGCTCCAAGTTTCTATAGTGGAAAAAGTAAGACACCATAGACCTGGTAAGGTAACTGTCAAAACTGAAAACTTTGGACATGCTTATATCTTATTACCTACTTGTGATCAGCAGGAAAACCTTTGAAACCAAAAAGAATTCCGTCCTCATGTCTCTTCCTTACCCCATTCCTCCTTTTTTAACATCTCTTCTGTATATTTTATTCAAAGAATTGAGATAATTGAACAAACAGTACAGCTGGGAAGGAAGGCACTGAGTACATCTTTTCCTTTGTCACAGCCAGTCTAGGAAAGAGAAGAGCCTCTGGAAATATACAAGGTACTGATATGATATATTTAAATACTGGACAAAAGCAGTGATCAGGGGAGCAAACATTCACATAAATCATAAAAATTCCTATCTGGTTCCCTAGCTGGTTTATTTTGGTAGGTTTCAATTCTGTTCTTTTAATTTTTTTTTCATAAGCCACTAATGTGTGTTACAACTATTTCAAAAAAGTATTTTCCATTATCCTCTAAATATGAAAATATGTTTATCATATGGTCCAACAATTCCAATTCAAGGTATACACAACCGGAATGCATGCACATGTGTGTCCAAGAGGCATGTACTGAAATGTTCAGCGCATAATTTATAGTAACCAAAACTGAGAAACATTCCAAACGTCCATCAACTAGAGTAACCAGGAGAAGAAGTTACAATATGGATGACTCTTACAAACATAATGTTTAGGGGAAAAGAAGATTATAGATGCACACACATAAAGCAAGACAAGAATACATATAGTACGATTTCATTAATTATTAAAATTAAAAAATATGTAGAGTTAAACTGTACTATTTAGGGAGATATAGGTAAGTGATAACGCAAAAAAACAAAAAAGAAAATATATTTTCATCACAAAATTCAGAATAGTGGCTATATCCAGACAAGAGGAAAGAGGGAAGGTAGATCAAAAATGTACATACAGAGTTTCTGGGTTCTAGCAATGTGCTGTACCTTAATTTGGAAGACATTTACATTAGAATTGTTACAATAATTATTATATGCTCATGTTTAATGCACTTTTGTAAATGTTGTTTTAATTTCACAAAAAGTTGTTACAACTCAACAAAGGAAGAACAATTCAAATGACTGCCTCTCCTCAATACTGCCCTGTAAATTCTGTGAGAGCAGGAATCATGTCTGTTTTGCTCACTGATGTTATTGCCAGTACTGAGCACATAGCCTGCAAAGGGAAGGAGCAACTAAGCCTGTGTGCCACAACAAGTGAGCCTGTGCTCTAGGGCCTGTGAACCTCAGCTGCAAAGCCAGAGAGCCACAAATACTGAAGCCCGCACGCCTAGAGCCTGTGCTCCACAACAAGAGAAACCACCACAATGAGAAGCCCTTGCGCAGCAAGGAAGACCCAATGCAGCCATAAATAAATAAATAAACAAACAAATAAATAAATAAATTTATAAAAAAAGAGGTTAATCAAAGAGCACTGAAGCATTAAATTATTATAAATATAACCACAGTGTCATCATATTCCTAAAGTGACACTGAAAACTAAATACACATAAATGTCAAAAACAGGATTGATTTTACCATTATAATATCATTTATTTATCAGAGGCTGATCTTTATTATCCAGTAATACTCAAGATGGCCTTTACTCAGCAGGACATCAGCAGATTTGTAGTTATGATTTAGGACACTTAAGATACCTGGAAGCAAAATGCTTTGTGTGTGTGTGTGTGTGTGTGTGT
>NW_020837951.1:29743790-29927475 GCF_003676395.1 Aethalodelphis obliquidens | reverse complement strand
TGTGTGTGTGTGTGTGTGTGTGTGTAAGTGCGTAAGTGCTTAGGCACAGCATGTGTATGAATGTGTATACACATTGAGATTCCTTTTTTTTTTTTTTTTTTGCGGTACGCAGGCCTCTCACTGTTGTTGCTTCTCCCGTTGCGGAGCACAGGCTCCGGACGCGCAGGCTCAGCGGCCATGGCTCATGGGCCCAGCCGCTCTGCGGCATGTGGGATCTTCCCAGACCGGGCACAAACCCGTGTCCCCTGCATCGGCAGGTGGACTCTCAACCACTGCGCCACCAGGGCAGCCCCGACATTTCATTTTAAAAATTCTTTTATATGTTGATTCAGGCAGTAAGAACAGAAATAATCTTGAAAATGTCCTCTCATACAATGGGACTATGAACATAGTTTAATTACATATCTCAGGACTTACTTTCTGCTATCATAATTAGGGTTCAGCAACTGAGACAAGGTAAATGAATTTTCAGTCTCAAAAAGTGGCAGAAAACAGTATATTGGTTATTACTGGTTTTCATGAAATGGTAAAATAGGAAGAAAATTTGCTTTTATAGTTAAACTTTACACTATAGCTGTGTAGCGCCAACTATGAATTAAAGGCTTCATGCCTGTAGTTTTCATTGGACTCCAGTAGATGGCAGATTTCTTTACTTTATCATTAGGCCAGCTGTATTCTGTTTCTTTTCTAGTGAACAGGGAATTTTTTTTTTTGGTTTTTTTGTTTGTTTGTTTGTTTGTTTTGCGATACGCGGGCCTCTCACTGTTGTGGCCTCTCCCGTTGCGGAGCACAGGCTCCAGATGCGCAGGCTCAGCGGCCATGGCTCACGGGCCCAGCCACTCTGCGGCATGTGGGATCTTCCCAGACTGGGACACGAACCCGTGTCCCCTGCATCGGCAGGCGGACTCTCAACCACTGCACCACCAGGGAAGCCCAAACAGGGAATTTTTAAATCTTGGATTTATCATCTATTGAATGCTTTGTGACAAATTATAGAGTTATCAGCTATAAAATTCTCTCACAGTAGTTTTCACAAGTGAATAGTTGGCATATGATGATTAGCTTCTGCTTGGGAAATTGAAATAAGTCAGGTTTATGCTTATAAGATACCTCTTGTAGGGGTGTTTTGGAGGGCAAGGTTCAGAAGGGATTACAAATAGTAATTACAAATTACAAATAGTAATTTGTTTAAAAAAATCCCTTCTGAACCTTGCCCTCCAAAACACCCCTACAAGAGGTATCTTATAAGCATAAACCTGACTTATCAGCAGCATGGATGAAGTCAAAGGGTGAGAAAAATTAGACAAAGTGTCCAGATGGAAGATGGGTGATCAAGGGGATTTTAGAAGTCAAGAACATTACAGACTAGAGCCTAAATGAGGTCAAATCTGGGGTCAAGATAGTTTAGGCTCTAAGTCTGTGTACACTGTATTGGTCTCCTACTGCCACTGTAACAAATGACCATACATGGAGTTCCTTAAAACTACACAAATTTATTACGTTCTGGAGGTCAGAAGTTCAAAATAGGCCTCACTGTGTCAGCAAGGCTGTGATCCTTTCTGGAGGCTCTAGGGGTGAGTCCATTTTCTTTTTTTTTTTGTTCTTTTTTTTTTCGGTTTTTAGAGGCTTCTGAAATTCCTTGGATCATGGCCCCTTCCATCTTCAAAGCCAGTAGAGATCTGTTGAATCTTCCTCAAAGTATAGCACTGTGACTCTGACCTCCTGCCTTCCTCTTTCTCTTACAAGGACCCTTGTGATAACATTATACTCACCTGGATAACAGAATAATCTCCCCATTGCATGCCAGCTGATTAGCAACCATAATTACTTTAATTCCATCTGAAACCTTAATTACTGTTTCCTTTGTATTTAACAAAATGTATCTATAGATTCTGGGGATTAGGCTGTGGGGCCATTATTCTGCCCACCGTAGACACTGAGCATGTTTCTCACATTGCTGGCAGGATAGACGATGTTAAAATAGTGTTAATGGACTGAATATGTGTATCCCTGCAAAATTCATATGTTGAAATCCAACTCCCAATGTGATGGTATTAGGAGGTGGGGCCTTTGGAAGGTAATTAGGTCATGAGGGTGGAGGCCTCATGAATGGGATTAGTTCTCTTTTAAAAGAGACTCCAGAGAGCTCTCTGGCTCTTTTCTAGCCATGTGAGGAGGACGCAGGTAGAGGAAAGCAGTCTGAAGCCTGAAAGAGGACCCTCTCCAGATCCTAGCCATGCTGGCATCCCGATCTCAGACTTCCAGCCTCCAAAACTGTGAAAAATAGATGTCTGTTGTTTATAATTTACCCAGTCTATAGTACTTCACTAAAGTAGCTGAAAATGACAAAGACAAATAGTAAAAGTAAACCAGGTTGGACCAAATAAATATACAGTTCTGTGGTTACCCCTGGCTTATATAACTTAGAGTCTAGTTCTCTGAACAATGATAACAATGGGAGATGAAGAAAGACTGGGTTGGGATCACTTTCCTTGTTGTGAGTTGTTTTAATGGCAGGCACAAACTTTGTGTGATTCTCTTTCATTCTTTTGAATACAAAGCATCTTTTCAACAGTTTTTATACTATTTTGGTATCCTGGCCATATCTGTTTCCCTTGAAGACAAAGAGAGTAAGAGTCACAGCTTTGCTCATAATTTATTTATTTAGCTATTCAAATTAAGTGAAAGGTTCTTTGTGCCATTTATGGTGTTGACATTTAGAGCCTCAACCCTGATTTTGCTAATATATTCACTCAGATCGCTGTGGCATTCATAAAATTCTAATAGCTAAGAAATATTATCAAGTAATATTCTTGTAATAATAGACAGTCAATCAAGAATTATCTCAGGGCTTATGCACATCCTGTATTTCTAATGGTTTTCAAACCTGCCTCTACACCAAATTATCTGGGGAGTTATAAGAAATACTATTGTTCGTATGGAGTCCACACCAACTCGGTTAAGTTAAATCCCTGGAGATGGGGCCTAACTATTAGTATTACCTGAAAGCTCCCCAGGTATTCTGACTGTGGCTCCCCAGCCACAGTTAAGAACTATGCTGTCTAGTTTTTTTTCCCCTATTTTTATTCTTCTCTGGTCTGCTTTCCCTCTACTCTGGGCTTGGCTGAAGATTACCTTTTCCATGTAATAGAGGGAGTTAATTGGAAGCCTCTGTTTTTATTGAAGCTGCCAGGCTATATTTCCTCTAAAAGACCAAATTGGCTTGCTCCTGACAGCAACTACTTTATCTGTTTCTCTGAATCAACAGATAAATAAAGGTACAAACATATTCAAACAGATAACAGTAGAGGTTTCTCCACAGGCACCAAGGGGTTTTAAGTTACTCGACTGTTCTATATTTATTGATGATAATGTTTTTAACAAAGAGATGCTGAGTTATGATTACCATAAACCTCTGGCAAGTTTGCTATTTCAAGTCAGAAGTATATGTTCAATTTGAGTCATTTGCATTTATCTCTTTATCACCAGATTTAAACTACTTAGAACTGACTTCATAACAGATTACTATTATGTACAATGTTTGGACATGAATAATGTTAAAGCCATCATGAAATGTCACAAAAATTAAGTACCTCTTGTGTCGTGGCAATGCTGAATGCTATTTTATTTGTGTTCCACAAGTATCTGGTGGATCCTGTACAGTGATGTTATAGTATTTTATTACAGACAGTTCTGAATGGGGATAACATCATATTTCAGGCTTGGAAGAAAAGGAAGTTAATTTATTTACCTCATATGTGTGTAGCCAACAATGTAATTGTGCTTTTTAATGCCAGTAGATTTTTGCCTGTCCTTCTTTGTATGATAATGGATTTGGTCATTTAAAAAATATATTTTGAATATATTACTATACTAAACATCATATACAAGGCTTCCTGCTTTTAGGCTTATTGAATCTCCTGCTAATGGAGAGTTTCTCTCTAATTCTGTAACAGTGTTCCCCGAGTGAGAGTACAGGCTGCATACATTTGGCAAATTTGTCCATGTCTAGGCTTGTCCTGAGTGCTCACTGCATCAGCCAACTGAGAGCTGGTTTACATGTTGAACTACATAGTTCTACAGGAAAGACACCTGACTGGAGTCTGAAGTGCATGTGGACCTCCAGGACTAAGACATCAAACCTGCAGTGAAAGAAGGGTCTCCCCTTCATTGCAGTGTCCTCAGAGGGGAAGGGATACATCCTGAGGAAAGAGAGGGTTGAGGTGCATTATGGTAGGTGGAGGAACCAAGGTCTGATACATCCTATTCTAAGACACTGAGACTGTCTCCCAACCTGCACATTGGTGTCAAAGCAAAAATTGCCCTGATAAATTTAAACAGGCAGGGAAGACTTTATTCAAGACTATTGCAGCAGGGGCAAGAGACTAAACTCAACTACACTGAAACAAAAGGTGAAAGGGTTTTTGAACTCTGGGATGAGCTAGTAGAAAAGTACTGATGGACATTGGGGAATAGGTTGATCAGTGAGATGTTGAGCGCATTGAGTTTTCTGAGTTTGCAAATATTTTTCTCTGTACTATACCATCTGTGTTTGTTAATTGGCAGCCATCAAAGTTAGGCTCCTACTCCCCCACAGAGACTGGGAGATTGGGATGCTATATCCTTCAATGTTTACATTTCAAAGAGATGTTTCCCAAGTACTTGAGAAAGACATTTCCTGGGTTGTAAAACTGGCAAGAGTCTGGGAGAAGAATTACATACATTTCAAAGCAGAAGAGAAAGAATTTACAGTTCCATGTTTTCTAAAGTAGATGCACTAAGAAAAGTGAGGTCAGGGGCTTATAGTCAGGAAGAAACCTGTGTAAAGTTTTGTCGGGCTGAGGGGAATGTTAGTCCATTTTTGCCGCTGGACAAGTGCTAAAGTCTCAAGGGCAGGTAACCGCAGTAAAGACTGATTCAAATAAAAAGTGATGCCATGAAAGTTTCTGTAATAAAATAGAGACACAGAGCAGAGCTAAGAGAGGAAGGAGCATTTCTCAATGTCATATTTGCACAGTAATCGTTGAGGCAGAAAGAAGAAAAGTCTCTGTCAGGGTCCATGAAAGATCAATAGGAAGTAATGGCAGAGCTGACAACAGGAAGCATTCCTGTAGTAGCACCTATGGGGGAGTAACTTGGAAGTTTAGTTCTCCATTTGGGTAGAGTGACAAGCTTGGTGACAAGCACAGAAAAATCACTGGGCATAATGGAAGATGGCAACTACTTCTCATGGGCACATATGAGCACACCATAAACTACTGTGGATCAAAGGAAAGTATTTGGAAATGGTTATGGTTTCAGTGACATATGGTTTCAGTGACATATGGTTTCAGTGACATTGTGAGAGAAGTGATGCTAGGAACTTACCTTATTTTTCTTCTTCTGTAACTTTCAGATTGATGTAAATTTTAGAGCAGTATACTACACTGAAAAAATAATATACTTATATATATCATTCAAATAAAAATTCCAGTTTCAGTTTTGCCATTTACCTACGTGAACTTCAACAAGTTACTTAAATTCCCTGTGCTTGAATTTTATTTTTTCTTGTGTGAAATAAAAACGAAATAGTTATTATGCATTATTAGTGTAATAATTAAATGTATAAAAGCATAAAGCCCAGTACCTGGTACATGAAAAGCCCCCTACAAATGTAAGTTCCCTTCCTCTATTACATTCCCATGAATGTACAGAGATGACGTATCAAACATATCAAATTATCTAATTACTCAAGATTTTAATATCGAAAACTTGCCTATATTATTTGCTTTCCTTAGATAGTCTCTATGCACAGAAATTTTAGCAACTTGAGAATACCTCCAAATTAAGATACCTGAAATCCTTGGCCTCAATTAGTTGGATAATTCAGGTGAAAAAGATACAGTATTTTCTTAGCATAATGGACTCAATTTTCCTATCTTCAGGTGTATATGTGTATGTGGGGCTGAGGGCTATGAATTCAAACAATTTTATTGACCTTCTGGATCTCTGTACTAGGTATTTGAATTTTTTCACCTATCCCTGGCTTTGTATAGCACCTGTTTCAGTGCATCTATTTTTGTGAATTACTCTAGGTAATTGGCTTCTTGTGCTTATACCTTTCCCTAGCATCCCTAGATGCATCTTAAATACTGTTTATCTTTTATCACACAGATACAGGAAGATTATCAAAAATGACTATGTTGAATCCTTGTGTAGGTGTGCTACTGTGACTTGAGCATTTCTTCCTTCTAACCTCTGTCTCTGGAAACCTGTTTGCTTCCTTTGTATCTACTGATGCTCTATCCTTGTGCTGTAGGCAGAATAAGGGCTCCCAAAGACATCCACATTCCAATTTGTGGAAACTTATTGATAGTGTTAACTTACATGGCAAAAGAGATTTGCAGATATAATTAAGGATAAGAACGTTGAGTTAGGGATATTATACTGGATTATCAGGTGTATCCAATCTAATCATACAAATTTTTAACATGGGAAGCTTTTCTGGACTGTGGTCGGAGAGAGGGATGACCACTGAAGAACAATCAGGGAGATGTAACATTTCTGGCTTTGGAGACAGGAGAAAGGAATGTGGAAGTTGGTGCTAAGGAATGTAGGCATCCTCTAGAAGTCGAAAAAGGCAAGGGAACAGATTTTCTCCTAGAGCCTCCAGAAGGAAATGTAGACCTGCTGACATTTGATTTTAGCCCTTTGAGACCATGTTAGACTTCTGACCTACAGAACTATAAAATAATGAATTTGCATTGTTTTAAGCCTCTAAGTATGTAGTAATTTTGACAGTAGCAATAGAAAACTTGTATCTACACATACAACCTTGGTGCAAGCTGGATGATAGGAATGAAATGGGAGGAGGCATTCTGCTTTACAATTCAAGTTTAAGGCCTGCCACTTTGCTGGAATTCCACTGAAGAGACTAAAGACCCATTCTGGGCACATCTTCATTTCCCCAGAACTATTCTTTGTCCACAACATGCCTTACATTTGGGGACTGTGTGTAAAACCTTTCCAATCATACTGCTGTCTTTACACCTTGCTAAGAATCTACAGATCATGTGGTTAAGACCAGCTACTTAACATGCCTACTCAACCTGTGATTTCTCATCACTAAATTCTTCTTAATTTAGCTGAGGGAGAGGAGATCTTAATTGTTCCTTCTCTCTCTACTCTTAGGGACTTTAATATTTCTCTGGGCTACTTCCTCCAGATCAGCTCACAAACCTCTTCTGCTAAGTACTAACTCCACAAGGACTAGAGGAAAGGAGGTGTCCATTACTGGTTTACTGTAGAAGTGTGTGTTTCTTATTTTCTTTCATTGGTGATATGGATATTTCTTTGTTTCTTTCCCCCTCTAGTTTACCTTCCCAGTTTCGGTTACATAAATCCTTGCCTTAACGTGTTTACAGTATAGAACTAAAGAATGAATTTATGTTCATGTATGTATGTACATGTATATTTGTACCCACATGTGTTTATTTAATAATAATTTAGATAGACATTGGCATTCAATTTCATATGCATATACACATATGTTAACCTGAAACAAAACAAATTAAAAATAAAATAATTAACATTAGTTAATTTTACTTTTGATTTTTCTGGGTAGGCCTATAATAGGTCTTGATGTCTTGATGGTATAATGAGTCTATAAACTGCTAACATTCTGAAGGTCTTCTGTTAGTCAAGGTGATAGTTGTCACCTCCTACTGTAATTACACCATATATTCTGATTGCCAATGTTTGTTTTGGTTTATATTAAGCGTGATGATGAGTTCTTTATTTGACTAAAGTCTACGCTATCTTCTACCCATTAAAAGGGTTTATTGAACCTTTTTACTATCTAAAAAATATCTGACCCTCCCCAGTCTCTACCATCTCCCACTCTGTTCCAACCTCTCTAATATTTCTCCTCTATTATCTTTCTAACACATATAATAAAATAAATAAAAAACTTCCTATAGAAAAACTCAAATATTGGTTTAGAACAAAAGCAAAATATTCTTGTAGCCATTTTACTCCATGTGACGTAGAATGAGCATCTCTCACCACTCAGGGCACTGGAAGGTGACTTGCAGCAGGTTGGATGCAGACACACTTATAGAAGTTACTTTGGGGACAACACTTGAACTATAGTGGGAAATTTGGAGCAAGCATAAAGAAGTTAGAAGGAGCTGTTTTAGAGAGCAGATGGTAGACCAGGGGGTTTTGTGACTTTTAACATAAATAATTCTATGAGGCAAGCAACCAAAGTAAACAAGCCCAATTTCTTTTGAATTGCGCTCCAGGAACAGAAAAATAAAGGAGTGATAATAGTCGATGTTAGAGACAATTCAAAAATAGCTATTCTTTCTCATCCTTAGTTGATTAAAATATGAACATAGAATAGGAAAGGGCAAAACATGACCATTAAAATCTCTTCTTGTGGTACTTACATTGTATTTTCTGCATCATAATCCCATGGCACCAGCTGTATTTAATTTCTTGCTATATATTCCAGTTAAATAAATGGTGCTTTCTTGAGTGCTAACTACTCATGGACATGTTCTGATGACTCTGGGGTGAATTTACCCACTTCAGTGAACACAGTAATAAGCCAGACTCTATGCAATGTTCTAGTGGAATTAAGATACCAAATGCAAAAAAAAAAAAAAAAAGATACCAGATGCATGACATTCCAAATCATTGGAAGAAGCAAAATGTAGTCAACCAAATGCCAAACTCTGATTGGAAGATAACCTACAAGAGTAAGGATTTTTTTTTTTTGGATCATTTCACATGCATACAAAATCACTCTGTGGAGGACCTTCAAGATGGTGGAGGAGTAAGACGTAGAGATCACCTTCCTCCCCACAAATACATCAAAAATACATCTACACGTGGAACAACTCCTACAGAACACATACTGAATGCTGGCAGAAGACCTCAGACTTCCCAAAAGTCCCAAAAGGCAAGAAAGTCCCCACATACCCGGGTAGCGCAAAAGAAAAAGAAAAAACAGAGACAAAAGAATAGGGATGGTACCTGCACCTCGAGGAGGGAGCTGTGAAGGAGGAAAAGTTTCCACACACTAGGAAGACCCTTCACTGGCGGAGATGGAGGGTGGCAGGGGGGAAGTTTCAGAGCCACAGAGGAGAGCGCAGCAACGGGTGTGGAGGGCAAAGTGGAGAGACTCCCACAGAGAGGATCGGTGCTGACCAGCACTCACCAGCCTGAGAGGCTTGTCTGCTCACCCACCGGGATGGGTGGCGACTGGGAGCTGAGGCTCGGGCTTCGGAGATCAGATCCCAGGGAGAGGACTGGGGTGGGCTGCAAGAACACAGCCTGAAGGGGGCTAGTGTGCCACAGCTAGTGGGAGGGAGTCTGGGAAAAAGTCTGGAACTGCCTAAGAGGCAAGAGACCATTGTTTCGGGGTGCGTGAGGACAGGGGATTCAGAGCCTAAACAAGCTCCAGAGACGGGCGCAAGCCGTGGCTATCAGCGTGGACACCAGAGACAGGCATGAGATGCTAAGGCTGCTGTTGCTGCCACCAAGAAGCCTGTGTGCAAGCACAGGTCACTATCCACACCTCTCCTCCTGGGAGCCTGTGCAGCCCGCCACTGCCAGGGTCCCGTGATCCAGGGACAACTTCCTCAGGACAACGGCACGCCTCAGGCTGTTACAAAGTCACGCTGGCCTCTGCCGCCACAGGCTTGCCTTGCACCCATACCCCTCCTTCCGCCCAGACTGAGTGAGCCAGAGACCCCTAATCAGCTGCTACTTTAACCCCGTCCTGTCAGGGTGGGGAACAAACGCCCACAGGTGACCTACATGCAGAGGGCCAAATCCAAAGCTGAACCCCAAGAGCTGTGTACACAAAGGAGAGAAAGGGAAATTTCTCCCAGCAGCCTCAGGAGCAGTGGATTAAATCTCCACAATCAATTTGATATACCCTGCATCTGTGGAATACCTGAATAGACAACAAATCATCCCATAATTGAGGCGGTGGACTTTGGGAGCAACTGTAGACTTGGGGTTTGCTTTCTACCTCTAATTTGTTTCTGGTTTTATGTTAATCTTAGTTTAGTATTCAGAGCTTATTATCATTGGTAGATTTGTTTACTGATTTGGTTGCTCTCTCTTTTTTAATATATATATATTTTTTACTTTTCTCTTTTTGTGAGTGTGTGTGTGTATGCTTCTTTGTGTGATTTTGTCTGTATACCTTTGCATTTACCATTTATCATAGTGTTCTGTCCATCCTTTTTAAATTTTTCTATAGTTTTTAGTGCTTGCTATCATTGGTGGATTTGTTTATTGATTTGGTACCTCTTACTTTTTATTTTTAATAATTTTTTTAAATTATTGATTTTAATAACTTTATTTTATCTTATTTTTTTTTCTTTCTTTCTTTCTTTTTTTTTTCTCTCTTTTCTTATGAGCGGTGTGGCTGACAGGATCTTGGTGCTCTGGCCAGGTGTCAGGCCTGAGCCTTTTAAGTGGGAGAGCTGAGTTCAGGATATTGGACCACCAGAGACCTCTCGGCCCCACGTAATATCAAACAGTGAAAGCTCTCCCAGAGATCTCCATCTCAACGCTAAGACCCAGCTCCACTAAATGACCAGCAAGCTACAGTGCTGGACACCCCATGCCAACAACTGACAGGACAGGAACACAACCCCACCCATTAGCAGAGAGGCGGCCTAAAATCATAATAAGGTCACAGACATCCCGAAACACACCACCAGATACGGTCCTGCCCACCAGAAAGACAAGATCCAACCTCATCCACCAGAACACAGGCACCAGTCCCCTCTACCAGGTAGCCCACACATCGCACTAAGCCAACCTTACCCATTGGGGGCAGGCACAAAAACAACAGGAACTATGAACCTGCACCCTGCAAAAGGGAGACCCCAAACACATTAAGTTAAGCAAAATGAGAAGACAGAGAGACATACAGAAGATGAAGGACCAAGGTAAAAACCCACAGACCAAACAAATGAAGAGGAAATAGGCAGTCTACCTAAAAAAGAATTCAGAGTAATGATAGTAAAGGTGATCCAAAATCTTGGAAATAGAATGGAGAATATACAAGAAACGTTCAACAAGGACCTAGAAGAACTAAAGAGCAAACAAACAACGATAACCAGCACAATAAATGAAATTAAAAATTCTCTAGAAGGAATCAATAGCAGAATAACTGAGGCAGAAGAACAGAAAAGTGACCTGGAAGATAAAATAGTGGAAAAAACTACCACAGAGCAGATTAAAGAAAAAAGAATGAAAAGAATTGAGGACAGTCCCAGGGACTTCTGGGACAACATTAAAAGCACCAATTCGAAATATAAGGGTCGCAGAAGAAGAAGAGGAAAAGAAAGGGACTGAGAAAATATTTGAAGAGATTATAGTTGAAAACTTCCCTAATATGGGAAAGGAAATAGTCAGTCAAGTCCAGGAAGCACAGAAGTTCCCATACAGGATAAATCCAAGGACAAACATGCCAAGATACATATTAATCAAAATATCAAAAATTAAATACAAAGAAAACATATTAAAAGCAACAAGGGAAAAGCAACAAATCACATACAAGGGAATCCTCATAAGGTTAACAGCTGATCTATCAACAGACACACTGCAAGCCAGATGAGTGTGACAGGACGTATTTACAGTGATGAAAGGGAAAAACCTACAACAAATATTACCCAGCAAGGATCTCATTCAGATTCGATGGAGAAATTAAAACCAGACAAGCAAAACTTAAGAGAATTCAGCACCACCAAACCAGCTTTACAACAAATGCTAAAGGAACTTCTCTAGGCAGGAAACACAAAAGAAGGAAAAGACCTACAATAAGAAACAGAAAACAATAAAGAAAATGGTAATAGAAACATATATATATTGATAATTACCTTAAATGTAAATGGATTAAATTCTCCAACCAAAAGACATAGAGTGGCAGAATGGATACAAAAACAAGACCCATATATATGCTGTCTACAAGAGTCCCACTTCAGACCTAGGGACACATACAGACTGAAAGTGAGGGGATGGAAAAAGATATTTCATGCAAATGGAAATCAAAAGAAAGCTGGAGTAGCAATTCTCATATCAGACAAAATAGACTTTAAAATAAAGACTATTACAAGAGACAAGGACACTACAGAATGATCAAGGGATCAATCCAAGAAGAAGATATAACAATTGTAAATATTTATGCACCCAGCATAGGAGCACCTCAATACATAAGGCAAATGCTAACAGCCATAAATGGGGAAGTCAACAGTACCACAGTCATAGTAGGGGACTTTAACACCCCACTTTCACCAATGGACAGATCATCAAAAATGAAAATAAATAAGGAAACACAAGCTTTAAATGATATATTAAACAGGATGGACTTAATTGATATTTATAGGACATTCCATTCAAAAACAACAGAGTACACTTTCTTCTCAAGTGCTCATGGAACATTCTCCAGGATAGATCATATCTTGGGTCACAAATCAAGCCTTGGTAAATTTAAGAAAATTGAAGTCATATCAAGTATCTATCTGACCACAACGCTATGAGACGAGGTATCAATTACAGGAAAAAACTGTAAAAAAATACAAACACATGGAGGCTAAACAATACACTACTAAATAACCAAGAGACCACTGAATAAACCAAAGTGGAAATCAAAAAATACCTAGAAGAAAATGACAATGAAAACACAACTGAAAACCTATATGATGCAGCAAAAGCAGTTCTAAGAGGGAAGTTTATAGCAATACAGTCCTACTGCAAGAAAGAAGAAACATCTCAAATAAACAGTCTAACCTTACACCTAAAACAATTAGGGAAAGAAGAACAAAAAAAACCCAAAGTTAGCAGAAGGAAAGAATTCATAACGATCAGATCAGAAATAAATGAAAAGAAAGGAAGAAAACAATAGCAAAGATCAACAAAACTAAAAGCTGGTTCTTTGAGAAGATAAACAAAATTGATAAAACATTAGCCAGACTCATCAAGAAAAAAAGGGAAAAAACTCAAATCAATAGAATTAGAAATGAAAAAGTAGAAGTAACAGCTGACACTACAGAAATACAAAGAATCATTAGAGATTAGTACAAGCATCTATATGCCAATAAAATGGACAACCTGGAAGAAATGGACAAATTCTTAGAAAAACACAACCTTCCTAGACTGAACCAGGAAGAAATAGAAAATATAAACAGAGCAATCACAAGTACTGAAATTGAAACTGTGCTTAAAATTCTTCCAACAAACAAAAGCCCAGGACCAGGTGGCTTCACAGATGACTTCTATCAAACATTCAGAGAAGAGCTAACACCTATCCTTCTCAAACTCTTCCAAAATATAGCAGAGGGAGGAACACTCCCAAACTCATTTTACGAGGCCACCATCACCCTGATACCAAAACCAGACAAAGATGTCACAACAAAAGAAAGCTACAGGCCAATATCACTGATGAACATAGATGCAAAAATCCTCAACAAAATACTAGGAAATGGAATTCAACAACACATTAAAAGAATCATACACCATGTTCAAGTGGGGTTTATCTCAGGAATGCAAGGACTCTTCAATATACACAAATCAATCAATGTGCTAAACCATATTAACAAATTGAAGGAAAAAATCCATATGATCATCTCAATAGATGCAGAAAAAGCTCTCAACAGAATTCAAAACCCATTTACGATAAAAACTCTCCAGAAAGTAGGCATAGAGGGAACTTACCTCAACATAATAATGGCCATATATGTTGGCCACAGCCAACATCCTTCTCAATAGTGAAAAATTGAAAGCATTTCCTCTAAGATCAGGAACAAGACAAGGATGTCCACTCTTGCCAGTAGTATTCAACGTAGTTTTGTAAGTCCTAGCCATGGCACTCAGAGAAGAAAAATAAATAAAAGGAATACAAATTTGAAAAGAAGATGTAAAACTGTCACTGTTTGCAGATAATATGATACTATACTTAGAGAATCCTAAAGATGCCACCAGAAAACTAGTAGAGCCAATCAGTGAATTTGGTAAAGTAGCAGGATACAAAATTAATGCACAGAAATCTCTTGCATTCCTGTATACTAATGATGAAAAATCTGAAAGAGAAATTAAGGAAACACTCCCATTTACCACTGCAACAAAAAGAATAAAATATCTAGGAATAAACCTACCTAAGGAGAGAAAAGACCTGTGTGCCGAAAACTGTAACACACCAATGAAGGCAATTAAAGATGATACAAACAGATGGAGAGATATACCATGTTCTTAGATTGGAAGAATCAACATTGTGAAAATGACTCTACAACCTATAGCAATCTACAGAGTCAATGCAGTGCCTCACCAACCCCATGACATTTTTCACAGAAGTAGAGCAAAAAATTTCACACCTTGTATGGAAACACAAAAGACCCTGATTAGCCAAAGCAATCTTGAGAAAGAGAAACAGAGCTACAGGAATCAGGCTCCCTGACTTCAGACTCTACTACAGAGCTACAGTAGTCAAGACAGTATGGGACTGCACAGAAACAGAAATATAGATCAATGGAACTGGATAGAAAGCCCAGAGATAAATCCATGAACATATGATCACCTTATCTTTGATAAAGGCAAGAATATACAATGGCGAAAAGACAGCCTCTTCAATAAGTGGTCCTGTTGAAGACTGGACAGCTACATGTAAAAGAATGAAATTAGAACACTCCCTAACACCATACACAAAAATAAACTCAAAATGGATTAAAGACCTAAATGTAGGGCCAGACACCATGAAACTCTTAGAGGAAAACATAGGAAGAACAGTGTATGACATAAATCACAGCAAGATCCTTTTTGACCCACCTTCTAGAGAAATGGAAATAAAACAAAAGTAAACAAATGGGACTTAATGAAACTTAAAAGCTTTTGCACAGCAAAGGAAACCTTAAAACAAGACAAAAAGACAACCCTCAGAATGGGAGACAATATTTGCCAATGAAGCAACTGACAAAGTATTAATCTTTAAAATATACTAGTAGCTCATGCAGCTCAATACCAAAAAAACAAACAACCCAATCCAAAAATAGGGGGAAGACCTAAATATACATTTCTCCAAAGAAGATATACAGATTGTCAAGAAACTTGTGAAAGGATGCTCAACATCACTAATCATTAGAGAAATGCAAATCAAAACTACAATGAATTATCACCTCACACCGGTCAGAAAGGCCATCATCAAAAAATCTACAAACAATAAATGCTGGAGAGGGTGTGGAGAAAAGAGAACCCTCTTGTATGGTGGGAATGTAAATTGAATCAGCCACTATGGAGAACAGTATGGAGGTTCCTTAAAAAACTAAAAATAGAACTACCATATGACCCAGCAATCCCACTACTGGGCATATACCCCGAGAAACCCATAATTCAAAAAGAGTCATGCACCACAATGTTCATTGCAGCTCTATTTACAATAGCCAGGACATGGAAGCAACCTAAGTGTCCATCGACAGCATAAAGAAGATGTGGCACATATATATGATGGAATATTACTCAGCCATAAAAAGAAACGAAATTGAGTTATTCGTAATGAGGTGGATGGACCTACAGTCTGTCATACAGAGTAAAGTAAGTCAGAAAGAGAAAAACACCATATGCTTACACATATGTATGGAATGTAAAAAAAAAAAAAGAGTTTCTGAGGAACGTAGGGGCAGGACAGGAATAAAGACGCAGATGTAGAGAATGGACTTGAGGACACAGGGAGGGGGAAGGGTAAGCTGGGATGAAGTGAGTGAGTAGCATGGACATATATACACTACCAAATGTACAATAGATAACTGGTGGGAAGCAGCTGCATAGCACAGGGAGATCAGCTTGGTGCTTTGTGACCACCTAGAGGGGTGGGATAGGGAGTGTAGGAGGGGAGATGCAAGAGGGAGGGGATATGGGGATATACGTATGCATATAGCTGATTCACTTGGTTATACAGCAGAAGCTATCACAGCATTATAAAGCAATTATACTCCAATAAAGATGTTAAAAAACAATCACAGTGTGTGTGTGTATAAAGTGTTTATTTAAATATGTATATCTAATTATATATGGGTTTGTAATGACCCATGGCTTTATAGTTGTCTTATTTTTTTAAAGCTCTACTAAGGATCACAAGTCGGGAAGATAGACTTTAGAGTTATTCCAGTGTTGAGGTTTTGTTAGGCTTATGCACTACTCCATTTAAGATTTATGAAATATTTTTTCAGATGATCAAGCAAAAAGTCTCAATCAACAGTGGAAGATAACCCACGATGGATGTGGCATAATGGTAGAAAATGAGAAGAAAACTGTCTTAGAAATCAGTGAGGTCAAAGTAAGATCAGGAGTGAAAGCAATAGGTTAGACAAAGTACCAAAGATTCAATAGGATCAGAATCATTGTGGAAGCTCAGTAATTCAATGATGGAACCACTTTAGTTAATGACAAGAATGGACAACCAAACTGAAGAGATTTAGATCATAAGAGTTGAGGTCAAACAATGATCAGGTCAGTTTATACTCTTAAGGGCTTTGAATCAGAATTGTGACAGAATTGGGATGGATACATGGAATGAATCATGGCATGTAAGTCTTTAAAGAATGTGGAGTGTCCATGAGATTTGTAAATATCAAGGACAAGGAGGGCCCAGTATTGCTGATTAAACTCCAAGAAACTGGGATTTTAATGAGTGTAGAGTAATAATCATAGCTAGGGTTGGGAAAAGAAGGGAATCCTGTCTCATTTTCTGATTTGGAGGTCCACAGAGAGTGCAGTAATTGTTGTTTCATTGGAGATATCTCCTGGAAAAATATGGGTGTTTCAGGAATAGCCTCATTTTAGTTACAGTCAACAAATGAATAAATTAAAGAAGGATAAGGATTCCACAGTGTTAAGAATAAAGGAAGGCTAGCATTGAACAGTGTGGGGATGCGAATATGGGAGAGGAGAGATGTAGAGAGGGGTTTGTATTCTGGGAAGTTATTATAGTTAATAGAGATATAAAGAATTGGGTTATGGATTGTCTTGATTTTTCAAACATATTTCTGAAAAAGTGTTTCAGTGTTGATGCAAACTGAGGCCACAGGTATCATCTGAAGCCTGGTGAATCACTGCTGGCAGCTAGCTCTGGATTGCAGGAGCAATAGGGCAGAGCTGGAACAGACCTTAGGTGGCTAAAGCCTCTGTAAGCATTGAAGTTGTTAGAGGAACAGATGTTAAGTAGCCAGAGAGGTAATAAGAAAATACAGTAATAAACCCAGGTGGTAAGAGACCTTATATGTTTTACTATAAGTATATACTCTTCACAAATATACACAGGGCAGTAAATTGACTCTGAATTACCTTATTACTTCACTAAATGTACGTATATACAATGAACTTTAGTTATCTAATTTTCACACTATAAAGGTAGAATGTATTCTGATGTCTCAGAGGCTGTGCATAGTGGTTAACAACAACAACAACAAAAAACTGGAAAAGTGAAAGTACCACTGGTGGGTTAATCCATGTTACATGAAAAGCCTGCTTTGCATGAACTCTTTTTCTGTTGAATAGAGTAATCTGTTTTTTTATTTTACTTTTTATATGTAACCAAAGAACTTCTAAAATAGAATTAATACTCACTGCATAAGGAGTTTTACTGCCTCTTTCAAATAGGGAACTGACCTGCCCCGACTTTCTAAACAGGGTGTAGCGATAATTGGTAGAATGGTGTGGTGGCATGTTTACCCAGCTGGTCACCTGCACGAACAGCTTTCTTATTAAAGTGAATCCACCCATGAAGGACCTCTGAATATGCTGCTTTTGCAGAGTGGGTGCTCTGCTGATGCATTCTGCTCAAACCCCAAATGAAGAAACGCTTGAATTATTTTTGATTCTAAGCCAGCAAGGGGGTGATAAGCAACTGCCTGTTCACTTGGAGCATATGCTTACTGAGTTCTAATTCTCTTTTGTTTTCGGACCAGATGCTGCATCCTAGTAATTCCCAAACCTGGCTAATCTTCAGAATCATCTAGGGAGCTTTTAAAAATATCGGTATCCAGGCTTTCCACTCAGAAATCTTGATTTATTATACCTTGACTGGGGTATAGAAATCTGCATTTGAATAAGCTCCAGATAATTATTTCAGGTTTAGGGATCAGTGCTCTATATCAATGGTTTATAACCATGGTGTGGGATTGGGGTGGAGAGGAAAATTCTGTGTGTAATTCATGAACATCCCCTGCTCCAAAGTCCTCTATTCCCAAATGAAAATCATTGCTCTAGACTACTTATTAGACACATATTTATTTACCTAATGAACATATTTTGAGAGGGCATTGCGTATGACAAATTAAATGGTAAATTGCTTGACTCTTTG
This sequence comes from Aethalodelphis obliquidens, assembly GCF_003676395.1. Taxonomy (NCBI): domain Eukaryota; kingdom Metazoa; phylum Chordata; class Mammalia; order Artiodactyla; family Delphinidae; genus Aethalodelphis; species Aethalodelphis obliquidens. Next base: position 29,909,120 of record NW_020837951.1, on the reverse strand, counting down.
AAAAGATGCAGAACTGGGGCTACTGCCTCCTTGGCCACATACACTCTCCTTAGGATAAGGGCATTGCATGCTTTCCGAGTTACTTGCTCTCAAGTCACGTGCACTGGGCTTAAAGTTCAATTTTCTTCATCAGGAAATAATTCTAAATACTTTTAGCTGGTATCAGTTCCTGATCTTACCCCAAAAGTAGAACGTGTGTAAAAATCAGAGACTAGCCAATTGTCTGTAAGGGCAATATTGATGTACATTGATGTATAAGAAGACTGGGGCTATGTTTAGAAGGTTCTTTAATAAATGTTTAGCTCAAGAGCACATCAGGCCAGGAGAGAGAACATAAGTTGGGGTATGGAGATAAAATACATGATCAAGGTCTTGGAGCAAAGGTAAAGAGCGGAGTGGCTGCGTTTCATTCCAGTAATTGATAGTAGATGTACCAAGGGTGAGAGAGAGTCAGTAACAGAATGACCAGAAATGAACCTGGATACCACAGAGTGAGGACACTTCAGGAACTAATTCTGCTTGCATATTAAGCAGAATTATTTTTACACACTGATCAGTAGATTTCTTGGTTGAGGTTGGGGGAGTTGTGAATGACTGGACAGTGTATTTTTTTTTTTTTGATGTTGGGGGTAGGAGTTTATTAATTTATTTATTTTTGCTGTGTTGGGTCTTCGTTTCTGTGCGAGGGCTTTCTCTAGTTGTGGCAAGCGGGGGCCACTCTTCATCGTGGTGCGCGGGCCTCTCACTATCGCGGCCTCTCTTGTTGCAGAGCACAGGCTCCGGACGCGCAGGCTCAGTAGTTGTGGCTCACAGGCCTAGTTGCTCCACGGCGTGTGGGATCCTCCCAGACCAGGGCTCAAACCCGTGTCCCCTGCATTAACAGGCAGATTCTCAACCACTGCACCACCAGGGAAGCCCTGGACAGTGTCTTATAGATGGTGAAAAGCCCTGCCATGCACACTAATTATGTATTTTGCCACTTGTTCCTTTCCCCATAAAATGATCTCATGGAAGTATCAGGTATCCTCTACAATGAATATCTGTTGTTTTTGTCCACTCAACACAGATCATTCCTTAGTAATGGTATTCTGATATTCTTTGAGAAATTTCCCTCTCCCTGGAGATATTTATACTTTAATGGTTAAAACAGTGGGCATGTTACTAGTTGGATCCAGTGAAGCTCAATTTTGGACCAGTTATTGGAATATTTATGAGGGATACTCATTCTTTCCACTGGAGTGTCTGGGGGAATTGGATGAAAGCCTGGGATGTCTAGCAGCCATCTTGCTTTAAGACAGATGCCTGCCAAAAAGGGAGCCACCGTAAGGAAAAGAGAGCCAGTAAGTTTAGCTCCTCAGTCCAGTTATTCCTCAAACTTATATAACCTGAACTTTTTAGAGACATGAGACAATAACTCCTCTCTCTCTCTCTTTCTCAATCTCTCTATCAACTTGAATTGGGTTTTCCAATGCATTGAAACAAAAAATAGTCATGTGTAACATTTCCTGGAGAAACTTGTTTACTTGTTGAAAGCTATGTTTGCTTGTGGTTCAAATTTGGTGTGTAAGAAAATAAGCCTTTAGAAAAATTGCTGATAATAATCATTTGTTGAAAGAAGTGAATCCAAGTAAAGCCAAAATAGTTGTGAGAGGTAGTGCCAAAATATGCTTGAAGTTTCTCAAGTAGTAAGAGAACAGAGGATAATAGTGGGAAGAGGGAGAGGGAAAGAGACAGTCTTAGAATGAACTGATAGGAAAAAGCTAAACACATCCATAGATGATCGAAACCATGAGACTGAAGAGATAACTTATTCCTCTACAGTTTAATGGCTATTTCTTTCAGTTCTTACTCTCATATTTAGAGAAAAAGAAAGAATCAGGGATGTATATAATATTCTCTAAGTAGTAGCAACTATCAGCTAAAAGAAACAGGTAGATGAGAAAAAGTGAAAATGTCTTGGGGGATACTGGTAGGTAGCAGATTATCAAAAATCATTGTTGAAGTAGCATGAAAAATTTTATTAATAGTTCAATCTGGTAATAGTTGTTTTAATTCTTCCTCAGATGCTGGAGTAAGCTCCATAGGATTACTAAGTGAGAAAATTCCTGGGCTACTCTGAACTTGGGAGAGGTGTTTGCACAAGGCCAAGATAACACAGTGGGAAGGAGAGACTGACTGGCAGATGATAAGGTATGTGGCTCGGTTAAACTCAATTAATCCATTCTTCATCCTACCTGAGCTGGAGCTAAGTTAATAACTTGTAGCAGGGGTCTCAGCTTGAGGCCATGCTGCGTTCATTTCTGGGCTTCAGACATAATCGGTACAAGTCTAGAGAATTACTAAGAAGCATAAAATATGCTTATTGGTATGCAAGACTGATAACCCTTTTGGGAGAAAATTCATCTTAAAGTATGACTCAGTGAACTTGGTGGTTTGGGGAAGAAAGATTCTGAGTCAACTCTGCTAAGGTCCCTAGATCTATTCTTCACTCTGACTATGGCTGTATATTAGAAGGCTATAAGAATGCATGCACAAACTAGAAGGCCTGTTATACAAAATAATCAATAAAAGAATAATCTGTAAGCAGCACCACTTTAGTGTTATTTTTCTCAAGAAGTATAACAAGAGAGACATTCGCACCTACTTCACCAGAACCTATAGAGCACCATGAAGTTTCAGTGGTATAAGGAGTACATTGCTTCCGTGGCAGTGATGCCTTGCAGGGGACAACAATGGCATCATTAACATGGCACATGGCAGAGAAATTTTGACATGGTACAGAGTATGGCACTCAGCAATAGTAGTTGTGTTTAGCAAAAGTAGAGTAACTTACTGCAAGAACTATCTGTGCCCAGAGTAGTGGTGGTGTCTAGTGGGCGTGGCTGAACCTAGCAGGAGACAAAGCAGTGTCCACCACAGGCACTCAAGCTGAAGAGAAACGGCAGGACATGGAGGACATGGAAGTAGTTTTCAGTGGATGGATTGGAACCCAACTGGAATGACAGTGATGCTCCCATTGTCAGAGCAGACAGGGAAGAGTGGAGTATAGTGATTTTGGTATTGCCAGAAGAAGTATCAGTGATGCTCAGGGAATGCTACATGGTAAGGTGATTAGAAACTACCATGCGACTTCCTGCGACCTCGGAGTTTGGGGTCATGCATTACAAGGTAGGGACACGAGCCAGTAAAACACTGTTCATGGCCATAAACAGAAAACATATACACACTCACACACATACTAATATTTATAGAGTTAATTCTTATCTGCTCCTCACCTGCACTCCTATCACAAAGTAAATTTTAGTTTCTATGAGAATTGAAAGGCAAAGTCCCTCTCCCCTATAAAAGTTAAGAGCTGGTTTTAAAACCATGTAGGCAACCAGTTGTCAGCAATATGGGTGTTAGGCTTCAGCAACAATGAAAAAAGCTGTTTCTTTCATTCCCTCTTTTTCCTAGAGCAATGAATTCACATAATGCCATTTTGACATTGTAGAGACAAGTCTATTAAAATATGAATTTATGGTTACTTTGTCTCTTATGTTGGTCCATTTAGCATAATAGTTGCAATTGACCTAAACAGCAGAAAGTACATTTTATTCTGTTTGAAATTAAAATGGATTGAATGATTTTCTTGTATATATCATTGCTGAAGTTTTTGTTACACTGTAAATTAACACAGATAGCAGTAATAACACAGCTGGATGCACCTGGCATGGGTTATTGGATTTATCCCAAGCTGCTTTTTCATAATTGGCCATTTCTATCCATGTTACTGAAACCCAGTAATGTTTTTAATGTTTTAAAATCAGAATGTTTTAAAAATCAAGCTTACAGAAATATAATTAATAAAGAAAGCAAGGCAAGAGGCTATGGCAGCCTGTGAAATAATAATTTACCACCTTTTTTGAGGTGTGTCTTGGCAATGTATAATAAAAGCCATAAAATGTGCATACCCTTTGACCCAACATCCCCTTTTTAAGATTTATTCTAAAGATATAATTAAAGATATACATAAAGATTTGGCTAACTTCTGTTCATTACAACATACTTTATATAGTAAAAAAAAGTAGAAATAACTTAAATATCTAATAATAAGGACTTGGAATTATAAAATACTATATATCCAAATAATAGAAGATTAGGTAAATTTTGAATTAGCTTTTTATATTTTTTAATTTTACAATGAAATATACACATAGAAAACCACACAAAATATGTATAGCTTATTCAGTTATTTTAAGTTACTATGAACAGTAACCCAAGGGATTCCCCATGTGTCCCATCTCAATCACAACCCCTCTATTTCCATAAATAACCACTATCCTGACATTTATTTTATCTTTATTGGTTTTATCACCAGTGTGTTCATTTTAAATTTATAGTGTTCATTTTCAGACACTATAGTTCAGTCTTACCCAAACAAACAAAAATACAAAGCAATTTTAATGTCTTTTAAGTCTCTTATAATCAATAGGTTTTCTGCTTGTGTCTTAATATGGTTTTTTCATTTCCTTAAAGACCCTGAGGACATTTTGATCTGTAGAGTTTTCTGGTGTGGATTTTGTAGGTTGCTTATTCTTGGTACACTTCAACTTGTTCTTTTGTCCTCTGTGTTTTCTGCAAACTGGCAGCTGGATCCAGAGACTTACGATCCACCTCCAATCCTTTGGGCAAGTCTATCGGGAGTGCTCTTTCATTAAAATGTGCATAGTGGCAGGTAGTTTCACATTTTATGATGCTTGCAACTGTAGATGATCACATTTAGATCTAGTAATTATTTGATATTGTAAACTAGTCGTATTCTAATTCTGTCAATTCTTTTAAAATTTATTAATTGGAAAAGCTATTATAAAGACATGATTTACCTTATCTACTATTTGATAACCAAGTGATACTATTCCTAGGATCCTAATCATAGGATTATTTCCCTGTATTTGCCAGTTTTCAAGATTACCATATTATTACTATATTCTCCTTTATATCTTGTTTAATCCTACTTCTAAAAAGAGCTGTTAGTCTTTATGTCAATGTCTTTCCAGTCATTTTGATTATTCGAGTCTCTTTTTCTAGTACATTCCACAGGAAGATCTGATATCAAAAATAATCTACTAGCTCTTCATATTGATAACAGTTTGTGTCCTTTATAGAAAGTTAGTTTTGTTGGATATAAATCCTTTGTTCACATTTCTGTTCCTTGAGTTTCTCAAATATGTTTTTTCATTCTTTTCTGACATAAAACATCGTATTAAAAAGTAAGATAGTAATTTAATTCTCTGTCCTAATATGTCATGTACTGTGTTTTCCTAGATGTCCAAGAAATTTATTCTTTTTTTTAAACCAAGAAATTTTATTAGAATATACTCTTCATTATTATTTATTGATTTATTAGAATATTGGTATTCATCATTCTGGGCTGATATTCTGAAACACATGATAAGTTCATCAAATCATTTTTTATTTTAGAAACTTTTCTGGAATTATAGTTTGTAGTATTTGCTGTTTCTTTGCATTAAATTGATTTTCTTCTTGAGGAAATCTTATCTTAAATAGTTGTTACTTTCTCTCAAAACATTTCTCTCTCTTTCTCTTTTTTTTTTTTGATTTAAAAGATTTCATCCTTTATACCTTAGGTTTTTTTTCCCTTAAATCACAAGGATATTTATTCAGTCCTGTGTTTCTTTTTGTTTGAAGTCATTTTCTGAAAAAAAAAATTATTTTATTTCTTTTTTTAAAAATTATTTTATTTCTAATTCTATTTTGAATTCTGAACATTTCTGAGATTTTTTCCAATTCTGATTTTTGTTGTTCTTTCATCTTTTGTATTATTTTCTTAATGTCATGAAAGAGGAGGTTCAGTTTTTATCTACTTCGTAGTAATGTCTTTTATGGTCTGTAGGGATATTATTCTGCTCCTAATTTTCCTTTTCCTTACATTAATTTTGCATGGGATTTGGCCTTGTTACCATTTTTTCATTTTTATGTGAATTTAGTTTTCCTGAACATTACCCTGAGGTTCAGGGTAATGTTTTTAACTTTACAGATCTTCCTCTTCTGCTGTTTTTGTATATTGTTCCAAACTATGGACATTTTGTCATTTTTCTGCGCAATTCTAATTCTACTCCCATCAGTTTCTCCTCACTGTGAGCTTTCATCTTGGGAGGGAACCCTGGAAGTTTGGACACAAAGGAGTTCAAATGCTATTTTTGGGTTGTGGGGTTAAAGTGCCTCATGTTTCAATCTCACTCTCTCTCTCTCTCTCTCACTCTCTCTCTCTCTCTCTCTCTCTCTCCCCCCCTCCCCCTCCCTCCCTCCCTCCCCCTCCCCCCTCCCTCTCTCCCTCATGTTTCAATCTCTATCTCTCTCTTTCTTAGTGTGTCACCATGAACTCACATATTTGTTTTTGTTGAATGTGTTATAATCTATCACCATTATTATTATTATTATTATTATTATTTGATGCACAAATTGTCCCTACTTTGACCAGTAGGAGCCTCTTCAAGCCAGCTTCTGTGACCTATTGACTTGACCCTATTAATCTTTGAGCGTATTTTTGTTTTCTGGCAGATTTTCCAGGCTTTGTACTTCACTACATCAGATCTATAATCAACCATTTCTCTAAGGGTCCCTGGGCTCCTTTTATATTGGCAAATGGTACATAGAATCTAAGATGTGTGATGTAGTTTTACTTATTGCTACTAAAATGCCATTGCTTTCAAGCCTTTTCTGTGGACAGAGCTGGAAAAAAATTATATTATAAATACATGACAAAATAGACATATATATTTATTGTTTATATGCATATGTGTTATATATGTATAGTGTTATATATATTTTTTAAAATCGTGAACTAATACTATTTCCCAATAAAATAAAAATGACAGGGTTCCTCTTTACCTTTCGCCATTCCATTTTTCTGCCTACCTTGTTCAAGAATGGAAACCTTGATTCACACTCACTCTGTTTTGAATAATAACATGTTGCAGAATACACATTATCTGAAATGACTTAAGTGAGTGCTTGTCTTGTATGTATATAGAGCTTCCCTAGTGGAATAGGTTAAAATTTTTTTAAAAGATCCAAGGAAAAAAGTGTTCTAATGGTATGTGAATTAATGCTTATGGCTTAGGATACATTTTATGTTGGCAGGAGCATCATATATGACCTCACAAACATCTCAAACTACTTAGAAGTGAAAATAATGTGCCCTAGTTAAGTAGTCCTGGTTACGAGGAAGAAATTGATAATTGTAGATACATGTGAAAAGTCTACATAAAAATATTTCATGAAAATGAATTAAAACATCTATATTTCTTAATAATATATTTAAATGTATTATATACTATGAATTAAAATACTTTATTTGCTATAAGGTTTCAAAAATATAGGTACATATATAGATGTTTATTTATAGTTACTAGTGCATAAAGTAGATATATTACCCTATCGTCCATATCCCTTAAGTTTATATATTAAGTTAGTAAAAGTAAAAGTTGTTTGACTTTTGTCATTGGTGAAATGAGGATATAAGTAATCATAAATATGATTTATCATTTTTATTGCCTATACTATTTATTTTTCTTTATTCTTCTTAAAGATTGAAGTTTCTATGGCAGTGATCATGTCTTAAATATCTTCATCATCCTCACGACACCTGGACACATAGTAAATAATTCAGTATAACAAGTTGATATGAATTACACATTGGAGACTGTGTGAAAGTTGTCTTTTTCACTGTGTGGTCTGACTAGTAAGCTTGAGGTTTTTTTTGCATATGATGATTAGGTGACTGTGGATTTGATTTGTCTATTTTTTTCTACAGTCCCTTCAGGCACATATTACTCAGTGCCCTTTGATGGCTTTTTCCTCATTTCAGACTCTTCTGAAATAGCCTCCCTCACTTTTTAGGCTCTGTCAATATTTCTTATTTAATTTTAAGTTTAACTCCTTAAAGTTATTTGGGGAATAGTTTTCAGAGAAGCAGATTTTCTAAAGAATGTTGTTTCATTTTTCTACAAGGAAAGTTTATATTTTTACAGTGGTTTTAAACTACAGTATTAAACTCCATTTTTAATTGTTCTTTTTAATAGCCCTACATACTGTTTGTCTTGAATCTAGAATATTTATTCTGTAATAAACTGGATAAATTCTTATGCTCTAAGCTATATTCTGTAGAGACTCAATTTTTTTTTACAAAATATAACATAAAACAATACTTTCTGTTTGAAGAATCAGATGTATAGCTTATCTGAGTAATTATAAAATAGTGCATGAAACAAAGATGATCTTGTAAAACTAACATAAGGCGGTGAATTTTCCTTTATGGTAAAAATTCTTTTTCACAGATTAGAAGAGACAGACCAGCAACTATAATAAATCACTTTATCCACTTTACATCTTGACTTTAAAACTGACAAAAGATGAAAACAAACGAGTGTGGAAGATGTTCTGCTAGTTCACAACTGAGAGATGGTTTTGCAAACCAAATAATGTTTAACCTGGAAGAATCTACAGTGGGCTAGAGTCAATTAGGAATCAGTTGGAAAAAAATGAGACAGTGATGAATAGTTAGATATTTAGAACTAATCTTTAGTTATTTAGTAATACTGCAATCACAGAGTAAAAACAATCAGCTATTGATTTTCCATGTAAAGAGTTAAAAGATATTTCTGCAACCTCTGTATATCCAAAAATGATTTCTTTTGTTGCATTTACCTAACAAATGTAAGTTTCTGGTCTAAAGCACCCATTTTCCTGGCTAACCCTGAAACCAAGGTATATATTCTGCAGCTTACTTAAAATGTTTCTTTCCTTTGACAAACTTGATCTCATAGAATGTATTCTTCTATATTTTTTTTACCATAGGCCATCTACTTCTGAGAATGAATAATAGAACATTTACCTTATTCCTTGTCCTTAGGACATATAACTCCTGGTAACATATAAACTCCCTCTTAACTTCAGTGAATCAAGTTTTCTTTTCTTTCTTTTCTTTTTTTTTTTCGCTCTTTTGCGGCATCTTATTAGATCCTTCTATATTCAGAATCTATTTATGTATTGAGTGCCATTTTACTAGGCATATATAGAAAATCTAAAATGAAAATCTAAATCTGAAATAAAATAAAGAAATTAAACAGAAAACATCACCCAATTAAAAAAAAAATGGGAAAAGACTTAGTTCACCAAAGGAGGCTATATGGGAGGCAGTTTAACACATGAGAGAGTTCATTGTCATTAGCCTTTAGAGAAGTGAAAATTAAAGCTATGCCATGATGAACACAACTACACATCTATTAGAATGGCTAAAATAAGAAGTCCTGACAATGCCAAGTGCTAGCAGGTTTGTAGAGCAAACAGAAGTCTCATGCATTGTTGGTGAATGCTCAAAATGGTGTAGATACTCTGCAAACATTTTGGCATTTTCTTATAAAATTAAATTTATACTTAGCATTTGTCCTAGAAACCCTACTCCTAGGTATTTTCTCTAGAAAGATAAAAACATGTTCACACAAAAAATCTGTACACAAATATGTTTAACAACCCCATTAATTTTCAAAAACTGGAAACAATCCAAATGTGCTTCAATAGGTGTGTTAATAAACTGTGGCACGTCTGTAAAATACTCAGCAATATAAAGGAATGAAATATGACATACAAAAATTTGAATGAATCTCAAAGACATTAAGCTATATGAAAGAAACAAGTCTCGAAAAGTTACATTCCTTTTGCATAACGTTCTGGAAAAGGCAAAATTACAGAGAACAGATCAGTGGTTACCAGGGTTGGGAAGTTGGTACTACTACAAAGGGTTGGTATGAGAGTTTTTTGGGCTTTTGGAATCATCCTGTATCTTGATTGTAGTGGTAGTTACATGACTCTGTACATGTATTAAAATTAATAGAACTGTATATAAAAAATCAATTATATGATAATTTAAAAAATCAAATTAAAGAATGAAACATGAACCCTTAGGCCTCAAGTTATGTGAATCAGCTATTTTCTTAGAATATGTATGAACCTTCCTAAAAGTGTCCTGTAGCAATTTACCAGGGTGACTTTATACTTGGAAAAGGGAGACACCTGGACCTTCTGGGGATTATTGGTTGCCAAATCTCAATATACTCTTATTACTAGACATCCAGAAGTCCTCTGTGGTTCACCAGTCATAGCAGGACTCTGTGGAGCTCAGAGGATGGATGGAGTTTGGGTCTAATTGTGTCTCACAGGGCTGTGTGGGGCCAAGGACCACACAGTGGTTATTTCCCCATTTTCAAAATGTAGAGTAGAAATATATGTACTTAGAACCGCAGAATTCATACATTGATTTCTGACTGATGGAGCAAGTGCTATTTTCTCCACCATGCCATTATCTTCACTGATCATGATGTAACAAGGCTAACTTCTTGGGGCCCTACAATTTCAATTTTCATCTCCTTAGCTGAGATGAAACCTGAGACGGCTACAAGTTCTAGTGCTTTGCTTTCTCTTTGGTCTCTATGCCATATCTCTAGTTGGTATATGACCTTGTGGAAATTACTGATAGAGAAGGTTGGGCTCACTGCCCCAATGTTTTTCCTATTTTTTTCCCCTCTGGATCTTGGATCATCAAGTCCTCAAGGTCATGGTTGCTCTCCCATGCAATGCCTTAAAAGAGCTGTCTTGTTGGTAGTGGTAGTACTTTTTAATTAAAAAAAATCTAATTCTTATAACTATTCCTGGAAGGTTGGTTGAGGAATTTTTAAATGCCAGTAAATTTGCTTTTGTTACAAAAGAAAATAGTGGTGCACCTGTTCTCATCTGTAGATTAGCAGAAGTTGCTGTGTTGTATCACATGGATGCCCTAAATGCACTGAGCATTGGCTGGGTTACCTCGCCACACTGTGACTGCCATCTCACCTGCTCTGTAGGCTCCTCTGGCTCTTGCCAACATTTGCTTGCAGGCTGTCAGTTTTGAGTGGGACAAGAGCAAGAAAAATCTTATATCAGGTCCAGGCTGTGCTACAAACTGCCCTACAGCCTGGGTCCTTCTGAGTCAGCACACTCAAGTAGATTGGAAAGGTCTATGGCAAACAGAGATGCTGTATGGAGCCTCTGGCAGTCATTAATAATATCCCCAGGGCTTTGGAATAAATCGCATCATCTTATGCAGACAATATATTCTCCATTTGAAAGCAGCTTCTATGGATGAAAACACCAAAGACTGAACATGTGATTATTGGACACCAAATAACAATCTGAGTCAAACTAATTATCATGAAATATATCTTAATAATGCATTTACATGCACTGGACCCTGATTTGCATTTCACTGTGAAAGCAATTGCTAATGGCTTGGCTGACTGATGAGGAATTTATAAAGATCAAGATAGGAAAACTTGGGCTTCCCTGGTGGCGCAGTGGTTGGGAGTCCGCCTGCCGATGCAGGGGATGCGGGTTTGAGCCCCGGTCCGGGAAGATCCCGCGTGCCGTGGAGCGGCTGGGTCCGTGAGCCATGGCCGCTGAGTCTGCGCGTCTGGAGCCTGTGCTCCGCAGCGGGAGAGGCCACAACAGTGAGAGGCCCGCGTACCACACACACACACAAAAAAAGCAAAACTGATGACAAGGAGGTTTCAAGGAGAAGTATGTGAATGGACCTCTCCGATTAGGCATTTTTATGACCTACATAAATGCTACCAGAGTGCATGTATTATTAGAGGAGATTCTCAGTAACATAAGTTGTTTTTGGATGGCATCTTTCTCCTGGCCTCCCCCAAGCCTTCTGATGTTTGCTCACTGAGTCTATGTACAAAGTGGTCATAGTCTCAGAGATTAAGGCTATAGCAGTCACTGTGAGTGCCTTGCCAGTATGCCTTGATCCTACCTCTTCAGTGTGTTTAGATGACTTCAAACTGCCAACCTCTGCATCTGTGCCTAAACATTTTTTCTGGCTTTTCTTTTCATACATGCATTGGACCAAAATTTCTTGGGAATTAATACCACCAAGAGTAGATTTCAACGAATGATTGATGGGAATTGTATAAATACTTCAGCTCCCTCATAGTAAGATGGATCAGTTCTAAGGTGTGTGTTTTATAATTTTTCTCAGGGTTTTCCCTTGAATTAAGCTCCATTTGCCCATTGTGGTAGCTGCCTTAATAACTCAACCCTGATTGGCTTTTTTCCCCTGCATCACTTTACCATTCCATGGCTGTTTTTCCTGCGTCTCCTAAACAAGCCACCTGTACTGCTGCCATTTTATTAGTCTCTTTTTCCAGGGGCACCAAAGCTGTTTTGGCTACTACTACTGCTGAATCCATTTCCTATGGATTCCAGGAATGATGATTACATTAGACAGTGTTAATTATGGAGGGGATAGTGATGTTATACAGAATAAAAACATATTCCTGGTAAATATTTGCTATCTAAACAAAAAGCTCTTTTGCCAGCACCGTATTTAGGGCTTTGCAGAATGTTTTATCCATTGACATGGTTTCTCACACAAAAAATCTCTGCTAAGGGCATAGTCTGGAATTACAGTGGTTTGCAACCATAGAATTCATTAGTCCTACTCTGTATTCCACTAATAAGAAGAAATTAGATTGATATTAGAGTGAAATGGCTTGCTTAAGACTTGGTTATGGTATCAGCTGGAAGATAATATCATGAGAGATATGTATGCTATCCTAAAAGGCTCAGTAATGTCTTACACCAGAGACCAGTTATCTCATAGCGAGAACACACAGGTTTGAAACCAAGGGATGAAAATGTGTGACCACTCTAAATAAAGTACTTAATAACCCATTTCAGGATTTTTGCTACCTGCCTAAATCCCTTTTGGCACTGGTCAGTTTGAAGGTCCTTGTGTCCAAGGGAGTAATTTTCCCATCAGTGGACATAGTTATGGTTCTACATAACTCTTGATAGAAGCCGAGAATGCCGCCTACTTTTTTGGGCTCCTCATTCTTCTGAACCAAAGGATAAAGAAGGAGTCAGTGTGACTGACTCCAGTTACCAAATGGAAATGTAGCTTCTGGTATATAGTGGGAACAAGGAAGACTACTTCTAGCACACAGAGGATTCACTGAGACATCTTTCAGTATTCTCTTGCTGATTTGCCTTGATCACTGCAAAACGAGAGCAAGATACTGGAAGAGACTGATGATTACATGGAATGGGCAGTAAATGTAGAGTTGTGATTAACTTAGGCTTCATGATTAGCTACAGAAGCAGTGACTTAAACACATTTGTTTTATGCTCATTATTGTTTCTTCCTTCTACATGTTTTTCCTGAGTTACTTTATATGAAGAGCATTGCTGGCAGCTAATATTTTTGGTTTCATATGGGAATCTGTCCAAACTGAAATAATCTCACAGTTATGGAGTAGTTGATAGGAATTTTTGTGCCTCCTATTTTGAGAATACAAAATTTTATTTGGAAAAAGGACAGTAAATCTTAGGGGCAAAAATAGTAATGATACACTGGATCCTGCCTGTTGTTTTCCCTAAACCACCACACATTTGTAATTAATTTTTAAAAACTCTTCTCATATACCCAGTTTGAGTATGCATCTGTTTTCTGCTTGGACTCTAATGGATATACTGTTTGAAGTCATACTTTCAGAGGAAGAATATGTATAGATTATGCAAAATGTTAAACTCTCATTGAGACATAATACAGTTTATTGTACTAGTTCAATATTTTTCAAAATGTTTATTTTTCAAAATTTTTACCACCACAGTATTGAACCCTCCCTTTTCTATAGAAAATTGTTTCTGAGTTCTATCACATCTGAGATTGTTTTGGTTTTATGTGAGTTCCTTCTGTGTCTTTTATCTTCTGCTAGATTACAGATATATTAGGGCAGATTTTCATCTTGTATGGATGTTCATAAAAGCATATAATCTACTTGATAAGCATGAATAAACGTTTAAGCCATAAATGGAATTATCCCCAAAGCATAACCAGTAGAATGAGGTATATTAGGAGGAACAAACTTTGGAATAATGAGATTGACAGTTCCTCCCTTCAATGTAGAATGTTTTGGTTTTGAATAAAAGAACCCATCTTAGGAAACATCTCCATTGTTTAGAAACAATGGAGTATCTTTGTCAGGTGATGTGAACATTTATAGCCTCCAGTAATCATGAAGAGGTCTGAAAGAAGATGATTGTATTTTACTCATAAAGCTTATTTAAATATTAGAATACTTCCTTAGTATAGGAGGAACTTTGCATGGTTTGATGAATTTCTTTATCATTATTTAGTCATTTCTTTTTCTTCCAGGCCCCAGAGTATGATAAATACACCCAAGTAGATTGAATTGTCATAAGCCACTTCAAGCTTGGTTCTGTTTCATTTTGACATAAACCCCAACTAGGGTGTACAGTAAGAGTATAAATGTGTGTTGCTATGTTGTGCTAACTTTTATACCAATATAATAACTTACTATTGTGTGTGGTTATCAATTTGATAACAGTTAAGCTTATTTTTCTATTTGTATTCTAAAAAATTTAGGGTTTGTTCTTTTAATCCTTTTGACTTCGTTTTTAGGTTTTGTGAAACATTAACATGTTTGGAAAAGCCAAAATTATACAAAAGACTATACCTAGAGAAGTGTCACCCCTATTTCTTACTCCTCCACCCTCCCCTCACTCATCTCCTGCAGGTGACAATTGCCCTACGTTTCTAACCCTTTATATGTTTTTTTAGTTAAAAGAAAGAAACTGGGCATGTACAATTTTCCCCTTTTTAAACAAATTGAGGTATAATTGACATATATTATAATAGTTTAAGGGGTACAACATAATGATTCAATGTTGGTATAAAAGCATACATATTATTTATTTCTTTGAAACTCTGGGCCACGTTGGTATTATGTACCCATTTAATTTTTAATACTCTCCATATGTTGTTTTTCCTTCTCCAGAAACTACCTTGTGCTTTTATTGATCCTATTTATACCTGTTATTTTTTCATTCATCTTGCTATTTATGCGATGTTGTGCCCAGGTTTTTTGCATCTTTGGGGTTGAAAATATACAGTGTTTCTTTAATCTTTCATCTTGTTGAAAGCATTAATGTATATTATAATGTGAAATCTCTGGAATCTTGTAACAAACTTCATTGGTCATGAGTATTTTTTCAAAAACCATTTCTGAGTAGTTAGTATTGTAAACATTCAGAAATGAGATTCAACTCTATTTGTTTTGTATTATCTCATTTGGTTATGAAATCAAGTCACTAATAACCTCATAAAATTAGTTTGGCATCTTCTTTTTCTTTATATTTCTGGAACATTTGGAATAACAAATAGGTTATCTGTCACTTGGAGGTTTGCTAAGATTTATATCTAAGATTGTGGGAAGATGTTTAAATTTCTCTTTAAGATACTTTAATCACTATAGGTTAATTCACAGTCTATTTCTAGGCAATTAAAATTTTATATTAAATTATCTATTTTATCTGATTTCAAACTTTTTGAATTACAGTTTAAATACTATTGTCATATAAACAATTTCCTACTATATTTATAGTTAGGTTTTCTTTCTCTAATTGTGGCATCTCTATTTCCACTGAATTAATCTTGCTAAAGTTTTCTCTATGTCATTTAACTTAAAAAAAATATTCACTAAGTTTCCTTTGTTTTTGTTTCATTAGTTTCTACTATTTTCTTTATTGTTTTCTACCTTCTTTTTCCTTGGGGGCTTACCTGTTATTTTTCTAACTTTCTGAGTGAAATATTTGTTTATTTCTAATATCTGTTTCTAATATTGAAATATTAGGCTATTGATTTCCCTTCATCTTGCCATTTTACTTTCATCCTCAACGTATGATATATATTGGTTATAATGTGATTTAATTCTAAACATTATTAAGTTTCCATTATGATTTCTTTTCTGACACTTTAATCAATTAGGGTTAATTAAAGTGCATATGTGTGTATTTGTTTTCTCCCAAATGCAAGAGTTAATTTTTCCCATAATTTTTGTTACTGATTTGTAGTTTTTCTCGCACTGTGATCAAAGAAAATGTTCCTTAATATCAGCTGCCACTTTCTAATTCTGGCTCTTTGTTCATTTTCATTTGATGATTTTTATTTCAAGATTAACCTTGTGTTAACAATTATATAATTTTTACAGGATTTCTATGTTGGGGGTATGGGGTATTCATAATTATAACTTGTCATGTCTCAGTGATGTGATCATAGTATTTTATGACTAGAAGAAAATGCCACATTTGTTATAAAACTAAATTGAGAGTGAGGAATTATCTGGTATTTTACATTTCAAATACTATGTACATTACCTCATTAATCTGTATGACAGTCTCTAAATCCATCCACATCTCTACAAATGACCTAATTTTGTTCCTTTTTATGGCTGAGTAATATTCCATTGTATATATGTACCACAGGTTCTTTATACATTCGTCTGTCGATGAGCATTTAGGTTGCTTCCTAGAAATTGCAAATAGTGCTGCAGTAAACATTGGGGTGCATGTGTCTTTTTCAAATATGATTTTCTCTGGGTATATGCCCAGTAGTGGGATTGCTGGGTCATATGGTAATTCTATTTTTAGTTTTTTAAGGAACCTCCATACTGTTCTCCGTAGTGGCTGTATCAATTTACATTCCCACCAACAGTGCATAAGTGTTCCCTTTTCTCCACACCCACTCCAGCATTTGTTGTTTGTAGATTTTCTGATGATGCCCATTCTAACTGGTGTGAGGTGATACCTCATTGTAGTTTTGATTTGCATTTCTCTAATAATTAGTGATGTTGAGCAGCTTTTCATGTGCCTCTTGGCCATCTGTATGTCTTCTTTGGAGAAATGTCTATTTAGGTCTTCTGCCCATTTTTTGATTGGGTTGTTTCTTTCTTTAATGTTGAGCTGCATGAGCTGTTTATGTATTTTGGAGATTAATCCTTTGTCCATTGATTCGTTTGCAAATATTTTCTCCCATTCTGAGGCTTGTCTTTTCATCTTGTTTGTAGTTTCCTTTGCTTTGCAAAAGCTTTTAAGTTTCATTGGGTCCCATTTGTTTATTTTTGTTTTTATTTCCATTACTCTAGGAGGTGGATCAAAAAAGATCTTGCTGTGATTTATGTTAAAGAGTGTTCTTCCTATATTTTCCTCTAAGAGTTTTATAGTGTCCGGTCTTACATTTAGGTCTTTAATCCATTTTGAGTTTATTTTTGTGTATGGTGTTAGGGAGTGTTCTAATTTCATTCTTTTACATGTAGCTGTCCAGTTTTCCCAGCACCACTTATTGAAGAGACTGTCTTTTCTCCATTGTATAACCTTGCCTCCTTTGTCATAGGTTAGTTGACCATAGGGGCGTGGTTATATCTCTGGGCAATACCATGGCTCTTGACTTCTTTGTCTTTCTTCCTGTTCCCTTTATGTTTTGGAACTGACAGGGGTGAACTTGGACTTTTTTCTCCCATATCATAGTCTCCTATGTTGGGATAGTCAATATGATAAAGTTTTCTTCACTGTGAAGAAATCCTTATGATATTAGTCTTCCATGATTTCTTTATATACGTAGGTATATGGAATTAAGGGAATTCTCTCTCACTGATTCTCTCTCTCTCTCTCTCTCTGTGTCTCGTGTGTGTGTGTGTGTGTGTGTGTGTGTGTGTGTGTGTGTGTGTTTGAAGTCAGAAGCTGTTTATTATTTACTTTTATGTCTCTTGGAATTTCTGTTGTACCAACCCTCTTCCCTTATCACAAGAAAAATAGGTGCCATCTTCACATTAAAGAGAGGATTACAAGCATCAAGCTGATTAGGAGAAAAGCACATAGACATTTTAAAGTGATATTACAGTTTACAGTATTGTTTATGCTGCGTATGGTATTGATATCTCATATTATTTTAAATTCATGGTCTGAAGTCTTATTTAAGCAATATTTTATGCTTTGTTTTTTTTTAACGTCGTTGTTGGAATAAAATTGCTTTACAATGGTGCATTAGTTTCTGTTGTATAACAAAGTGAATCAGCTATACGTATACATATATCCCCATATCCCCTCCCTCTTGCATCTCTCTCCTTCCCACCCTCCCTATCCCACCCCTCTAGGTGGTCACAAAACATGGAGCTGATCTCCCTGTGCTATGCGGTTGCTTCCCATTAGCTATCTATTTTACATTTGGTAGTGTATATATGTCCATGCCACTCTCTCACTTAACCCAGCTTACCCTTCCTCCTCCCCATGTCCTTAAGTCCATTCTCCATGTCTGCATTTTTATTCCTGTCCTGCCCCTAGGTTCTTCAGAACCTTTTTTTTTTTTATTATTAAGATTCCATATATATGTGTTAGCATACAGTATTTGTTTTTCTCTTTCTGACTTATGTCACACTGTATGACAGACTCTGGGTCCATCCACCTCACTACAAATAACTCAATTTCGTTTCTTTTTATGGCTGAGTAATATTCCATTGTATATATGTGCCACATCTTCTTTATCCTTTCATCTGTCGATGGACACTTAGGTTGCTTCCATGTCTTGGGTATGCTGTAATGAACATTGTGGTACATGACTCTTTTTGAATTATGGTTTTCCCCAGGTATGTGCCCAGTAATGGGATTGATGGGTCATATGGTAGTTCCAATTTTAGGTTTTCAAACAACCTCCATACTGTTCTCCATAGTGGCTGTATCAGTTTACATTCCCACCAGCAGTGCAAGAGGGTTCCCTTTTCTCCACACCCTCTCCATCATTTATTGTTTGTAGATGTTTTGATGATGGCCATTCTGACCTGTGTGAGGTGATACCTAATAGTACTTTTGATTTGCATTTCTCTAATGATTAGTGATGTTGAGCATCCTTTCATGTGTTTGTTGGCAATCTGTATATCTTCTTTGGAGAAATGGCTATTTAGGTGTTCTGCCCATTTTTGGATTGGGTTGTTTGATTTTTTGGTATTGAATGACATGAGCTGCTTGTATATTTTGGAGATTAATCCTTTGTCAGTTGCTTCGTTTGCAAGTATTTTCTCCCATGCTGAGGGTTGTCTTTTTGCCTTGTTTAAGGTTTCCTTTGCTGTGTAAAAGCTTTTAAGTTTCATTTGGTCTCCTTTGTATATTTTTGTTTTTATTTCCCTTTCTCTAGGAGGTGGCTCAAAAAGGATCTTGCTGTGAGTTATGTCATGGAGTGTTCTGCCTCTGTTTTCCTCTAAGAGTTTTACAGTGCCTGGCCTTACATTTAGCTCTTTAATCCATTTTGAGTTTATTTTTGTGTATGGTGTTAGGGAGTGTTCTAATTTCATTCTTCTACATGTAGCTGTCCAGTTTTCCAGGCACCACTTACTGAAGAGGCTGTCTTTCTCCGTTGTATATTATTGCCTCCTTTATCAAATGAGGTGACCATATGTGTGTGGGTTTATCTCTGGGCTTTCTTTCCTGTTCCACTGATCTATAATTCTGTTTTTGTGTCAGAACCATACTATCTTGTTTACTGTAGATTTGTAGTTTAGTCTGAAGTCAGGGAGCCTGATTCCTCCAGGTTCGTTTTTCGTTCTCAAGATTGCTTTGGCCATTCGGGGCCTTTTGTGTTTCCATACAAATTGTGAATTTTTTTGTTCTGCTTCTGTGAAAAATGCCAGTGGTAGTTTGATAGGGATTGCATTGAATCTGTAGATTGCTTTGGGTAGTATAGTCATTTTCACAATGTTGATTCTTCCAATCTAAGAACATGGTATATCTCTCCATTTGTTTGTATTGTCTTTAATTTCTTTCATCAGTGTCTTATAGTTTTCTGCATACAGGTCTTTTGTCTCCTTAGGTAGGTTTATTCCTAGGTATTTTATTCTTTTTGTTGCAGTGGTAAATGGGAGTATTTCCTTAATTTCTCTTTCAGATTTATCATCATTAGTGTATAGGAATGCAAGAGATTTCTGTGCATTAATTTTGTATCCTGCAACTTTACCAAATTCATTGATTAGCCGTAGTAGTTTTCTGGTAGCGTCTTTAGGATTCGCTAAGTATAGTATCATGTCATCTGCAAACAGTGACAGTCTTAATTCTTCTTTTCCGAATTGGATTCCTTTTATTTCTTTTTCTTCTCTGATTGCTGTGGCTAAAACTTCCAAAGCTATGTTGAATAATAGTGATGAGAGTGGGCAACCTTGTCTTATTTCTGGTCTTAGAGGAAATGATTTCAGTTTTACGCCATTGAGAGTGATGTTGGCTGTGGGTTTGTCATATATGGTCTTTATTATGTTGAAGTAAGTTCCCTCTATGCCTACTTTCTGGAGGGTTTGTATCATAAATGGGTGTTGAATTTTGTCAAAAGCATTTTCTGCATCTATTGAGATGATCATATGGTTTTTATTCTTCAATTTGTTAATATGGTGTATCACATTGATTGATTTGCATATATTGAAGAATCCTTACATCCCTGGGATAAATCCCACTTGATCATGGTGTATGATTCTTTTATTGTAACACTTCTTTTTTCATGCCGATTAGAAAGAAGTTCTGTTCACTAGTAATGTTATGAAATGTTTAGCCTATGGGAAAGAAAATAATGAAAGGATTCCTTGGTACAAAAACTTTTGGGATCATTGCCTTAATGCTAACTGTCTGCTAATAATTATTTTTAGAAGAACTGACTGGTCTGCTTGATCTTTCTGAGAAATAAGAGTCTTCTAAAAATAAATGTCATTGCAAGAATATTGCCTATATATTTAATAATGAAATAGAAATGAAAGCCAATATAATTTTATTCTGTCAAAAAGTAGTAATAAATAACAGTAAGCTTAAGTTTATATATCTTTAAAAATACTGTTTACCCAAACAGAACATATGAACTATTTTGGTCACCTTTAGTAAGTAATATGCTGTTCAATATCTTTAACAATTTATTAGCACTGATAAAAGCATAAATGACAATGTCTAATCTCTTCTATGTATATGCAGTCGTGGTGAAAGTTTTGTTGTTGTTTGAGTTCTGTTTTATTATTTATATTCCATCTGCTTTAGAAAGGAATTTAAAGTCATTTACCAAAAAAAAAAAAAAAAAAATGGCATACCAAAAAGCAAACCCAAAACACACCTTAGCGGACATCAATTAAAGAAGGTGAAGAGGGAAAGTGAGAAATAAATACAAATAGGGTACCTAAATTAAAGGAATATCATTAATTCTGGGCTTCCTTATAATTAAGACAATAAAGAAAACATTGAGTTATATACCACTTAATAAATAATCATTTCTCTTTTTTCTACACATATTTTCTTGCCCAACACATATTTAAATTGAATTACCATAAAGCTAGGTTTCCTAACAAACTGGAATGCATTTTTAAAATGGTAAAGATCCTGAAAATTGCTGATTTACAACGTTTATGAAAGTTATATGACATGTTTAGTTGTGATGATTTAGACATATATTTTAAGATATGCCAAATAAGTGGAATCCATTCAAAAGATGACCGCAAAGTTGGAAACATATTTTTGATGAAAGCAGATGAGCAGATGCAGTCTTTTGTTTGCAATTTCAACTTAAGTCAATCAGGTGAAGATACAGCACTAAACAAATTTAGTCTAAAGCCACAGAGAATGAGCAATATAAAAGGGTCCTTCTACACTGGTTATCTTTGTTTGGCTCATGATATTACACTGAAAGGAATATGAAATTGAAAATCTTTCAGAGATGAGTGACCAGAAGAGAACAGGACTGAAAGCTAACTCAAGGAACTTCTTCTCTTTGTATCATATTCCACTTCCAATCCATTAGGAGAAACGGTTGGCTCTACCTTTGAAACATACCCAGAATCTGAGCAGTTTTAACCTCCTCCAGTGTTACTGTTCTGTCTCAAGCCACCATCATCTCTTGTCTGAATTATTGTAATAGCCTCCTAATTGGTCTCTCTGCTTTCACTTTTGTCCCCCTAAGGGTTATCCTTAACACAGAGAAATCTTTTTAAAACTTAGGTAGATCGTGTCACTCTTCTGCATAAAAACCTCTAATAGCTACCCATTTTACTTTTAGTAAAAGCCATACTTAAAATGCCCTGCAAGACTCCATGTGATTTGGGACCCCTCTGACTTCGTCTACTATGCTAGTCCTTCCTTACTGGGCTCCAGGGACACCGGCCTCATTGCCAGCCACGCTCTTGCCCTTGGGCTTTTGTCAGGTTGTGCCCTTAGCATTTAGCTAACTTCCTTCCCCTTTTAAAGACTTTTTCAAATCTCACCTTCTTAATGGGGCTTCTTTGAACAAGCTGTTTAAAATTGCAACCTGCCTTTCTCCCCTCTGTAACTCTTGATCCCCCTACCCTAATCTCTCTCTTTTTTTTTTTTTTTTTGCGGTATGTGGGCCTCTCACTGTTGTGGCCTCTCCCGTTTGCGGAGCACAGGCTCCGGACACCCGGACACGCAGGCTTAGCGGCCATGGCTCACGGGCCCAGGTGCTCCGCGGCATGTGGGATCTTCCCAGACCGGGGCACGAACCCGTGTCCCCTGCATCGGCAGGCGGACTCTTCAACCACTGTGCCACCAGGGAAGCCCTAATCTCTCTTTTTTTTTAAACAGCTATACTTAAGCATAATTCACACAAAAAAATAAGTATTCAAGATGCGAAATTTGATGTTATCACAAATTCACACACCTATCAAACTATCATCATAATCAAGGAAATGAACATATTGTTAATAGGAAAGTTTCCTTGTGTCCCCTTGTAATCCTCACTCCACTCTCCAGACACATCCACAGGAAACCACTGATTTACTTGTCTATCCCTATAAATTAGTGTGCATTTTCTAGAATTTTATATAAATGGAATTGATGTAGGAGATAGATGGGCTCCTGGGCCCGACAGGTGGTGTTTGTCAAGTGGAGTAAAACTGAAGCTTTGTTCTCACCCAGACACTCCAAGGACAAAGCTAGTAGCAGAAGCTGAGCTCTGTTGAAGTAAAGAGGTAAGATGACCGTGCCTGAGGTCAAGGAAAGCTTCCCTGTCTGCACATGCGTAGGAAGGCTCCTTGGGGGTCAAAAAGGGAGGGAGCGCCACCTCCATAATATGCGTGGACATACACCCACAGACCTCTGTGGTGGGATCCATCTTAGCAAAAAATGTGCACACATGTTGGGGAGTGTCCTAGAAAAGGTCAGATGTGGAAAAAACTGAGATAATTGGCCAAAGGTAAACAAAGACCCAGAAGGACTGTCCTATATAAGGGATTTAAATCATCTCTTTACTAGCTCCTCCTCATTAGGAAGGACGCCCACACCCTTTCTCCCTCCCTGTGTACTTCTGCTTAGCTTCTGACTTAAATAAATAAACTGCTTCCCTGTGTGCTCTCCCATATGTTGTGCTGTGCCTCTAATAATAAACTTTGTACCTGTTTTTACAGTTTTTGCCTTCTTGAAACATTCTTGCTTTCAAAAGTGGGAAAGAGCCAGAGTCACTTTGCTTCTAGCCCCTGGTGGTCTAGTGGCTAGGATTCCTGATTTTCATCCAGTCTACCCAGGTTCAGTTTCTGGGCAGGGAACTAAGATCCCTCTTCAGGACTGCTCACTGCTATCCTTCCAAGATCAGAATCATAGAGCATGTGCTCTTTTTGTCTGGCTTCTTTCTCTCACTGTGTCTGAGATTCACCATATTGGTGCACATCAGTAGTTCATTCTTTTTTTTACAGATGAATAATATTCTACTGAATGAATGTATCACTATTTGTATATTTATATTTTGATAAAAATTTTAAATGTCTTCAGGTTTGTGCTATTACAAATACTTTGAACTTTTGCGTCCAAGGCTTTTTATGAACGCATGCTTTCATTTCCCTTGGGAAGGTACCTAAAAGTGGGATGGTTAGGTCATATGGTAGGTCTATATTTAACTTTTTAAGAAACTGCCAGATATTTTTTCAAAATAGTTGTACCGTTTTACATTCCTACCAACAATATTGTGGCATTTCTAGTTTCTCCACAATCTTGCAAAGGCTTGACATGGCCAATCATTTTAATTTTAGCTCTTTTCATGTACTTATCTGCCATCTGTGTATTTTCCTTGGTGGTGTCTGTTGAAATCTTTCACCATTTTTTTTATTAGGTAGCCTGTTTCATATTACTGAGTTTTCAGGGTCCTTTATATGTTCTCTTTATTATTACTTTATCAGATAGTGATTTCCTAATATATTCTTTCTGCCTATGGTTTATTTTTTTAATCTTTTACCTGTGTCTTTCAAAAAGCAGAAGGTTTAATTTTGATAAAGTCCAATTTATCATTTATTTTCCTTGATTGGATTGTGCCTTTCTTGTCATACCTAAGAAATCTTTGCTTAACCCAAGTCACAAAGATTTTCCCATTTCTTTTCTTCCAAAAGTATTATAGCCTTTGATTTTAGAGTTAATATTTATATATGGTGTGAGATATAGATTAAAGTTTTTTGTTTTTGTTTTTCAGGGGGATAGGGATATCCAATTGTTTCAGCACAGTTTATTGCAAAAAGGCTATACTTTTTTCCACTCAATTGCCTTTACAACGCTGTCGAAAAACAGCTGACTATGTGTAAGTGTACTTCTGAACTCTGTTTGGTTTTATTGATCTATTTTTTTTTATCTCAATGACAATACCACATTATCTTCATTCCTGTTATTCCTCTTTTCCCCTACATTTCTGTTTGTCTGGGCTGTTTAGATTCTTTGCACTTCCATATGAATTTTAAAATCAGCTTTAAAATTTTCTCCCAAGAACCTGTTGGGATTTTGATTGGGATTATACTAACTTTATAGATCAATTTGTGAGAATTGACATCTTAACAATCTGTTTTGTAGGACTTTTTTTCTTTTCTCTCAGCAGTGTTTTGTAATTTTTCAATCCAGGGTCCGTTTACATATTTGTTAGATTTATCCCTAAGGATTTCATGATTTTTGACATTGTTTTGAATGATATTTTTATAAATTTGAATTTCTGATTGTTCATTGCTAGTATATAATTGACTTTAGTATATTGATCTGGTATTTGACAACCTTGCTAAACTCAGTAGCTTTGTTGCTGATTCCATCAGATTTTCTACAAAAATGATCATGTCATCTGCCAATGTTAGACTTCCTTTCCAATACGGCTGCGTTTTATTTCACTCCCTTGCTTTATTGTACTGGCTAGAACGTCCAGTGAAATGTAGAAGAGAAGAGATGGGAGTGAATATCCACATCTTTTTCCTGATCTTAGAGCCAAGCAATCTTTCAGATTTAGCATGATGTCAACTGTAGGTTTTTCTTGAAGTGTGTGGACTCCTATACTTTAATGTTAATAATCTTGTCTACCTTATTCCTCATTATTTGTCTCTTATCAGTTACTGGCTCATTACTCTCCATGTTCTCAATGACAGTAGCTCTCTTACTTTAGCCTTCCAATTTCCTGCTTCTAATACACAATGAGTTAAGAAGTAACATCTGTAAGTGCTATGTGTCAAGTATTGTGCTGGGTGCTCCTAAACTTCATTTGGTGGACATGACAACTTTTGTCAGGTTATATGTTCATCATTTTAAAAGTAAGGAAGGCTCACAGAGGTGACATGACAAGTGAAAATTTACACAGCTGTACAAATATTAT
Source organism: Aethalodelphis obliquidens (assembly GCF_003676395.1). Classification (NCBI taxonomy): domain Eukaryota; kingdom Metazoa; phylum Chordata; class Mammalia; order Artiodactyla; family Delphinidae; genus Aethalodelphis; species Aethalodelphis obliquidens. Next base: position 29,883,583 of record NW_020837951.1, on the reverse strand, counting down.
TCGGTCTCTATTAAGAACACTGATGATACAGATAGGCTGTATAGTGCAGGATATACAGCATATACTAGATTTCTCTTCTTGAGGTGTTCATGAGCTAATAATTGAATCTGAAACCTTTGATCTTTCCACTATGCCTCATTGCCTCCAAAGTTTGCTTGGGAAACTAGAATACCACACGTATTAGAATGACATATAACAATATGAGTACGTAAGTGCTGAGTGAGGGCTTGAGTTTTGGTCTGTTGAGGAAAATATAAGAATTTCATAACCTGGATTTTTAAACCAACTTAACTGCTTTGTGGCCCCATTACTTTCATCCTAGTTCTCATTTGTGTTTCATATGGGAAAATGTATCTATCACAAGCTTGGAGTAAGTAGGTTGTGGCTGTGCTTGCTTTCTCATTCTGTTTCCAAAAGAATTATTTACGGAATTATAATAGAACAAGAGAAATATGTCCTTGTGGTAAATATTATCAAAAGTATGGGGATGCTCAGTTTTCACAAAGCTAGACCGTTCTCTACGCTTATCTCTCATTTTTATAGTGTATTGCTGTTTTTGCAATTTTAGAAAATAGACTAAAGCTGCTGCTTTCTAGCAATTTCTATCAAACACATCCAGAAGCTGGACTGTTTTATCTCTTCTCTCTAGAAATTTGTTGCAGTTTTCTTCATTTGAATAGTTGGCTGATGCAGTGAGTTTTCTGTCTAAATGATATTATAGGGCTTCAGAGGAAGTGGCTGTGCTTTTTAAGTAGGGTTTAATACACAATCTTGCAGCTGCTACTCAGCAAACAAGAGATATGTGTGTTCTCATAACCAACCAGTATAATGTTCTGCTGCGGTAATGCTGTTGGGATGATGCCAAGTTGATTATGGATATTTGCATTGCAAATTCCAACCAACATTTAACTTATATGCTTCATCTGCAGAAGCTACCACAAAGGCTTGCTGGCCTGCAACTTTTCCATTATTTTCTCCGTCCAACTCTGCCTCTTCTTTTGGTTCCTCTATCTTGGTAACAGAACACTGTTAGTATTTCTGAAAATTATTTTATTTTTCAAGGCATCTCTGCTTCTATTATCACAGAATAATGAAATTATTTTTTAAGACCTCCAGCGATTTAATACCCATTCCATTCCGAATCATCCACGTTGAAATTCCTAGAGAAACTAATTCATCAGGTTATTTTTAAAAGAAATTATTTAATAGCTTTCAGTTACCTATTTCAATTAAAAACTTATATTTCTTGGTGTCCTTAAATATCCCTCCCAATTTTATGATCAAACTTTCTAGCTTAATCTCTGCCTGTATCCACTTCCACTCTTCAGACAACACTACAGCCACATCAGACTATGAAATACGTACTTATTTTTTGTATGCTACCTGGAAAAGTCTATATCCTCCTTCACTACCTGGTAATCCCCACCATCCTTTAAGAATCAATTTGAATGTTATTTCATTTAAGAAGCTCTATTAATTAAGTCCTTTCTCCCAACAACTACTCAAGACTGTTTACATTCTATAGTGAGTAAACCTGTGTTTTGGAACATGAAAAATTCAGATCAGTATAAGTTTAGTTTATGTAATTTTTTGGTAAATTATTTAATCTCTCTGAGAATCACTCTGCCTTACTATAAAAAGACAGTATAGTTGTAAGATTTAGATCCTTGTTATTCAAGGTATTAACCAAGGAACAGCAACATTGGCATCGCCAGGGAAGTTGTTAGAAATGCAACATTTCAGGTTCCTCCTGAAACCTATTGAATCAGAGTGTGAATTTTAACACAATTTTCAGGTGATTTGTATGCACATTCATTAAAATCAGAGAAGAACTGACATAGGGACAAATGGTAACTACATCTAGCCTTGTGCTCTTCAACCAGTATGTATGTTCAGTAAATAGTTGTTTCTCTTCCCATTAGGCTGTTCATCCATAATACCTTGAATATAATATTAATTTATAACAATTATTTATTTACTTGTATTTTTCATCTATTAGATTGTCAGCTTCTTAGTGATAGAGACCTTTGTATCTCAAACACTTGGCTTTATGCTGATATATAGTAAATCCTCAATAAATGTTTATTGATAAGGTCATTAACTAGATTTGCAACATTTAGAACTGTATAATGAAGGTAAAATTGGTGTTTCTAAACACTGAAATTCTAAACACAACACTAAAAAATTCTAATTTATTAAGGTAATGGTAACATGCGATCTTTGGATAGTATACACAAGTTCACTTATTGATTATCACTTTAGAAATCACTCATCTGTGAAGATGAATTAAATTATTCATTGGTGTGTTTATGAGTCTCACAATCTACTGTATTGTTTTGGTACTTTCATTTTTAATTAGATAATTAATTATATTGCCCTGTATTGAGCAAAGATAAGTGCTACAAAGGATTAAAGAGAGAAATGAAAATAAGGGACAAAACTCTTGTCATATATATTAGAAAGTTGCCATAATTTTGGAAGGATTAGATGTAGATTACCTAGAATCCCAGTGGCTCAGACTGGATAAGGACTGGAGCATATTCTTCCTGAAGGACAATGAGGTACCCAAAGGGCACAATGCCCTCAAGATGATAACCTTAGGAGAATTTCAGATGGGCACTAGTACCAAAGTCAGGGCCTGGCACATCAAATTGAAGTTGCTGAATGTTTATTAAATGAATTAATGTCATGGATTCATTAGCAAGTTAAGCAAAAAGTATAACTGTAGAATATTCTAATGATAAGTGGAGAATGCTGGGAAACAGAAAATTGCACAGAATATTATTTCAAATATATTTTTGATATTATCTCAAATGTGCACACAGAAAATTCTGTCAGTACCACGTAACACTTAATAGTCTGCTGCCACTTTGCTGGGTTCTGTTGCCTGAGTGGGGGCACTGACCCTTTCATGGATGCAACTATTTTTCTTTCCTGTGCAGTGCCACCCCTGTCATGCACTGGAGTTGCTTGGACTGGATCACACTACTTCTAGCAGACACCACTGTTTTGGCTAGCACTCAGTTGCCTTTAGATCCCTGAACCTACTGAGTCAATGGGTATAACTGCTATTACTGTATGTGCTCATTCAAAGAACATTGCCAGTGCTTCACTTGGAGTATAGTCATTGATTGATTGATTGATGGCAAGCTATTACCCTTGCCTACACTACACACTCTTCATATCTTTTCCTAAGCACAAAAGCCTTTTCTACTGAGTCCAAAAAAATGAATCAATTCCAATAGTGACTGACTTTTACAGAAGTAAAAGAAGTAGAGAAACTTGCCCAAACTTACACTCTAATGCAGTACCCTGACTTTGGGTATTGGCGTTGTGTATACGTGACCTCACAGTATATAAACTTATCTCTTCTTTGTGAGTATGCATATTCTTGGCCAGACTCTCTGGACCCTGTCTCCCTCAAATAGCTGGTTTTTGAAGTTCTAGCCATGTCAAGGTGAATCAGTGATGTTGTGGATATCTGCATCTATAGTCTGAATAATTGGGTGAAATAGTGTTATTGACTTTCCAGGTTTGTTGCATTAAATAGAATAATGTGTGTTATAAAGCTCTTTTCAAACTATTATTATAATTACAATCATCACCATTCTTTATTAGAGAGCCAAAGCGTCTAGCACATGATAATGAGATGCCTTGTGAGTACCAACTTGAACAGTGTTTGTCATCTTAATTTCAGTTTCCATTGAAAAGTTCCCAAACCTTAGACTTGTGGCAATACAAGTAGAAAGATGTCTGAAATATCTCAGAAACATCCCCAATGAAGTTGAATTCTCTAGACAAAAAAGAATAAGCTTGTTCCAAACCCGAAAAAGTTAAGCAGTATGGATTTCTAAAGGTAATGCAAACATGCTTTCACCAGAGATTAGCACAAAATCCTCTTTTTGATATTCAAATCTCATTAAATATATTCTGACTTATGTTTACTATCTTTTCAGAATATATGAGCCTATTCTAATTTTGCCATCAATGTAATTGGTAGCATTGAAATGACTTACCCAGTTCACAAAGCTAGTCAGAAACAAAACTAGAATATAAACCTCATAAAACCCAGAATAAGATACATTCCAGGATAATATCAGTGAAATAGATAAACTCAAGACAACATACTGAGCTCACTCATTAATGCAAGATTAGGGAAAGAGCAGTTCGACACTCATATTAAAAATATTTTAGTAGAATGTGTTTATGTATAGATTTTGTCCAAGATATTAAGAATGAGGGCATTTCCTCAAAGACTTATGAGAGCATTGAAACATTAAAAGTCCAGTAAACTCTCATTAGAATGTCCACAGCGTTTTTGAAAAGAGTGGAATTATTTTTGGCTGATTTTTGGTTACTACCATGAAGACTCTGACCCTGCACAAAGTGACTCTCATTGAAATAACATTAATATGTTTTGTCCCTTAAGTTTTACCAACTTTTTTCTCTAATTGTACTGCTTGAAGATTATAAAAGATCCCCATTTCATTGGAATGTTTCACTAAAAAAGTATTTGGGGACTTAATTCCCTGATGACAGTTTCCATCGTAAAAAGCTACAAAGGAGCACTGTTATCAGGATACTCAAGTACAACTTCAGCACTATCTCTTGACAGTCTTGAAGACTCTGACAAATTACTTAGCTCTTTGTGCCTCAGTTTCCTAAACTGTATGATAATCCAGTAACTGTTTATCAGTCCCCAACTTAGGTCCCTGTTACTGTGCGCAGTGCTGGAGCTATAAAGATGAGTAATAAATTGTTTTTTCCCTGAAGGGACTCAAATTCTATCACAGGTGATTAATTGTAAAGTTTTCTGCAAGTGTAAGGGTTGTAACATTCAGTTTGTCATAGAAGTGGAATGAGCCATTACCAGTTATGATTTGAAAGTTGCTCCCCATGCTTACGTTCTTCAAGTCCTTGTGATACTGGGAAATAGCTGGTTAAGTATTACTGATGATACCTTCTGGGGTCACTTGATGGGCTCAGGGATGTGCTTCAGTGTAGAAGCCTTCTGGAGAAGGAAGTACACTGTAAAAATACATTGTATGCAGGGGAACTAAGAGAGAGCCAGAGTGAAAAAGCGCAAGAGAAGAGGTAAATGTACTAAACTTTGCCTAATCCACAGTGAAGCAGCATTGCCTAGACTTTGTCTCTGGATAAAACTGTTTCTAGGGGCTTTCCTGGTGGCGCAGTGGTTGAGAGTCCACCTGCCGATGCAGGAGACACGGGTTCGTGCCCCGGTCCGGGAAGATCCCACATGCCGCGGAGCGGCTGGGCCCGTGAGCCATGGCCGCTGAGCCTGCGCGCCCGGACCCTGTGCTCTGCAACGGGAGAGGCCCCAGCAGTGAGAGGCCCGCATACCGCAAAAAAAAAAAGTCCTATTTGCCTTGATGAAATGACTAGAAAGCAGAGATATATGAAATAAGATCAGTTCATCAGGACGTAAAGGTAAACTTTTGAATTTATCTTCCAGGCAACTTGGAAGATATTTTTCTGTGCGCCGCCAATCATAATTTTTTTCCAGCTTATCTTCTTGGTCTGCAGATGCCTATCTTTTCCCCTTTACTATAATTTCCACAAGAACTTTTCATTCTAAGGAGGGCACCGTTTATTTGCTAAAATAAAATGATTGAAAATTAACGATATTCTAAAAGATTTATTTCCTTTTTGTGGAGAATCATTCTTCATTCAAAACATATTTATTAGTGAACTGCTGTGCAGGAACTGTCCTGGAATCTGGGAGTTAAAAATCAATACTACCTGCCGTGAGTGTCATATAATCTACCTGAAATGCTCTTTCCCTGGGAATCTGTATGGCTCTTCGCTCTCGTCATGCCCTTCAGGCAGTTACTCAAATACATTCCTCAGTTAGGGCTCTCCTCGTCCCCTCACCTAAAATTTCAACCACGCCCCTACACGCCTAACTTCCTGTCTTGTTTTTTCCTCTCTCAGCAATTATTACCATCTGCCTACTTTACTTGTCTTATTTATTATCTCTCGCAGTAGAATATAAGATCCATAAAAGAGGTATTTGTCTTTTGCTTTAGATCTATAAGTCTAGGCACTTAGAATAATACCTAACACATAATTGGTATTGAATAAATAAATGTTGAATAATGGAAGAATGGCCGAGCTACCATTACAGTCCTTATATGGATACCAAACAGTCCTTTTTTGCTGCCTATGAGGATGTGATTCACTCTTCAGTTGACCATCTAGGTATTTTTTAAAAATATCAATGTTTATTTGAAATCCTAGGGAGGATATTCTGTACCATTTTAATCCTGGAGTTTAACTCAGCAGCCAAAGTAGTGAAAATGAAGTGGCAAAAGGAATGTGTGTATGGGGAATAAATGAAATGAAATCTTTTTTTTTTCCAGAGGAGAGTGGGGGTAAAGCATTCGCCACTAATATTTTATATGGATTAGGCCTCTAAAACTATTAGACAAATTGTATTAGCCTCTAAAACTAAAACTATTAGTTTTAGTTTTATTAGCCTCTAAAACTAAAAGTATTAGCCTCTAAAACTATTAGACAAATTGGTTCAGGAAACTGGCTTTGGAAATTTGAGCAAAGCATGATGATGTAAAAATTAGATAAAATGTGACTTGATTGGCTCCCTGCCATTGAATTTGTATAATCTCCACAACCGTTACTGTATCAGCTTACCTACAGTATCAGCTTTTCACTGGACTTTGGAAATAATCCTTGGGGGAGGGGGGCTGGAGAATAACTAGAATGATATATGTACCTTCTAAGCATTGAGTCATTTTGTCCCCTAGTCTCAGTAACATCTAGAACCTTGTCTAGTATCATGGGTCATTTTTTATTCCTTTGAACTAACAAATACTCCTATTTCCACTTCTTAGTGCCTAATCCTTTTTGTGTGTGTGTGTTTTCTTTCTTGCTACCTATCAAGGTAGACTATTGCCCACCTTAAAACCTGCCCCTACAACTTCATCACAGTGTATTTAAAAAACTAGTTAAAATAGATATTTTCTATTGAAAGAGGTATCCAAAATAACCCCAAGAAACAGTACATCTCAACAGACTAATATGTCTTGAGCACATTGAGAACAGAGCTAAAATTCTGCGCCCTCGAGTTCCAAGCGTACATATTTTAAGAGTATTGTGAAAGGCAGCCTTTAAGATGCCCCTTCTTTCCAATGATTCTTGCCTTCTGGAATTCATGCATTTGTTTTAGTGCCTGCTCTCACTAAATAGGGCTGACCTTGTTTAACCATAAGATATTGTGGAAATGATGGATTGTGTGTAACTTCTGAAGCTATGTCATAAAATACACAAAATACATTGCACCTTCTGCCTTGTTCTTTCTTGATCACCCAGTCTGGGGAAACCATCTGCCATGTCATGAAGACTGCTTTAGCAATTCTATGGTAAGGTCTGTGTGGCAAGGAACTAACACCTCCCGCCAACAGTCAGCACAAAATTGCCATCCGTGTTAGAAAGATATTTTGGAATTAGATCTGCCTGCCGCAGTCAATCCATCAGATAACTTGAGCCTCACCCAACAACTTGACTGCAACCGTATGAAAGACTGAAAGCCAGAACCGTGCATCTGAACCATTCTTGGATTCTGATCCAAAGTTACTGTGTAATACAATAATTTTTTTAAAATTTATTGTTTATTTTTTATTAAAGTATAGTTGATTTACAACTAAACCACTAAACAGAGTAATTTTTTGGCATAACAATAGATAATACAAGAATGTTCTACCATATTTTCAGAGAACATAGTATATTTCTGTGGCATCCCTTATACCAGTGATTTGATCCTCAAAACCACTTTTTAAGAAAATCATACTGGATGTTCCAACAAGTTGTTAAAGAAAATAAACCAAAAGCTAAAAGGCTTAAGATGATTTGTTCAAGGTTATACATGCAGAGAGTGATACGGTTGAGTTGATCCAGGCCTAATGACTCCAAAGGCAGTGCTCTTTCTGCAAACCATCTGTCTCTTCAGATGCCAAAGTTTTAGTTTTCTGAATCCCTTAAATATTGTCTGGACCTATTTTGCAAACCACAGCTGCTTTGGTCCCATGGTGCTTGCTTTATTTTTCTCTCCTCTCCTCCTGTTCCCTCCCCTCCCCTCCCCTCCCCTCCCCTCCTCTCCTCTCTCTCCTCTCCTCTCCTCTTCCCTCCCCTCCCCAGCCCCCTCCCCTCCCCTCCTCTTCTCTTCTCCTCCCCCTCCCCTTTTCTTGAATTTCTTTCTTTTCTCTTTCTATGTCTGTCCTTCAATAACCCAGAGCAAAAGTGGTACTAAAATTTGTATTAGTGGCAAAAAAGAAATGTTCATAAGTTCATTTTGCATCCATGGGAAAGATAGAGGCCTTCTTCTCTCCAGTGTGCAACTACTGTTCCTGTCTTCCTGATCATTTTCCTCAGCCACATTGCCGTATTGGCAGCTCTATGTTTGGAACTGAGCAAAAGGAAAGATGGAGTGGAGGAAATTTTGCTTACTCACTGTCTCCCACCACTGTGCACTCTCTCCACAATGCCCAGGGATCCCAGACACTGAACTAATAGCATAGAGTTTAGCGTCATCAACAAACATAGAGGGACTCAGACGACTATCATTCTAAATTATACCATGCTGAGAAACTAGGAAATCAACCCTACCGTTTACTTAAATATGTGTAGAAGGAATATCTAAGTTTTCGCCAATATTCACAGCCTTGTGAATAGAGGCCTGTAGAATCTATTAGCAACTCAGCTGGTATCACAGTGACTATAATGTGAGACTAAAGGAAAAAAGGACCCAAACTGAGATAACAGAAGAAACAGAATTTCATAAAAACAAAAATCAAAACCAGTGAATTTTTACTGTTTTCTAGATGAGGAGGTATTTGTTATTATAATGAAATATATATTTATAGTTCTCGGTGTCTAGAATAACTGAACTGTTTGTTATCTGTAGTTTATTATTGTCTCTCTCAAATAATTACTTCCAGGAAATCAATATTTGTATTATCAAGAATTTAATCCATTTCATTTTACTTCTACAAATTTATTAACTTATAAACTCATGATAAAAATTATGGGTAAGAGCCTTGTTAGCTATTACTGAAAAATCATTAAAGATGCAAAAGACATATTTCATCATTGTTTTATGAATGGAAAAAAATAAATACTGCATTTGTTTCTTTTTTTATTCCAAAACATTTTCTTCTATATAAGGGCTGAAATTTTCAAGGCAATACCATTCTTTAAATTATAAATTTGGATTCCACTTTATCCTTAATGCACTGACTTGTCACCAAGTGTTCCAGGCCAGCAGTATCAACAGTTACCCTGTTTGGTGGCTTATATTTCAAACTTTGACTCTACAGAGAAATAATAATAAAAATATCATTATGATTCAAGGGAAGATAATTATAAGGTGATAGATAGTGATGGTCTTAGAGGAGTCAGTTTACTGTCCTCGGCACTCTCCCTTTAGTCAAGAAGGGGGCACTGATTCATTTTTCTCTTGTGACTGTCTCAGTGATTCCTAGCAATTCCCCCTCATAGTGTACAGAGTTAAGAACTTTCTACAACCATCACATGACAAAGAAGTGATAAACCAGAGACTAAAAAAATTATTTCTGAACTTGCCAAAACTGCCTGTTTTATGTTTCGAAAACCTGAATCTGCAGAATGTACTTGACTTGGGCCGAATTTGATTGCCCTTAAACCATCTGTTTCCAGAAATCAAGGGTTGTAAATTCATCTTTGCCTCAACCTCCCCTGTCCATGTTCCTTTCCTCCTGACCTACTAAAGTGCCCGTAACATAAAGCCACAATAACCTACCACAAAAAAACCTCTGCTAACTGATGGCATTCTTACTTTTAGACTGACTCTCCTGCTGCAAGCAAATGAAGCTTTCTTTTTTCTCATCTGTTAGAGTTTAATCTAGGGCCCATGACAATAGCTTTCCTTGCCAAAGTGAGGGGGCTCTGTTCCTGACTACTCCCTTCTCACTTTCCACAACCTCCTCTCAGGTTGGTTGTTCTTCTTTTACCCCATTGCTTCATGGCATTGGCTGTTCCATTGCTGTGGATCACTTTTGTAGCTTAATTAATAGTCAGAATCCTGGTCTTCATCAGAAATAATTCACAAAGCTGCTATTCTGTTCTCTGAGGAAAGTGGTATCTTTTAGCTCAGGCAACACCTTCCTCCCTACAGGTACCATTTCAGTATTGCAACATCTTGTAGGGTAAAGTTGAATACTCCATTTTGTTTCTGTTTGAAAACAACTTTGGAGATGTGTGAAGTAAATCCCTTCTTCCCCTTCTCCCTTCTTTCATTATTGTGTCACGTGGATATATACCTATCTTTCTTCTTGAAGAAGAAAGAAGAAAAGGCCAGCCCCTCTATGCGTACTCCCGACCTAAGCCCTATTGATTTCTTAAGGCTTTTGCTCCTGGAATGATCCTCTGTATTGTCTGTGTTATCAATTTCTCCCTTTCTACTGGACCTTTCCCATCTATAGCTAAACAAGTTTTAATAATGTCTATCTTAACAATAAATGGCAAACCCCATAAAAACTGTAATCTAACAAAATATCATCTAACCTTAGCCCTAATTCCCTTCCAATTACTATCTCATTTCTCTGCTGCACTTCCTAAAAAAAGCCAAAAAACAAAAACAACTTGAAGGAATTATCTCTAGTCATTACCTCTACTTCAATTGTTTCTTCTGCCTGCTCCAATAACGATTTGATCATGACTACTCCACTGAGGCTGCTGTTGCCAAGGTCACCCATGACCTTCATAATATCAAATGTAATGTTTATTTTCTCTTTCATATCTTAAAGTCCAGCCATACTAGACTTAATTGTCCATTCCTCCTTTTGAATCAGTTTTTCTCTTGACTTCCATTGCATCTCCCTCTTCTAGTTCTCCTCTTATCTCAAAGGCCCCCATTATGATTTTTGGCTCTTCTTTCCCTGATATACTTATAAATGTTAGAATAGTACAGGAATTCATCTGAGTCCTTCCTCACTGTTTCTCTTTTTTTATCCACACAGTATTCTCAGGAGATTTCACCCAGTCTCGTGGTTAAAAAGCTGGGACAAAGTGAGAGAATAACATTGACATATAAACACTACCAAATGTAAAATAGATAGCTAGTGGGAAGCAGCTGCATAGCACAGGGAAATCAGCTCAGTGCTTTGTGATGACCTAGATGGGTGGGATAGGGAGAGGGGGAGGGAGACGCAAGAGGGAGGAGATATGGGAACATATGTATATGTATAGCTGATTCACTTTGTTATAAAGCAGAAACTAACACACCATTGTGAAGCAATTATACTCCAATAAAGATGTTTGAAAAACAGAAAAAAAAAAGATGTAATCAGTTAATCCCTAATTCCCTTCAAATGCAATCAAATTCCTCATCCTGGTTTACGAACCCCTTTTCTTCTCTTGTAATTCTGTCCCTCACTCAATATGCCTCACCAACACTGGTCTTCTATGTATATCTGAGCTTTCCCCTACCTGGAATCCTCTTTTCCCTGTTCTTTGAATGGCTATGTCCTTCTTCTTATTTAAATATCATCTCCTTAGAGAAAACAACTTAATCACAATTATATGATTATATTTTCAGTATTTTTAAAGCACTTATTATTATATGATAGTGTCTTATTATTTATTGCATATACAACTAGCATTTCCATGAGAAGTCTGACAGCCTTGTATCTCTCATTAATTGTGGTGTACTGAATGCCTGGAACAGTGTCTGGCACAGAGTAGGTAATTAATGATCGTTGAATAAGTGAATGTATTGTAAACCTGGGCTTCTCTGTGATTCAGCTGAAAACCCTAAGCTAGATAAACAGACTGCTTACAGATACTATATATCAAAACTACTGAATTATTTTGCCTTAATGAGCTTGAAGTTCCTGGAAGAGAAAAATGTCTGAATTAGGTTCTAAAGAATGAATGCAGTTTATTTAGACAGTGTCTTAAATTAATCTTTTTTTTCACTGCAATATGCTGGCATTTGAATGCATTTTAAGAATTAGAAAAGACAAACATTGGTAAGAAAATACTGCACTTCTAAAAAAAAAATTTATTTTTAAAGATCTGCTCCGCTGATCTTTAAAAACCATTTAATTTTCACTTTTTAAATAATTGCATCTTTAAAAATAAAAACAAAACAGCAAAATGTATGACAGTTTCCTGACTTATGTACAACCTATTTTTTGTTGTTGTTTTTGTTAGACTAGCTGGTGATAGCATGATTTTCAGTCTCTTTCTTGAAAGTTTAATACAAAACCCATGTGAGATTCAAATTAAAAAAAATAAAATCAAAGTACATGAAATTTAAAAAAATGGCACTTACTTACAACTGCTGTATTAGAATGTAGGTTAGAAGGGGTGCATTGTACTGTTTGGAATATTAAATTTTACTGTATGCTCTGGGGAATCAGAGCTTTATCACAGGTTGAAAGTGTAAAAGCATTTAAACAAAACATAATTCCGGGAAGGAATGGCAATACATTAGGCAATTTAAAGAAACAAAAGGAAACATTTTCATTTTATCTATGTTAATGTGTACTTTCAAAAATGTGTGCATCTTTTTTTCAAAGGAATATTTGTTTTATAAAAGTGAACTCAATTTGAATGTAATTCATACACTTGTTTTAATTATGCACTTACTATGTTCCAAGCATGTGCGTGTTTCGGTCAGATATATTATACACTAAAATTATAATAATAACAAATGAAATCCAGTAATAGGCCCAGGGATTGGCTCCAAGAGAGCAGAATGAATTCCAAAACTCTCCATTTCTGTGTAACAAAATGTAAAGTTTTTTATAGCTGTCATGATTGTAAAACTCATGATCATATTCTTATTTATATAAATATTTTATAGCAATATTGCACTTAAAAGCAGTAGCAACTGGACACATCTTTGAAAACTCTGAAAAATTCAAATTAGAGTGAAAATGACCCTAATGATTAGCAAAAAATGGTGAATCAGAGAAAGAAATACACGATGGACTGGACATTTTACTGCTTTAAATTTGTCTTCCTTTGGTATTTTGAAAAAAAACTTTGGGGAAATAGTTTCTCCCATGTAATATATTATGTATTCTGGTCTATTCAGTATTGTAATATGCAGAAAAATAGTATTATTTTAGAAAAATTAATGTTCTGTTAAGTCAGGAGTTTCAAAATGCTCCAAAACATGAGTATGGTCCCTTTGCAAATCCAGAAAGGAACATACAGGGATCTTTACATCTGGGAGATGGAGCTCAGAGTAAATGAGTAAGAAATAGATTCAGCATCCAATTATCTTTATCTATTTGTTGAGGCAGTTCTGAGCCACTTGATGGAGAGATTAAAAGGTTAAAAAAAGCAATACAAATAGGTAAAGCTTTTGAATTTGGACAGCTCATGGCAGGAGAAACCTACAGTCAGGTGTGAATGTTAATATTCATAGTAAATAGAAGAGATATTAAAGAGGTAATTAGCACCTTTCTTATAAATGTTTAAAATGCATAGCTAAGACAAAAAATGACCAGAGTGATGACAAGCATTGGAGACAATCAGGACATAAAATGCTAAACAAGAGATATTCAGAAAATACAACATTATCCCAGTTAAATCAGTGACCAGACACTTAATTGGTATTATGCATCTAAATTTTTTAAACAAATAATTGTCTAGTTATGAAAGTAATACGTCAATGTGGAGAATTTTGAAAATCTAAAAGCATTAATAAGAAAGTGAAAATCGCCCATGTCACTTCCACTCAAAGACAACCATTTAGCAAACTTATTTTCTTCCAGCCCTTTTCGCATGGACACATAAAGCATTTACGTTGGGGAAAGGGCAAATTTTGGATAATATTTTATATAACATTATATATTTAAATTATTTTTATTATTACATAAGTAATACACTTTCACTGTATGAGATTTTAATACAATAAATTGGCACACAAAGGAAATTAAAGCAAACCATAAGCCCACCATGCAGTGAATCCATTGTTAATTAACAGGTTGGTTTGTAACCTTATGTTATTTTTTCTGTTCCTTCTCCAGCCTTATCTACCCTCTCTTCCTAAACTTAATTTTACTTCTCTGTGCATGTATCTCACCAATGTTCTTGGCTCATTGTTCTTGGCTTTTGGCTTAACCAGATGTCCTTGCAGTTTATAATACAGTCTCCCCACTTTCCATGCACAGGATTTTCCTGGCTAATTTATTTACATTGTGGTTCAGAAATCACTCCTTCTCTATCCCTGTCACCAGTAAGTTTCTTAATTTCACCTGCTCTCATTTCAAGTAAGTGATCATCAACCCTGGAGTTCCCATAAGATTTAGTATAAAGCTCCATCAGTTCATTTAGAAGAAATTGTACTTATTCTGTTTATGTAACTGTGTTTACCTCTAGAGCATGGCTCTTGTACCCGCTGTACCTGTCATAATATATAGCCTACATTAGATGCTCAAATATTGTTAGTTAAAATAATAATAATCATTATATAAAAAGGTTTTATCTCTACTTTTTTCTCTTTGATGTTTTGGAACTTCTATTAGATATTTACCAATGTATACCTGTTTTTTATAAAAAATATTTCTTTTTTCCTATTTGTGGATATGTATGTATACAACACATATACGTTTAGTATATGTATTAGTATGATTGGTACTCATATTAGTTTCCTAGGGCTGCTGTAAAAATTACCACATTTGATGACTTAAAACAATGGGGTTATTCTTTCACAGCTCTAGTGGTTACAAATTCAAAATCAAAGTGTTGGCAAGGCCACACTCCCTCCAAAGGTTCAAGGAAACAGTCATTCCTTACCTCTTCCTAGCTTCTGATGGTTGCTGATAGTCTTTCTCATTTCTTGGCTTATAACTGCTTTACTCGTATCTGTCTCCGTCATCACATGTCCTTTTTCCTCTGCGTGTTTCCTCTGTGTCTGTGTCCAAATCTCCCTTTCTTTTCTATTATAAAAACACCAGTCACTGGATTTAGGATCCACCCTAATCTAGCATGTCATTATCTTAATTACCTCTGCAAAGACTATATTTTCAAATAAGTTCACGCTCACATGTACCAGAGATTAGGACTTGGACATCTCTTTTTTGGGGATACTATTTAACCTACTACAGTACATAATACCACAAATGCTCTATACATTTATATTGGCATATTTCCTTGACATTTATATTGGCATATTTCCTTGGAATTCTCAAGGAAATCAGCTTTAGAGTCATTTTATTTAAAGTTGACAAATGGAAAAGTAGTATCTGCTGGAATGGGTTTGAGACATGCATCTATATTCCTTTTTATTGGTTTGTAATTTTAACAAATGTGTCCATTACTGAAGTCCCTGGGCATGTCCTTGTAAACTAAGTATCATAATATAAAATTTTAAGATGCTAATAATTCTCTCACAGATGACTGAAAGATGAACCTTCTGCTTAGCAGAGTAACACTAAATATAATTAGGTTTCACCAGCTATCCCATTAATTGAACATACTTCCTAAACTTAATTCTATGTTTTCTACAGTATTATTACTACGGATATTATCACTATAGATTTTGTTGGTTTCTTGTGCTGAAAGAGTTTAGAGTGCTTACACATGGTAAAATAAGTGAAATACATTTTAGAAGGTTAGTATATGAATGGATAATTCACATCATTTAAAAGAGATGTGAACTGAGACCTGAAACTTGAGTGATTTTTTGAATATTGTGAGACTGCCACAGTTAGAAACCTTACAATTTAGATCCATGTGGTGAGGTGTAGGTAAAATATTGAGTGAATGGTATAATGTAAACTGGAATAAATGCAATAAAATTAAATTAGATACAGAGTAACTTAATCAAAAAATATAAACACGTGCTATGAGAACACAGAAAAGAAGATCTCCTGAACAATATATCATTTGGGCTGGAGGTTTATGTGGATTCAGGGACAAACTGTTGCTCAGAAAAATATCGTTCATTCAACACATATTTATTGAGTGTACTATGTAAGTAGGCTCTGCAATGGCTGTACCTGTTTTCGCTGATGGATTTTGTATCCCTAGGGTAGTGACTGTGCTTATTTTTCCTTTAGCATAACCATGGTGAGCAGTGCAGTGGTAGAGAGAGAACTGGGTCTGTATCGGAGAGTCTGGACTTTTGGATCATGACTAATGATCACGAGTCCTCCCAATCATAGAACACTTTATAATTCACATTTAAATTGTTGGTTCAAACTGTCAGACTGCATAAGAAAAATGGTCGGAGGACACGCACTTTTTAAAAAGGGGAAAAAATGATGTGGAAAAACGTTTATCCCCAAGCGGAAATACATTTATAAAAATTTAAATATTGAAGAATTTACCTATCAAAAATTTGTTTTTTATTTTAATATAAATTCCAACTATTGGCTAGTGGTGACAGTTCAACGACTACTCTAAAAATCATTAGTATGACTATCAATTCAAAAGTAGCTTGGCAAAATATAACCATAATATTTTCAATTTCTAACAAATTTATTTTATAAAATTATCATAAAACCTGACTTATATAGCACAAAGGACAATAATTATGGACTACAGGTTCTTAGCCATCTTTTGATTCATACATTTTTTGAGAACTTTATGCAAAATAGGTATTCTCCCCAGAAAAATGCACATACTAAAATTCGCATTAAATTTCAAGTATCAGTTGATCCTCTAAGGCATAAATCTGGATCAGTTTTCTTTCTCTTCTCTTTCCCTTTTTTTCTGTCTCTTGGTGAGGTTGGTTGGGGGTGATGCAAAACTAAAAGTAAAATTCTGAGAAATCAAGTAAACAGTTTATTAAAAATTGCCTACAATGACCAAGAATGTTTATCCCAGGAGGTTGAAAGGAAGTATGTTAATAAAATTCATTACATCAAAAGGACCAAGAACATAAGTAAACAAACAGAAAACCAATAAATCACATGTGGCAACTCCTAGAATCTGAGAGGGAGAAGAGAGACTTCAAGCCAACTAGTTCAAAGTAACACAGCATTCGATGCCAATGATTCAGGCAGGGGTGGTGAGTAAAATTCGTATATATATTGACAAAAGTGCATAGATAAGCATTTTCAGGTAATCTGAATTTAAATGAGCAAATTCAAATAATGTGTAGTATAAGTTCATGACAGGCAAATAATTAATACACATAGATCTGATTTTTTTTAAAATCCACATACCTAAGAAATTAAAGAATACAAAGAACTTCTAACATTTAAACAAGAATTTTCTTCCAGAATGACATTGCTAAAATTAGTAACTTGACATAGTGAAACAAAAAATAGAAATCTGTGAATGTCTACTGAACTTTTAATAATAGTTTAAAATATTATATATAACAAGTATAAAAATATATATAATATTTTAAATGCTGTGTAGTCAGAACTATGCTTTCTCTGTGACTTATTTTATAGCCATTGTGTATACAAAGTCCTTTCCCATTTATATCTCCTGTGATTATTTATTCATTTCTCATTGGGTTTATATGTTTTAATTTTTCATTTTTCTAACATCAATTTTGCCATATACTTTGATTTTCAAAATTCTTATTCTGATAAAAAATAGAATATTTCACAGTCTAATTTTGGTGGGGTACTAACATAACAGTTTTATTTTTTTTTCTCCACTTACTACCTTCAAATATCCTCTCTTGTATTTCCCTTCTTTCCAGTCATTTTCAGGTATTAAAAAATATGTTTCTCTCTAAGCCAGTTTAAAATTTTTTTCTCATGTCAAAATCTAATTTTCTCCTGCACCATTCCTTCTCACCTGTGACTCAGAGACCTGCACTGAAGGAAGATAGTTTGTCTGTTCTTTCCCCCTCCTGATCTTGTTCTCTCCTTCATACAGTATTGTTTTGTTTTTGGTTTCTATAGTCTCAGGTAAACGGGATGGAGAAATACCTGACAGAGACCTAAGGTGCATCACTTGGTTGCACTGTTGAAGTCTGTGTATCAATGTATTTTGAGAGATAGGTATCCAAATGCTAAATAGTTACACAATGCTAAATAGTTATGCTTATAGTTATACAGTCAGTCCTCCTTATAGGTGGGTTCTGCATCTTTGGATTCAACCAACCACAGATCAAAAGTATTTTTTAAAAAAAATTTGGAAATTTCCCAAAAGCAAAACTTGAATTTGCTGCATGCTGGCAACTATTCACATACCGTTTATATTGTATTAGGTATTATAAGTAATCTAGAGATGATTTAAACTGTATAGGAGGATGTGCTTAGGTTACATGCAAATACTAACCCACTTTACATAAGGGACTTGAGCAACAGGGATTTTGGTATCCAGAGGGTCCCTTGAACCGATCCCCCATAGACAGAGAGGGAAAACTGTATGTTCTTCAGGAAATCCCATTAGAACTCCCCACAACCCCACACCCATTGCTTCATTCCTTAATATTCCTGGAATAATCTTTCATGAACTGTTTTTAGTCATTTTAATTTAATCCATAGTTTCTTCCTCTATGAGGGCAGAGTACTGACAAAATGGTCCATTTTCAATTGCTATTACTTGTTCACTTGGCCTGTGGGAAACCCACTCATCCTTTCTTTCCATGTCAAAACTATGGAAGTCCAGACTCTGTCCTTCTAAACTGACATTTCTGTGATTCTCTTCCTTATCCTCCAACTCAAAAGACAAACAAAACAACAACAACAAAGAAACTCATGGTATCCATCAGCCACTATTCTGAATACACAGTTTTCTGTTCAAAGCCTGTGCGGCTCATCTCTCCTCCCAGGAGATCTTATTCTGTACTAGTTGTTTTCTTGGCTTTCCCACATCTTGGCCTAAGAGAACAGCAACAGTCTTGCCTAGGATGACAATACATGACTCTCCTAGTTAACTTACATCAAAGCACCTTTTTAAAATAGTTCTCTTCTTTTTTCACAAAACAGTCATGGTTGATGGAGTCATGGTCTGTGGACCATTTTGAGCATCTCTTAGTAAATGCTGTAAAATATACCATTTAACTTTCTGGTACCTGTCTCTAGAATACGGGAGAAATCAGAGTTTGTTAATCTTAGTTTTGGATCTCTATCCAAAATTCTGAGGCAATATACAATATCCCCTTTTATATATATACTTTTTTTTTTACGGAAAATCACACGCTTAATCTGTTTTTTATAATTTTAAATTATGCAGGACAACTTTATAGAAGCTCTCTGTCCCTCTATACAATAAGATAGCCATCATTTTCCTCTGCAGTGTAAACCATCTCTTGGAGTAGCAATTCCTCATGGTCTGGAAGGGACAGCTTCAGGCCCTGTGAAAGTATTCACCTCAAGGCCACAACTGATTGGATCAAGGTGAATTAATCTGTAGGCTAGACTGAGAAAATCAGATTCTTTTTCTTAGTAATTTAAATTAAGAGATACTGAGACCAAGTCAGTCAGTCTGATGTATGAGGTATGAAACACATGAATGCAACTTCAGGTAGAGTTAGAGCCACAGGAAATGCTAGAATTTTGCATGAGAAAACATGTATAGAAAAGGAGAGATCAAACAATCTAAATGTCCATCAGTGGATGAACAGATAAAAAAAATGTGGTACACACACACATAAAACTGAATATTATTCAGCCATAAAATAAGGAAATCCTGCCCTTTGAGACAACATAAACGGACCTTGAGGGCATTTTGGTAAGTGAAAAAAGTCAGAGAAAGTCAGAGAAAGACAAATACTGTATGATCTCGCTTACACATGTATGAAAAACTGAAATCATAGAGACAGAGGGTAGAATGGTGGTTACCGGGGGGAAATGAGGAGATGTTGGTCAAAGGAAACAAACTTCCAACTATAAGATGAATAAGGTCTGGAGATCTAATGTACAGCATGGTGACTATAGTTAACAATTTTGTGTTATATTCTTGAAAGTTGCTAAGAGAGTAGATCTTAAATGTTCTCACCACACACACAAACTCTAATTACGTGAGGTGATGAATGTGTTAACTAACCTTATTTTGGTAATCATTTTGCAAAATAAACATGTATCAAATCAGCATGTTGCACACGTTAAACTTACAAAATATATGTCAATTATATCTCAATAAGACTGGAAAAAGAAAAGAAAGAAAAGGCGAGATTAAAATCTACCCAAGAAAGTTATACAAAGAATGGAATTGCTTTATGAGTTTCTAGTTACTGTCAGACCAGGCTTTACTTTTTGTACTTTGTTCTTCAGGATTCTCTATTCTTACAAAACAGGAGGGTCTCTTTTTATGCATGCCATATTGAAAGGGTTTATGTTTCTTGCAAGGAAATGAGGTCTAACAAAACACTTGTGAGCCAAATTTACCTGGTTCATCAATGTAAAAATGGGATTTGCAACTTCTTTAATCTCCTCAACAACCCTATAAGAACAGATGTTTTAAATGCATTTTACAGTTAAAGAAAAAATGGTACAAATAGTAATGGCCAAGTTCCCGAAGCTAGTAAGAAAAATCTCCAGAGTTTGATTCCAACTGTTTCTCTTCTGTATTAGTTTGCTAATGGTGTCTAACAGATTACCATGAATTTAGCATATTTAAACAACATGTGTTTATTATCTCACAGTCCTCTAGGTCAAAAGTCTGAGAATGGTGTGATAGGATTCTCTGCTCATAGTCTCAAAGGTTGATATCAAGTGTCAGCCAGACTGAGTTGTCATCTGGAAGCTCTGGGGAAGAATCCACTTCCAAACTCATTCAAGTTGTTGGTGGAATTCAGTTCCTTGCAACTGTAGGACTGAGGTCCCTGTTTCCTTGCTGGCTGTCAGCTAGGAGCTGTTTTTAGCTCCTCAGAGTCACCCACATTCATTGCCAATTAACCCCTCTATCTTCAGACTAGCAATGGTAAATCTTTCTTGTGTCACATTCCTCTCACGCTCTGAATATTTTTGTTCAGGAAAAGCCTAGTCCCTTTTAAGGGTTCACCTGATTAGGTCAGGCCCACTAAGGACAATCTCCCTTTCTTAAATCTGATTTGGGACCTTAATTACATATGCAAAATCCCATCATAGTAGAACCAAGATTAGTGTTTTACTGACTAACTAGAAAGAGATATGTGTACACTGCGGGGCAGAGAATCTTGGTGGTCATCTTTGAAGTCTATACATCGATCATGTTCCTTGCTCTACTTTGCTTAAGATTTAAATTCCAAAGACAGACCTGTTTAACCTAGCCTGGTCACAGGTTCACCTTTTGGCTAAGTGAAACTGAGACACCTTGATTAATACTGCTCACTGGACTGATTACAATGGAGGCAGTTATTTTCCAATGGATACTTGATATTTTCTTATTTAAAAAGTAAAACTAAAGTGCCATGGAGGAAAGAAAAAATGTCTTTGCATGTCCCCTGTGTTTTGAATCTTGTTGTCTATGGAGAGAGATTGAAAAGAATCTTTTTCTAAAGAAGGTAAGAAAACAGGAGTCCAAGGCAGAAGTTCCATTCCTTAATAGGGCCTGTAGCATCTTCTCTGTTGTCTCTCCTAGGTCAGAATCTGGGCATGACTGAACCATTTAACAGGTGGAAAAGGAAATGCCCAACCAAGGTACAAGAAAGCTATAGAGATTTAGTGTTCTATAGAGGTGTGTAGAGAGATGTCTTTACTGAGATGAATGCAAAAGTAGATTGTCAGCGTAAGCAGAATTTTTAAAATGCAGAATGTGAAAAATGTATTCAGCCAGTGTTACTGAAATGTTCCCTGGAGAAAGGAATAGTCATGTTAATTAGAAAAAATGGACATGTACAGATATGAAGTTTGGACAATTTAATTTAGAACATCCTTTAAAATAAAGGTGGCTACTCTCCCTTTAATCTTTGTGCTGCTTGGACAATAATGAAGCACAATTCTAGAGTGCTCTTAAGATGCCCCTAGTTGATGAGGTTCACAGTTTATAAAAATTCTTTAATGCCAATGAAAATACTGAGACCAACAACCTAAGACCTGATTTTTCAGAATTACTGCCCATAATATTTCTAATTCTATGCCAATTTCTAATTTTAAGTGTTAGACTGTTTATATATTTTTTGCCTCTGGTTAAATAATCAGCCATTTGGAAAGAAGAGTATTATTATTAAATTTCTGGAAGAAAAATTTGTACAAGAGCCTTTTAAGAATTCGTATAGCTCTCCCTGGGATCTGTCCTCTGAAGCCCTAGTCTCAGCTCCCAGCCCCCACCCACTATGTGGTGAGCAGACAAGCATCTCAGGCTGGCTTCTAAGAGGAGAGAAGGGGGCCACCAGCCAAAAACTCCAGGCAGTTTCTGGAAGCCAGAGAAGGCAAGGAAAGGAATTCTGCCCTAGCCTCTTGAAAGGAACACAGCCCTTCTGACATCTTGAGGTTTGTACAATGACACTCATTTTGGAATTCTGGCCTCCCAGACTCTGTGTGGCTGAGAGGGTCCTGGTGCTCTGGCCAGGTGTCAGGCCTGAGTCTCAGAGGTGGGAGAGCCGAGTACAGGATATTGGGTCACCAGAGCCCTCCTGGCCCCAAGTAATATCAATCGGCCAGAGCTCTCCAAGAGATCTCTGTCTGAACACCAAGACCCAGCTCCACTAAACGACCAGGAAGCTACAGTGCTGGACACCCCATGCCAAACGACTAGCAAGACAGGAACACAACCCCACACATTAGCAAAGAGGCTGCCTAAAATCATAATAAGTTCACAGACACCCCAAAACACACCACTGGATGTGGTCGTACCCACCAGAAAGACAAGATCCAGCCTCATCCACCAGAACGTAGGCACCCTCCACCAGGAAGCCTACACAACCCACTGAACCAACCTTACCCACTGGGGGCAGACACCAAAAACAACGGGAACTATGAACCTGCAGCCTGCGAAAAGGAGACCCCAAACACAGTAAGTTAAGCAAAATGAGAACACAGAGAAATAGACAGCAGATGATGGAGCAAGGAAAAAACCCACCAGACCAAGCAAATGAAGAGGAAATAAGCAGTCTACCTGAAAAAGAATTCAGAGTAATTATAGTAAAGATGATCCAAAATCTTGGAAATAGAATGGAGAAAATACAAGAAACGTTTCACAAGGACCTAGAAGAACTAAAGAGCAAACAAACAATGATGAACAACACAATAAATGAAATTAAAAATTCTCTAGACTGAATCAATAGCAGGATAACTGATGCAGAAGAACAGATAAGTAACCTGGAAGATAAAATAGTGGAAATAACTACCACAGAGCAGAATAAAGAAAAAGAATGAAAAGAATTGAAGACAGTCTAAGAGACCTCTGGGACAACATAAAACACACCAACATTCGAATTACTCGGGTCCCAGAAGAAGAGAAGAAGAAAGGGTCTGAGAAAATATTTGAAGAGATGATACTTGAAAACTTCCCTAATGTGGGAAAGGTAATAGTCAATCAAGTCCAGGAAGTGCAGAGAGTCCCATACAGGATAAATCCACAGAGAAACATGCCAAGGGATATTAATCAAACTATCAAAAATTAAATACAAAGAAAAAATATTAAAAGCAGCAATGGAAAAGCAACAAGTCACATACAAGGGAATCCCCATCAGGTTAACAGCTGATCTTTCAACAGACACACTGAAAGCCAGAAGGGTGGGGCAGGAAGTATTTACAGTGATGAAAGGGAAAAACCTACAACCAAGATTACTCTACCCAGAAAGGATCTCATTCAGATTTGATGGAGAAATTAAAGCCTTTACAGACAAGCAAAAGCTAAGAGAACACAGCACCACCAAACCAGCTTTACAACAAATGCTAAAGGATTTCTCTAGGCAGGAAACACAAGAGAAGGAAAAGACATACAATAAGAAACTGAAAACAATAAAGAAAATGGTAATAGGAACATATATATTGATAATTACCTTAAATGTAAATGGATTAAATGCTCCCACCAGCAGACATAGACTGGCTGAACAGATACAATAACAAGACCCTAATAAATGCTGTCTACAAGAGACCCACTTCAGACCTAGGGACACATACAGACTGAAAATGAGGTCATGGAATAAGATATTCCTTGCAAATGGAAATCAGAAGAAAACTGGAGTAGCAATTCTCATATCAGACAAAATAGATTTAAAATAAAGACTATTACAAGAGACAAATAAGGACACTACAGAATGATCAAGGGATCAATCGAAGAAGAAGATATAAAAATTATATATATTTATTCACCCAACATAGGAGCACCTCAATACATAAGGCAATTGCTAACAGCCATAAAAGGGGAAATCAACAGTACCACAATCATAGTAGGGGACTTTAACACCCCACTTTCACCAATGGACAGATCATCCAAAATGAAAATAAATAAGGAAACAAGGGCTTTAATTGACACATTAAACAAGATGGACTTAATTGATATTTATAGGACATTCCATCCAAAAACAACAGAATACACTTCTCAAGTGCTCATGGAACATTCTCCAGGATCATATCTTGGGTCACAAATCAAGCCTTGGTAAATTTAAGGAAATTGAAATTGTATCAAATATCTTTTCTGACCACAGTGCTATGAGACTAGATATCAAATACAGGGAAAAAAACTGTAAAAAAATACAAACACATGGAGGCTAAACAATACCCTACTAAATAAGCAAGAGTTCACTGAAGAAAACAAAGAGGAAATAAAAAATATCTTGAAAAAAATGACAATGAAAACCAATGGCCCAAAACCTATGGGATGCAGCAAAAGCAGTTCTAAGAGGGATGTTTATAGCAATACAATCCTACCTCAAAGAACAAGACACATCTCAAATAAACAACCTAACATTACCCCTATAGCTATTAGAGAAAGAAGAACAAAAAAACCCCAAAGTTAGCAGAAGGAAAGAAATCATAAAGATTGGATCAGAAATAAATGAAAAAGAAATGAAGGAAATGGTAGCAAAGATCAATAAAAATAAAAGCTGGTTCTTTGAGAAGATAGACACAATTAATAAACCATTAGCCAGACTCATCAAGAAAAACAGGGAGAAGACTCAAAATAGCAGAATTAGAAATGAAAAAGGAGAAGTAGCAGCTGACAGTGCAGAAATAAAAAGGATCATGAGAGATTACTACAAGCAACTCTATGCCAATAAAATGGACAACCTGGAAGAAATGGACAAATCCTTAGAAAAGCACAACCTTCCAAGACTGAACCAGGAAGAAATAGAAAATATAAACAGACAAATCACAAGCACTGCAGTTGAAACTGTGATTAAAAATCTTCCAACAAAAAAGTGCCCAGGACCAGGTGGCTTCACAGGTGAATTCTATCAAACATTTAGAGAAAGAGCTGACACCTATCCTTCTCAAAGTCTTCCAAAATATAGCAGAGGGAGGAACACTCCCAAACTCATTCTACAAGGCCACCATCACTCTGATACCAAAACCACACAAAGATGTCACAAAGAAAGAAAACTACAGGCCAGTATCACTGATGAACATGGATGCAAAAATCCTCGACAAAATACTAGCACACGTAATCCAGCAGCACATTAAAAGGATCATACACCATGATCAAGTGGGGTTTATCCCAGGAATGCAAGGATTCCTCAATATACGCAAATCAATCAATGTGATACACCATATTAAAACATTGAAGAATAAAAACCATATGATCATCTCAATAGATGCAGAGCAAGCTTTTGAAAAAATTCAACACCCATTTACGATAAAAACCCTCCAGAAAGTAGGCATAGAGGGAACTTACCTCAATATAATAAAGGCCATATATGACAAACCCACAGCCAACATTGTTCTCAATGGTGAAAAACTGAAACCATTTCCTCTAAAATCGGGAACGAGACAAGGTTGCCCACTCTCACCACTGTTACTCAACATAGTTTTGGAAGTTTTAGCTACAGCAATCAGAAGAAAAGGAAATAAAAGGAATCCAAATCAGAAAGGAAGAAGTAAAACTGTCACTGCTTACAAATGACAGGGTACTATACGTTGAGAATCCAAAATATGCTACCAGAAAACTACTAGACTAATCAATGAATTTGGTAAAGTAGAAGGATACAAAATTAATGCACAGAAATCTCTTGCATACCTGTACACTAATGATGAAAAATCTAAGAGAGATATTAAGGAAACACTCCCAATTACCATTGCAACAAAAAGAATAAAATACCTAAGAATAAAACTACCTAAGGAGACAAAAGACCTGTATGTAGAAAACTATAAGACACTGATGAAAGTAATTAAAGATGATACAAACAGATGGAGAGATATGCCATGTTCTTAGATTGGAAATATCAACACTGTGAAAATGACTCTACTACCCAAAGGAATCTACAGATTCAGTACAATCCCTATCCAACTACCAATGGTATTTTTCACAGAACTAGAACAAAAAATTTCTCAATTTGTATGGAAACACAGAAGACCTTGAATGGCCAAAGCAATCTTGAGAAAGAAAAATGGAGCTGGAGGAATCAGGCTCCCTGACTTCAGACTATACTACAAAGGTACAATAATCAAGACAGAATGGTACTGGCACAGAAAAGGAAATAAAGATCAGTGGAACAGGAAAGAAAGCCCAGAGATAAACCCACGACATACGGTCACCTCATCTTTGATAAAGAGGCAAGAATATACAATGGAGAAAAGACAGCCTCTTCAATAAGTGGTACTGGGAAAACTGGACAGCTACATGTAAAAGAATGAAATCAGAACACTCCCTAACACGATACTCAAAAATAAACTCAAAATGGATTAAAGACCTAAATGTAAGGCCAGACACTATCAAACTCTTAGAGGAAAACATAGGCAGAACACTCTATGACATAAATCACAACAAGATCCTTTTTGACCCACCTCCTAGAGAAATTGAAATAAAAACGAAAATAAACAAAGGGGACCTAATGAAACTTCAAAGCTTTTGCACAACAAAGGAAAGCATAAGCAAGACCAAAAGACAACCCTCAGAATAGGAGAAAACATTTGCAAAGGAAGCAACTTTCAAAGGATTATCTCCAAAATATACAAGCAGCTCATGCAGCTCAATATCAAATAAAGAAACAACCCAATCAAGAAATGGGCAGAAGACCTAACGAGACATTTCTCCAAAGAAGATATACAGATTGCCAACAAACACATGAAAGCATGCTCAACATCACTAATCATTAGAGAAATGCAAATCAAAACTACAATGAGGTGTATCACCTCACATAGGTCAGAATGAGAATCATCAAAAAATCAACAAACAGTAAACGCTGGGGAGGGTATGGAGAAAAGGGAACCCTCTTGCACTGTTGATGGGCATGTAAATTGATACAGCCACTATAGGGAACAGTATGGAGGTTCCTTACAAAACTAAAAATAGCACTACCATATGACCCAGCAATCCCACTTCTGGGCATATACATTGAGAAAACCATAATTCAAAGTGAGACATGTACCACAATGTTCATTGCAGCACTATTTACAATAGCCAGGACATGGAAGCAACCTAAGTGTCCATCAACAGATGAATGGATAAAGAAGATGTGGCACATGTATACAATGGAATATTACTCAGCCATAAAAAGAAATGGAATTGAGTTATTTGTAATGAGGTGGGTGGGCCTAGAGTCTGTCATTCAGAGTGAAGTAAGAAAGAAAAAGAAATACTGTATGCTAACATGTATATATGGAATCTAAAAAAAAAAAGGGGTCTGAAGAACCTCAGGCCAGGGCAGGAATAAAGATGCAGACGTAGAGAATGGACTTGAGGACACAGGGAGGGGGAGGGGTAAGCTGGCAAGAAGTGAGAGAGTAGCCTTGACATATATACACTACTGAATATTAAACAGATAGCTAGTGGGAAGCAGCCGCATAACACAAGGAGATCAGCTTAGTGCTTTATGACCACCTAGAGGGGTGGGTTAGGGAGGGTGGGAGGGAGATGGAAGAGGCAGGGGATATGGACATATATGTATACATATAGCTGATTCACTTTGTTATACAGCAGAAAGTAACACAACAGTGTAAAGAAGTGTACTCCAATAAAGACGTTAAATTCCATATATATGTGTTAGCATATGGTATTTGTTTTACTTTTTCTGACTTACTTCACTCTGTATGGCAGACTCTGGGTCCATCCACCTCACTACAAATAACTCAATTCCTTTTCTCTTTATGGCTGAGTAATATTCCATTGTATATTTTAAAAAAAGATGTTAAAAAAGTCAAACAAACTACAAAAAAGAATTCATAAAATGGAAGACTATAATCTCTTCCTTTTTGGTACTGAATAACTCAGAAATATGCACAAGTAAAGCAATGAGTGAATATTTAGTCTTGGTTTAATTACCTATAATTGAATCAATTTTAAATAAATAACAAAGCTATCCACTCTTGTATAATGATATAAAATTTATACAGTAATGAAGCTGGGCGTTGAGGTAAATTAGTCATTATTGCCTTCTGAAGATAGCATGTTGTATTAGGAACCAAATCTCTAGAATTCATTTCAGTGTGCATTTGTAGAGCTATTTCATTAACTGAAATACATTTTAAAGTTGCTTTTTAAAAAGAATTATTTGGTCAACAGTGATGTTTATAGCAATTGTAAGTCATCACTTCATCCTTCCAAGAAAAAAGTTTTACAAATTGGAAATTAATAATTTTCCTTAGACTCTCAAGAGAATTGAGTTTACAGGGAAAAACCATCACCCCAAAATATAGAGAGATGAGTGAATATTGAAAATCACTGCTGAGATCTGCTTACCTGGAACAGAAGCCACTGAGCCAAAAAAGGTAGGAACACATATCTGGTAATTTTGATGAATTGTTGGAGACTAAGACTGGACTAGCTGGAATGTGAGAAGCTCTGGGGACTGCAGGCTTTTTCTTTGGGAATTCTCCCACCCTTGGTTTCCCCCACCCCTTTATTTTTCTTATTCTGAATTTATCTAATTATAGCTGCTTAAATATACAATAGTAGAAAAGTGTTGGGTGAATATAGCAATTGGATAAGTGAAATGAGTGACAGCAGTGTTACATGGGATGGGAGGGAGGAAATGGAAATACTCTGTTATAAGGTACTTACACTACATATGGAGTGGTATAGTGCTATTTGTTGGTGGGCATAGATTAGTCCAAAATGTTTATCATATACTGTTGTCAGAGTGGAACAAAAAAAATTAACAAAAACAAGATCTAATTATATGCCGTCCATGAGAACTCACTTTAAATAAAAAGACCCACATAGGTTAAAGTTACAGGATAGAGAAAGATATATCATGCTAACACCAATCAATAGAAAGTTGGGGTGCCTATATTAATTTTTAAACAAAACAGTCTTCAGAATAAGCAGGATTATCAGGGATAAAGAAGGGCATTACATAATGTAAAGGGTCCATTTCTCCAAGAAAGCATGACGATTCCAAACATATATGCATCTAACATCAGCATGTCAAAGTACATGAGGCAAAATGTGATAAAACGGAAAGAAGAATGAGACTGATTTTATATTATGTTTGAAGATCAACACTCTTCTGTCAGTAATTGATACATCAAGCAGGGAAAAATCAATAAGGATGTGGATAATCTGAGCTGCACAGTCAACTTTATCTAATTGACATTTATAAAATACTTTTTCCAGCAACAGCAGAATACGTATTCTTCTCAAGTTGCTGTGGAAAATTCCCCAGAATAGACCATAATCTTTACCATTAAACATACTTTAACACATAAAATAGTAGAAATTGTATGAAGTATCTTCTCACACTGCAATGGACTCAACCTAAAAATCAATAGCAGAAAATAGCTGAAAAATACCCAAATATTTTTGAAATTATACAGCACATTTCTAAATAACTCAAGGGTCAAAGAAAAAGTTTCAAGAGAAATTTAAAAAATTTAACTAAAAGGGGCTTCCCTGGTGGTGCAGTGGTTGAGAGTCCACCTGCCAATGCAGGGGACACGGGTTCGTGCCCCGGTCTGGGAAGATCCCACATGCCGCAGAGTGGCTGGGCCCGTGAGCCATGGCCGCTGAGCCTGCGCGTCTGGAGCCTGTGCTCCGCAACGGGAGAGGCCACAACAGTGAGAGGCCCGCGTACCGCAAAAAAAAAAAAAAAAAAATCAACTAAAAGAAAATAAAAATACAACTTGTCAAAAACTGTGGGATGCAGCTAAAGCAGTGCTTAGAGGGAAATTTATGGCATAGAAAAGAAAAAAAGTCTAATATCAATAACCTAAGCATCCACCTTAGGAAATTAAGAAGAGAAAATTAAGCTAAGGCAAGCAGAAGAAAGAACTATTAAAGATTAGAGCAAAAAGAAAAGTATCAGGTATAGCAGGTTTTTCTGTTTGTTTCTTCCCTGATAAATCCTAACAAGCTTTAAGGAAGAAATTATACTAATTCTCCATAATCTTTTACAGAAAATAAAAACAGAAGAAATACCTCTTAATTTAAATAATTAGGCCAGCAGTATTCTAATATTAAATCCAAATGAAGACATAAGAAAATTATGTACCAATATTGTCATGAATATAAGAAGCAAAATATTAACAAATAGGATTCAGCAATATGTAAAAAGGATAATACATCTAGATTAAGTTCTTAATTGCAAGGCTTCTTGTATAATCATCAATCAATCAATATAATCATCATATTAGCAGAATGAATTTTAATAAATGATATAGGTGAACAACTTAGAAAGCAAGAACTCTAACTTGTTTCTTTTGTGCTCTCATTACCTGGCACACAAGCAGTGTAATAAACATTTGTTAAGTTAATGAAAACTCTACATAAAATCTCATAGTTTTTCAGGCCCAGCCTCTGAGATTCCAAGGCACAATGTCAAGACCAGGAGGAGGATTGAGGAAAACAGAAAGACTGGCTTGCCTGAAGCTGTTATAAGCTTATGGTTAGATCTGGGCAAGAGCCCAGGGTGATGTTTCATTAAATCACTGAGCTGTTGGAATGGGCAGAGCACATCTGGAGGGAGCTAAGTGGTTAATTTCAATTCATGGACCCAGCCAAACTAAAATGCAGCTTGTTCACCAAACCATCCCCTTTTTCCCTATTTTTCTCTGGATCGATCCCAGCTCTAATTAAAATGTAATATTCTCCTTACAAAATAATTATATCAATAGATGCAGGAAAAATATTAAAGAAAAGCACCATTCATAATAAAATTATTGAAAAACTAGGACTATAAGAGAACTTCCTTAACCTAATAAAGGAAGTGTCAAAATCTACAGCTAACATCATACTTAATGGTGACATGATGACTACCTACCCCCTGCATTTGTGATCAGGGCAAGAATACCATCCGTCACCACTCCTATTTACCATAATACTGGAAGAACTACCTAATTGCAGAAAGATAAGAAAAATAATTATAAAGATTGGAAGGAAAGAAATAAAAGTGTCTTTACTTGTAGATGACATGATTGTCCATGTAGAAAACCCTGAAGACTACAGGAAAACAAAAACAATTTCTGGAACTAAGTATAGCAAGGTTGTAGGATATCATGTCAATATACAAAGATCAATTGCTTTCCTGTAAGCCAGTAATGAACATTTGGAAATTAAAATACAAAAATATGGTTTATAAAATTACCAGAAAACAAAGTACTTTTTTATGAATCAAAGTAAATATGTTTAGGATCCGTATGTAGAAAACTACAAAACAAAATGATAAAAAATAATAATAAAAGAAAAGAACTGAGTACATAGAGAGCAATTCTATGTTCAGAGACTGGAAAATTCAATATTGTTCATACAATAATTCCTGGTAAATTTGATCTGCAGGTTCAGCACAGTCTCAATCAGAATTCCAGAAAGCTATTTTGTAGCCTTGGACAGACTGATTCTAAAATTTATATGGAAAGACAAAGGTTCTAGAATAGCAACATGCCACTGAAGAACAGCATAGCTGGAGTACTCATAATACTTGATTTCAAAGCTTCCTAAAAAGCTACAGTAATTAAGACTTTGTGGTATTGGTGGTGAAATAATAGGAACACTGATCAATGGAAGAGAATAGACAGCCCAGCCCAGAAAAAGAACCACACCAAATAAAACTGATTTTTGACAAATGCACAAAAGCAATTCAATGGAGAAATGATGGTCTTTAAACAATTAATGCTGAAACAACTGGAAGTCAGTATGCATAAAACAAGGACCTAGACAGAGGCCCTGTACCTTACACAAAAATTAGCTAAAAATGGACCATAAACTTAAATGTAAAATGCAGATGGGAGCTTATAAACAAGCAAGGGAAGAAGCTAGAATGATCCACCTGATAATGGGTTAGAATTGGAGACATTAGTGTGAACTCACATTTAGCTTAATATAGATACAAATGGATGCATATAAAACTACTTATAGATAAGTGTAAATAAAGGAAGTAACGGAAGTTAGAATCAGAACTATGCCACATATAATGTATACCTATTGAATCGTAATTTCTAAGACTTTTTTAAACAAAAAAAGTTTAAAAAAGCTCCTTTGCAGAATGAAGCTTGAATAAGGTATATTCTTATTTGGGCATGACTCATGTTACATAAGCAGTATAATAATAATTAGTAGTAACAAATTAATAAAAATAGATAATAGGATATTAAACAATTATTTGACAACTTATTTGATATCTGCATTCCATTAGATTATGAGCTACATATGCCAGGGAATTTTTTTTTTAGACCAGTACATATTCATAATCTAGCACACAGCCTGATAAATAGAGGGTACTCGATAATATTTGTCAAATAACTGAGTGAACATGATAGGTGTATTTTTCAGGGAAAAAATTAGATTGGTCTGTGGTAACAGTCCCCAAATCTCATTGGCTTAAAACAAACCCTTCACTAAATACTCATGATGAGTCCACTGCTGATTTGAGTAACACTTAAGGACCGTTGGCATCTGTGCAATAATTCAGCAATGCAGGTTGTTTAGGTACTGCAGCTTTATCACCTCAAATATGAGACCTTCTCCCTGATTATTATAGCAGGGGAAATGAGGAGCTGAGAATTGTCCAGGGACTTTTCATCACATTAGCCCAGAAGCAACACATGTTATTTCAACTCACGTTTCATTGGTCAGAACTACTCACATGTTTCCCCTTAACTGCAAGGGGAGCTGGGAAACATGGAAAAGGAAATTAAATAGTTGGTTAACATCATCACCTCTTTCTCCAAAATTATTTGATAAAAGTTAGTTGAATGAATTAATGAGTAAATGATTATAATGTAGATAGAATAACTGAAGCATATGTTTATTATTTAGCCCTCTGTCTGGCAGTTGATATTACCAAACAAACGCCTACTACCTCCAGCTCTTTTTTTTTTTTTTTTTTTTTTTTTTGCGGTACGCGGGCCTCTCACTGTTGTGGCCTCTCCCATTACGGAGCACAGGCTCCGGACGTGCAGGCTCAGCGGCCATGGCTCACGGGCCCAGCCGCTCCGCGGCATGTGGGATCTTCCCGGACCGGGGCACGAACCCGTGTCCCCTGCATCCGCAGGCGGACTCTCAACCACTGCGCCACCAGGGAAGGGAAGCCCTTCCCCTCTTTTATTTAATTACTCTAAGTAATTCGTTGTTTCCTATTAAGGTTGGTTTCTGGGTTACGCAATCTTACATTTTTCTAGGTTCTAAATATTTTATTTCTTTTCACTTTACAAGTATATAATGATATTGACATCTGTCGTTAATGTATAACTGTCTTTAAAGGTCCACTCTGCATAAATCATCTGTTTTAATGATGTTCATCTTTATCCTCTTCATTCAAAGCTCATCGTGAAATGTAATAACATAGGAACCAAACAGCATGTGGGTTTCTTTGATGACCACATTTGTAAGAGAAATTGTACTCTCTATTTTCATTCTTCAGGTTTCAGATCAGCTTATAAGGAGACTTTGAAACTTGGCTTCCTAAAGTCTTTGAATATAAACCAATTTACATTTCTAGACAGAAAGTACCTGAAACACTCATTCCTTTAATAATTAAATTTTTGTAATGAAATCAAGCAATCAATCATGTTTCTTAAGAAGAAATAAAAGTAGTATCATAGAGAAGGGAAGAGAGCAGGTAAGATTTGTACATGTTGCAAAGTGAAAGAAATGCTAATTGGCTGCTAGAACCAAAGTGAAGTCAGACTCATATATCCATGAAAAGGAAATTTAAACTTTCTTTTTTGATAGGATACCCAGCATATTAGGACAGGTAAATCCAGTATTGTACTTCTAAGTCTGAGGTCCCCAAATATTTGTAATGCTCTTAAGGGTAATATTGTTTATTTTCAGTATATGAAAAAAACTGATGGATATTATCACTTTCCCCTAAAATGATACAAGCCACCTGAATGAAATTGCTTTTTTCAAATGTAGTCAGTGTAGTGACATTAGTTGTCTTATGCTGAGTTGTACAGTAAATCACACTGACTGAATTCCAAATCCTGGTTCAATCACTTACCTTGGTACCTTGGGCCAAATAATTTTTCTGATCTTCAGTTTCTTCATCTGTAAGTGGGGACCCTAACCATCACACACATCACAGTTTTAGGGATTAATGACATAACATATGTAAGTGTCCAGCATATTTGTCTTCGTCAGATTGGGTGGCTATAAAAAAATATCACAGACTGGGTGTTTTAAACAAAAGACATTTACTTCTCATAGTCAAGGCTTTATCTCAACCTAATTAGCTCTGAAGACCCTACCTCCAAATACCATGACGCTAAGGGGTTAGGGCTTCAACATATGAATTTTGGGGAGACACAAACATTCAGTCTATATCAATGTCCTAAGTGTTTACCTCATCATAAACGTTTTTATATTAAATTACAATTGATTTATAACATTACATTACAGTCAATTATAATCAATTATAATTGATTTATAACATTACATTAGTTTTATAACATTACATTAGTTTCATTAACATTACATAGTGATTCAGTATCTTAATACACTAATGTATTAATAAGTAATAAGTGTAGTTACCATCTGTCACCATACAAAGTTATTACAATATTATTGATTATATTCCCTATGTTGTACATTATAGCCCTGTGACTTATTCATTTTATTACTGGAAGTTTGCACCTCTTAATTGTCTTCACCTATTTTGCCTGTCCACTCCCTCCTCTCTGGCAATCACCAGTTTGTTCTCTATATCTAGGAGTCTGTTTCCGTTTCTGTTTTGTTTATTTGTTTTTTAGATTCCACATATAAGTGAAATCATACAGTATTTGTCTTTCTTTGTCTGACTTATTTCACTTAGCATAATGCACTCTAGATCCATCCATGTTGTCCCAGATTGAAAGATTTCATTCCTTTATATGGCTGAGTAATATTTTTATATATATATATATATATATATATATATATATATATATAAAATTACTTCTTCTTTATCCATTCATCACTGATGGACGCTTAGGTTGCTTCCATATATTGGCTATTGTAAATAATGCTGCAATGAATATAGGAAGGTATATACATATATATATATATATATATACACACACACACACACATACATTTATATATATACACATATATACATATATAGAGATATATACATTTTTTCATATATATATGAAAAAATATATCTTGTAGAATTAGTGTTTTTATTTTCTTCAGATAAATTCTCAGATGTGGAAATGTTGGATTATATGGTAGTTCTATTTTTTAATTTTTGAGGAACCTCCAAAATTTTCCATAGTAGCACCAATTTACATTCCCACCAGTAGTACACAAGGGTTCGCTTTCCTTCATGCTCTTGCCAACGCTTGTTATTTCTTATTTCTTTGATAATAGCCATTCTGACAGGTGTGAGTCATTGTAAGATTTTAGTTGAAAAAATTAAAATTGAAGTTAATCCTTATAAACTATAATATTAAGGAGTTCAAAAGTCTGTAAATCCAGCTACTATAAGACCCAGTAGTTATGAAAAGTGGTTTCCCAGCCCCATAGGAAAAGTGATAATTCAATTGGATGGACCAAAAAGCAATTTACTACTTTCTTCAAAATAAAAGAACACTGTGAAATTGGAAAATTCAAGAAGGCAGGACATAAAATATTGCATAACCCTATAGTCCTCCAGAAAGAAAGGAAAAACAAAATAAAACAAGTGTGAAATTAGAGAAAGTGGCATGAAGGCCAGTGTCTTCTAGATTTGCCCAGTATGTATGTGCAGTAAGCTTACTTAATATTTCTCATACTTATTATACAGTATTATTAAAATAATATTAGCTTCTTAATATAGCATTTTAACTTATTTGTTGAATATTTTAGATATACTTAGGCATATTGTGTGCTGGTATATATTATGTTAATACTCTTGAAACAGATTGCATATAGGGATAGTCTGGCACATAGTAGAAGGGGAATAGGCATTTGTTTCTCAAGGATTTGCTTAATGATTTAATAATTGATGGTACTGCAGTTAATAAATATATTTTATTTAATTAGACATAAAAAAGAGTATGTGACATAATCCAGTTCATACCCACGGAAACTGACTGTAGAAGGACCACTTGTTTTGGTTCGCCTTCTCCTGGGGACCTAGGAAGGGTGCGGGAAGAGAACAGTGCTGGTGGAGGGAAGGATTTTCACCACTGGATTTACGAAGCAAGTCAGAAAAGGGAACCCAGAGGTGGGTGCTGCTATAACAAAGTACCTGGAACTGCTATAACAAAGTACCACAAACTGGGTAGCTTAGAAAAACAGCCACTTATTGTCTCACAGTTCTGGAGACTAAGAGTCCAAAATAAAGTTTTTGGCAGGGCCATGCTCCCCAGGGCACTAGGGAAGGCTCCGTTTCAGGGCTCACTCCTAGCTTCTGGTAGCAACATCTGTTCCTTAGCATGTAGATTGCCTTCTTCTTGCTGTGTCTCTGCATCATCTTCTCTTTTTGTGTGTCTGCCTCTTTTCGTGACTTTTCTGTTTTTTTTAAAGACACCAGTCACACTAGTTTAGGGGCCACCCTACCCCAATATGACCTCATCTCAACTTTAATTGCATTGATAACAACGCTATTTCCAAATAAAGTCCCATTCTGAGGTTCTGGGAGTTAGGATTTCAACATACAAATATTAAGGGACACATTCAACCCATAATAGTGGTTTTATGGTAATGGGGTTAAAAATTACAGGCAATAATTTAGAGCTGGAAGCATCTTTATCAATAATACAGTTTTCTTAATTCTCTATGAGAAAACTAAGGCCAGTGTGATGAGGAAACTTTGCTGAAGTCATTTTATTTATGCCAGAATTGGGCCACAATTAGGATATCCCTAATTTAGGTTATTTTCTATCACAGTATACCATGCTAAACTCTGGCTCTTATGGATGTTGATGTGCATGTGTACATCCTAAACAGGATCTCATTAGGAAATCCAGTTAGGGTTATTGTTCAGCTGGAAATAACAAAGTTAATACTACCAACCATTACAGAGTATGAAATAGACTGGAGCTGAAATAAATAAAACTCATAAATTTCTTCCTTCTACCATACATCCCTCTTCATGTGGAGCATGATCAGGAAGAAGTATTTAATTATGGGACAGAAGAGAAATAAGTGAGTGTTGTTAGATAGCCAAAGAAATTGCTTTTCACAAGGTACCAAGTATAGTCTCACTTCTGTATTGGCAAGAGCCCAGTTGATATAGTCCATAGGGTCATACTTCCAGAGAACAGAGAAGGATCGAGAATGAGTAAATTTCCTTTAAGGGATGAATGAAAAATATCCATCACAAAACTGAAAGAAGCAATAGTATTGAATTACTAGGAATAATGCTAGAGAAAGAAATATTCTTAGATAATGGAAATATATATATATCATATTCATAAGTTACAAAATGGGTCACAAAGTAGCATTTTATAATTAAAGTGAACATAGATAAATCGACTAGAGAACAAACAGTAATGTTGGAATGAGAGGATAAATGGTTCTGGGGAAGGTATCTCACAAGAGAAGAAAAAGAATGTGAGCTGATAGACTGTATTCAGATGCATTGAGCAGTGATTTTCACTCTATGTAGGGAGACTTGGGATGAATTAAAGTGCCTTAAAAAAACACAAGTAGGAAAGTAAGTATCTTTCTAGCCACAGTCCATCTCTAGACCCTGAGCTCTTCACTCACAGCATTACAGAGATAGAGAGAGAAAGAGCAAATAAAATTACTTTCAGGAAAGGCAAAGAGAGGATTGTCAAGAATTCTCTTCAAAAAAAAAAAAAAAAACCACCTTGATTCAATCTTCAGGGTAGAGATAGGGCATGTGAACGAAAAACTCACTAACTCAGTTTAGTGAATCACAGATTAACGAAAGAGAGGTTCCTAACGAATTGGAGTAAGTTTGGGAAGTCTTACATTTACCTCAAATTTCATATATCACCTTAGCAGTCCTCTTGAGTTATAACGTGCTAAGAATTATGTGCTATGTCCATGTAGCCAGATAGGTAGTTTGTGTTGGCTCTGTCTTTCCATAATAAATGGGTTTAAATTTTATGTAAAGAAAGAAAACATAAACAAAAGGCTTAGTGTTTATTTTGGGGGCAGGGAAAAAGTGTTTATTTTTGGGTGCATTTCACTATATAAGCTGATTTGGAGATATCAGAAGGATAAAAGATCAAATGGGTGGTGGCAGTTACTGAAAGCAAGTAATGAGACTGAGACTGAGTCCAAGGTAGTGGTGGTAGGGGAGAACAATGAGAGATTCAGCACAGACACGTTCTTTGACTCACGTTTTCTCTAACACATTTTCTCTTTTCTAATGTTTTCTGGAAGTCACTTAAATATTTCTCCAGGATCAATTTTATTTCCTGAAGCCCTTTAGTGAAAACTTTTTTCTTTTCTGTTCTGAAGCTTGATAATTCTTAGATTAAGAAGCTGCTTTCATTCCACAGTACGTACCTCATACTTTTTAAACTAAGTTTATAAGATACATGCTCTTATCTATTTTCCTAGCACTGTTTGCACCTCCACTCTTTCACTGATTTTCAGAAGAGAAGTTATATGTAAGTCATTTCATTATTTTTCTTCCTTTTGGCATTAAGCCTTAGGAACTGTTTTTGCATTAATCTGTGAAAGAAGCGTCACACTTCATTTACTAACTGCACAAAAAGAAGTTTTCATTTCCTACTGCTGAATATAGACCAACACAAATCCTCCGTTGGGGGTGAGAATCTTTTCCTTAATGCCCAGGAACATCTATAAAGCTTTCTACAGAAATTTGAATATTAAACACAGGAATTTTATTTTGAAATTAAGAAACTTTTCTTTTTTACTATTTATTTTCAAAATCAGGCAGATTTATCTCTGCATTTATCTATTACAATTTCTATGCTCATCCAATTACAAACACCAGCAGGTGTTAAAAAAATGTTTCTGCACTTCATTCACTCTGTATACTTTATTGCTTATTGTCTTATCACGTGTAAGGTATTGAGGAAATAGTGATGAAAGAAATGAACATTGTTCCTATCCTCAAGAAGCTTGTGATCTTATTTTATTAATGTAATACCCAATAATATTATTTTTCCAACACAAAATTATTTACTTTATAGCTTTTATTTACCTGAAAGCATTGCCTCATTCCTTTGTATAATACTAGGGCAAATAAAACAGTTGTTTGATGGATATAATTCATGTTTTGGGTAGACTTTTTAACAGATTAACCACAAAGCTCAGGGTATGTGCAAAGGTGTTAATTTGAATCCCTCTCCTACAACATACATGTTTCTCAACCTTAACATTACTGAGGATACTGGCATATGCACTCTGGCAGGGCATTCTGTCCTGTACCCCTATAAAAATACCTGAAGGACACAGAATATAGGTCTAATAGTGAAATAAGTTTATAATCATAAACTTAAATGAAGAAATAACATAGGAAAATGTAAATAAAGTTGGTTTCTAATTATTTTTAAAACATAAGCAGTAAAATCTTGTTATTTCTTAATGCAAGTAAGTTAAAAAACAAATGTCAAGTTGGGAAAACTATCTTCAGCTTATATGATAAAAAATTAATGTATATTATACAGAAAAACTCTTCCAAATCAATATTGTAAAGAAACAAGATGAAAAATGTATGTACAACAAATGTAAAATACTCAGCTTCAGTGCTAATTAATAGTTTGAATTTCACCAAAATATTTATTTTATAAGATTGCAAAAGCATTTCCATGATAATACCTAGTATTTGTTACTAAAAATTAAAGTACATATTTCCTTATACTGATGATGGTACTGTAAACTGGTAAAAATGCTTTCTAGATATTAATTTGGCAATCTTCATCCAGGTTTCACACGGTCATGTCATTTGTCCACCTCATTTCATTTCTAAAAGTTTACCCAGAATAATACTCAAACAGCTACATAAATATTTATGTTTGATGATGATAATAGTATTGTTATCTCTAATAATAGATAAATGTGAATCAAAGGCTCTTCTCAAATAACTGAACTTTAGGTGGTGACATCATCTATGGTGACATCTACGTATCTGTGACGTCTGAGCATTAAGTAATAGGATCTTGGAATACACATGACCAGTGAAAGAAAGAAGTGAAGAAAAAAAAAAAAAGAAAATCAGGACATTTACTAAGAGAAAAAGGAATGGTTCTGGGGAGACAAGTTCTTCTCACCTCTGCTTTATCTAAAAAGTGGTCATTGTAATAGAACCTACCTAAAATAAGTGTTGTGAGGATTAAATGAATTAATCAAATAAGTTTGCTTAGAGGAAGCTTAGTATATAGTAACTGCTACAAGTGTTGTTATTGTTTTATTACTATTATTAATAAAGGGGAAACTTTTACTTAGGGTAAATGACTTCAAAAAGCTCATCCAGATAGACTGAATTCAAAAAATTATTTTAAATCATACTTAGAGTAACATTGAGGGTTTTCTATGTGTATGTCTATGAGTTTTAACAGTCCGTAGATTAATGTAAACAGCAACACAATAGGGACATAAAACAAGTTGTTTTTAATGCTGTTAGTTCTGGCTGATAATTTAAACAAATTTATGTATAGGAGCTGTTCAGATTCTCTTAGAAAGTCATCCTCTTTGTCTTCTTTTCTTGCTTCTCTCTGTAAGATATCAAAAGAATGTGTAGAGAAGGGTGGGAGGGCTTATGTGATCTCCTAAAGAATGGAATGACTCTGGATCGTAGAGACCTATGTATTTTGGTCTCCTGAGAAATGTTCCATTTTTTGCCTGATTGCTGCTTGTTCTACCTGCATTTGCTTCTGAAGTTTTTGGTGAAAAAAACTCAGAGTACATAATCTCTTGGCTTGATCAGAGTCTAGGGATTACCCTTAGTTATCTTAACCTCACCTCTGCTCTAGCTGGTTGTGGGCCTTTGCATCTCTGCCACATCTCCTGTGTTCCCAGAGTTTACCCCAGCTTCTTCTGTGGGGTCCACTTACTCTTGCCTTGGCAGATTCCATGGCAGGCTATCTGGCTCTCAGATCAGTGCTCTGCTCCATGGCTAAATGAGCACAGCGCAGAGGACAACTAAAAGGTGATGTCTTCACAGGATGTTAAACAGGAAAGAAGGGCAAGACTCTCTTGTTCTCTCAGTAATATCCTATTTGTATGAATTACAGCCCTTTTTCTTGGTGAAGGGAAAAGTCAGACACAAAGCATAAATATTTCACTTTCTGATCCCTGACTGTTTTTCCTTCCCACAATCCTTTGGGGTGAGAAGGGGCCAACTTCCCCCCTACTCAAAGCATTTGGTCCTCACTTACGTAAAATTCTGAGTCTTGCTCTTGACAGGTGTATTAGTGATCTGTTGCTACATAATGCTATTGCCACAAATTTAGCAGCATGAAACAACACATATTTATTATCTCACAGTTTCCGTGGTCAGGAGTTCAGCACAGATTAGCTGGGTCCTCTGAAAGGCTGCAATCAAGATGTCAGCTAAGGCTTCAGTCTCATCTGAGTATTGACTGGCTCACTCAGGTTGACATAATTCAGTTCATTACAGCTGTAAGACTAAGGGCTTTAGTTTCTTGCTGGCTGTTGGATGAAGGCTGCCTTTAGCTCCTAGAAACCATCCTCAATTTCATTTCATGTGGAGTTTCCCAGCATGGCCACTTGTCTCTTCAAAGCCAATAAAGGAGAGAGAGACTCCAGCAAGTTAGATGTTAATAATCCTATGTAATATAATTACATATTCATTTATACATAATTACATACATGCCATCATTTTTACCATATTCTCTTTTCTAGAAGGAAGTCATAGGTCATGCTCACACTCAAGGAGCGGGGACTCACACAAGTGCAGAACAGTAGGAGGTAGGGAACATGCATACACATTTAGTAAACACCAGAATATTTTAATAAATGTATAATCTTTGTATTTTGTGGTTTTAAGTAAAAAAATATGGCTAGAAGTCCACGTACTTATTTCCTGTGTGCACTGAATTAAAATTAACCAATTCCCTCTTGACTAAAGCAGAGAAATGGGCTCCAGGTTTGCAAATTAAAGTTTATACTTTATAAACAAAATGTTTTTTTTTTTTTTTGCCTTAAGTGTGATTTCTTGCTAGTCAGAGAATTTCTTCTTAGAGACTTTTTTATGGGTACATTTTTGGCACTACACATCTCAATTGCATCTAGTTGAGGCTATGTGAATAGTTCAAGTCAATGGAATGTGGACAGAAGCAATGTATGTCACTTATAGGCCTTGGGGAAAAAGAATCCTCCACATATCCAGTCTACTCTTTTTTCTTCTATAGATGGTGACATCAAAAGACCAACAGAGTGTGGGTTCTGAATAACTGCATCGAGTAGAGCACTCCTACCCACCCATGTCTCATACACACCATATTGCACTGTAGAAGCAAGAGACCTTTATTGTGTTAAGGTCACTGAGATTTGGGTA
This sequence comes from Aethalodelphis obliquidens, assembly GCF_003676395.1. Taxonomy (NCBI): domain Eukaryota; kingdom Metazoa; phylum Chordata; class Mammalia; order Artiodactyla; family Delphinidae; genus Aethalodelphis; species Aethalodelphis obliquidens. Next base: position 29,840,754 of record NW_020837951.1, on the reverse strand, counting down.
TTGTTGGTTAAAATAGTTAGCCTGACCCAGACTAACACAAGTAAAAATTATTTCTTCAAGATGTGAGGAGAAGATCATCTAGCAGTTTTTCAGATGATAAAGGGTTTTAATTAATGTCATGGATGAAGTATTTAGTTTTCTAGGTTAGGCAATTATTACAGACATTGCCATATTTTGAAATATTGATTTATCAGTGTTCCTTCTTTTTGCCTTTGGCTAAATACAGCATAGAAAAAACAAAAACTTTTCAAAAATGGTGAAGAAGAAAAATAATTTCACCATCTTCTAGGTTTCGGAAAGTATGATTTAGAAGTACTTGTTTATGTTTACAGACAGTGACCAGGGATAAATAAATATACCCAGGTACTGTGTTGCTCAGATTAATGTTTCAAGTCTTTTTTTTTTTTTTCTGTGAGGTCCTAAAGAGGTAATAAAATTGAAAGTGAAACTTTTCCCCACAATTCCCATTTATATGCTCTATCAACGAGGTCACACTACCATTAATTATCTAGAAGATACTGTTCCCATAATGTCCATGGGGACTTACTCAAAAACATGGTAGATTTCACTGTCAGTGCATTGTTTCTCCTGTAATAGACTACTTTTCCTTTCTTTAATTTTATCCTATTAGTGATGGTTCCTTCACCTCCCCAAGCTTCTTTCCCCCTTGAACAGTGATAAAGAAATCTTATTTAAAGTAACTAGCAAAGCTTAACTAGAACATGCTCTCAGATGGTCCTCATTATAAGTAAATACTATGTATTGTAGATATGATGTTTGTGAATTATATAAAGTATGAATTCATGATTTATTACTCAGTTTTGTTTGTAGCTATGGAACTTTCATCCTGCAAAGTTTAAATCTGGGGACTAAAATGGCAATACTTCAAAGCTATATGAAGCTATGGTAACTTTCTTAAGGAATAATGTATACTCGAGAATGTTTATCTATCTTGTTCTTTCTGTTCATATCGTAGAGGGCAGTGCAGCTCTTATCCTTGTGGGAAAAGAGAAGGGCAAGTCCCCAGAGAACTAAGTGAAACACTTATAGAGATTGGAGTTGGCCCTGCAACTAGTATATCACTCATTTTACCTTCAGACTGATGGCCTCGGTGCTGTATGGAACCATAGTAGGGTAGTATGGTTTCTGTAGGCAGAGAAATTGAAAACTTGACGTGTCCCCTGGAATTTGTCACCCATGTGGATTTGCTTCCTACCTGGATAATTTTGAAGGCAGAAGCCTTGCTAAATTATCCTGCAATGAAAGGCAATAGAAATGGAATAGGATAGGTTCAAGTTCCAGCTTTTGGTATAGCAAAGACACATGAGCTTTTAACTCCATAAAATGAACTTCAAAATGAATCAAGAATAAATATGACCATTTTATTATTAGAATTATCAGGTAAGGAATAAGGATTGGGTAGAGAATGGCAGAATGTTGATAATTGTTACAGCTGGGTGATGAGTACTTGGAGTTTATTTTACTCTTTTGTGTACTTTGTATACATTTGAATTTTCCAAAATCCAAAGTTTTTATGAAAGAGTGACATTATTTGCATGAAGAACTGAGTATTAGGCACAAAGCATGGCTCTAGGGAGTCCAGTGGTGATAGAAGTTAGATGCTAGATGATGGTGAGTTAACTTATAGGAATAGTGGTGGAGGTAGTAAGAAATGAATAGATGTATTTGTAATATATTTAGAAGTTAGAGCTAACAGTGTTTGATAATGAAATCTATGGAATGTGACTGAAAAAGAGCAGTTATGACTGTACATCTAAATTTTCTCTCAATTTCTGGTATTTAACACATTAGTGACCAGAGATGTATTATCACCACAGGCGTTAGTTTCTGCAAAAATCCTGTGGTCAGTAATGTGTTAAAAATGAATTTATTAGTCTAGCAATATTTTCTCCTGGACTGTGGTGTTTCTCAAGGCCTATTGTTTGAGAATTAGAATTTACAAATAGACAGGTAAGATTAGCTGAAGACTAAAATGTTTCTCCAAAATTGAAACTGTCCCATTTCAAAGGAGAGATGTCACCTTTTCAAATACAAACTGGTTTTACTACTCTCCTTAGCATTATTCATAGATAGCCCACAGATCATTAACAATAAGTATTATATAGCAATCTACTAACTGTTTATAACTGTTTATATACCAATATACTAACTGTGTATATATATTTGTTGCTTGATATATTTCAGGATAATATAACTTTAAATAATAGTGATAATTATTATTATGGGCTCAGAGAGAAGTCACACTGTGACGTTAACAACATCCAGTTGAGTAAAGGTGTGGGAGAAACCTGGGAACTGCCGTATTTATTGTCCCAAGGATGAGTAGGCATAAGTTCAAAGTGTGACATCTCTAAGGGGTATATGAACTCCAGTTTCATCTCAGGAGCTTCAGTCTACTGTTAGGGATTCAGTAGAAGTAGAAATATTAGGCATGTCTTGAATTAAATTGGACTAGCAGCAAAATGATTCTTTGCAATCAGAATATTGGAAATAGGATCACAATCAGTAGCAGGGATTATGGTAGGTTGAATCAGGCTTTCTTTAGGGAACCCCCCAGGCTATATCAACTTTAAAGGCAGGGCTCCAATTTATATGTGAGATACTTGATTTGATATTGGGAAACTAAAGTTTGAGCACAAAAACAACTCCTTAATGAGACTTTTATTGACTTCCCAGTCAAAATTACCCTGATCCCACCCTACTTCTCTAATATTATTGCTATTTCATTTTATTCGTAGCATCTATCACAATTTGCAATGATCTCTAGTTTATGTCCTTATTACTAGTTTCTTCTCCTTAGAATGTAAGCCCCTCAAAAGGAAAGATCTTCCTCGCCTTGTTTACCCTTATATCACAATCATCTAATATAATTTCTGTTGCAGAGTAGGTAGTCTATAAATATTTATTAAGGTAGTATTAATTCAAAGCTGAGCCCTTAGTGGGCAGGAAAGAGTTAACAGCAGTATTGCAATCCATTCTCTCCCATTAGGAGAGTGTACATGGGAAAAACCAAAACAAAATAAACCAACAAAAAAATCACAAACAAAAACTAGGTGTGTGGCCAAATCTCCTTGACAACATGGTATTGATAGGCCTCTTGACAGGCACATTAATGGTATTTGCTAGTGGGAGAGTGTGCATCTATGAAATGCTTTTAGCAAGATGTGCTTGGTCTATCTAGGTCCTGGAGTATGTCACACAGTTCTCCAACTATTGGAGAATAAAAGGGAGATGTTTCAAGACCAAAATAGCTCCCTTTCATGTAAGGGATATGGCTTCATACATCACTTAGAAAACAGAAAGCAGTCTAATGTGGCAAGAAAGGACCAGGACTGTAGCACTGGCAACACTGCGTCTCTCTCTGCTTTGCCTGTACCTCATGATTATACTTGAAATAATTAGTAAAGCTTAGTACTGGGTAAGATCCCCTGTTCTTATGAGTCTAATCTAAAAGTCAACCTTTTGTGCTATGACATCTACTGAATTGGTCATATAGTAGGAGTAAGAGGGAAGCTGCTGATCTGAGACTACTTATAAACTTAGTTTACATGAGGATTAGGGAATGAGTGGGGCTAAAGTTTACCTGTTGAAGAAAGAGCCTTTATCTGAGAGAGCCTGAGGAATCTCCTGATTGTCATTTAAAATTATCCTTGCGGGGCTTCCCTGGTGGCGCAGTGGTTGAGAGTCTGCCTGCCGATGCAGGGGACACGGGTTCGTGCCCCAGTCCGGGAAGATCCCACATGCCGCGGAGCGGCTGGGCCCGTGAGCCATGGCTGCTGAGCCTGCGCGTCCGGAGCCTGTGCTCTGCAACGGGAGAGGCCACAACAGTGAGAGGCCTGCGTATCGCGAAAAAAAAAAAAAAAATTATCCTTGCATATCCCTCTTGTACAGTCCAATTTAATTTCAAAATATTAATTAGGTTAGTTCATAATTGTATTGTAAATTGGATATTGTCCAATTAGAGTTTTTATAATTATTTGACAAGTAGATAGCAAAGAGAGCTGGTAAACTCGTGAATAGGTCTCTGAAGATCAATATCTTATGTAAGCATGAATTTCACCCCACCCTTTTTAGGAAAACAAATTCACACATTTCACAGCATTAAATTTCACACATGAAGCACAAAACTGTATAATATCATAGCACAAATTTGTCTTCAAATAAATGATTTTTTCTAAGCTTTCATTGGTCATTAAAAGGACTGTTACGCATATTTATGTTTTACAATGTACTTTCACAAATACTACCTCATTTGGTTATTACAACAATTATATGAGAGTAAATATTGTCCAACTTTCATTGATTAAAATACTGAATTTTTGAGTCCACATATTTTGATTCTAAATTGAAGATTATTTCTAGTTTTTCAGCATTCCAGTTCAACCCTTCTTAACTTTGAGAGGCGTGCCCATGAATCCCTTTGAAGTCTGCATACTCTGGTTCAGAAATAATTCTAAATATATATAATGTGTTATGCAATAATTTATTCATAGATGTACTATTTCTAATAATAAAAAATAGAAATAATCTAAATGCAGAAATGACACGTGGATTTAAGGTAAGTTGCACTCATTAAGTGATGTCTGCGAACGTTGTAAAGCATAGGATAGATTATATGCATGTAACGATGAGAGAACTGTGTAGAAAGCCATTTGTGCGTGTGTGTGTGTGTATAATTAAGTTAAAATAGGCATAGAAAAAGGTAGGCAGAAAATAAAATGTTAAACGGTTTTGTCTCTTAGTGGTGAGATTATAAGTAATCTAATTTTTATCCTCATACTTTTTGAATTTTCAAATTTTCTATAATTATAATTTCATAATTAGAAAAATATAGTTTATAAACATATGTAGGAATTTTACATTAGCATGCACACTGTTGTGGAAATTTCTACTCTTTCATCTTAATCAAATAATGGGTTAAAAAATAAATGAAGTCCAGAGAAATACAGACTCACATCAACTCAGTGATACATCAGAGATGCTTTTTGTCTGGTTCACCAGGACATATATTCATATTGTAAAATTTAACTTAAAAATTAAGCTGTTGAATGCTTTTCAGAATAACTACTGGAAGTGTTATAAAATGGCATAAAAGAATGTTGAGTCTGGCATTTAAAAAATGTGGCTTATTAGCAATAAAACAGATCGGTGAAGGATACAAGCATATGCCTGTAGGCACCAAAGTTAAGCCAAATACATAAATCCTTATGGAGACTTAATGGAGAGTAATAGAAAAGAGCTGAGGAAAAAGAAACATGAAAGATGAGACTAGTGTGATATGTTTCAAATCAGCCTATAACAGTATAGCCAATGGAAAAAGGGAGACAAATGAAAACAAAATCTATGCAAAGGAAGAAGAAAGAAGTTGATAGACAATTATACAATCTTAAACAAAAGAGGGTTCAAGCCCTTATGAGGTTTACTTCTGTAAGTGACTGTACTACCTGTCTGTGAACAATTCCAGTGACAAAAATATCTCACCAGTCAAAGGTAGCTCTTTCCAGGTCTGTGTGATCCTAGCTATTGCGAGAGTTTTTCATTTTATTTTTGGTGATGTGTTTTGGTCAAATACCTTGTAAACTCTACACATAACCTCTTTTTTTCCCACTGTAATATTACACAGACCATGTCTAACACTCTTGTTTTCACCCTGTAGCTCTCCTGATATATAAATAAATATTTCTCTCTCACTTTTTTACCTTAAAATTTTCCAGCTCAGTTAAGTAATTCTCACAGGTGCTTTTAAGGTTTCCACTACTCTGTCCTTTTCTGTCTGAATATTCTCTGGATTGTAAAAGTCTATCTGAAAATGCAATCCCTTGCTCTGGGCAAAAAAAAAAAAAAAAAAAAAAAATCATGCATGAATAATATAGCACCTTGAGGTTGAAAGGAAGTATGACTTCCCTCAGTCTCAATACTACAAGTTTATGGCAGTGTAGTCTCAGAGCCTGTTGGCATTTTGGACAATGATGTGACATGGTTTATGCATAATATCTTCTCTTGCCATTTAACATCCCTGTCTTTTTCACTCTTACAGCAGCTAACTTGTATCTCTCCATGTTTTATTTTTGTGGTGACCAAAAAGTTCCTCTTTACCAACTTGATCTTCTGTATTAATTTGTAACACATTTTCTGTTCTGAATGTGAGAATCCTTGTGTCTCCTCATTGTATTTTTCAAGGAAGTTGCCTCCTATACATTTAAGCTTTCATATTAGCTCCCCATTTGGTAGGTAGTGTTCTCTATTTTCAAATAAGTAACAGATACAACTTTTGGTAGCAAGGGATAAAAGTAATGCTCTGTAGAAATCATTAATTTGCTCCATTGGTTATCAAGTGACTTTTGTTTTGTGCTTATGATCCTGGACCCACCTGAGTAAACTAGTTAAGTTTTTCAGTTTGTCTACAAGAGTGTTCTGAGAGATTTTTTCAAATGACTTCCTGAATTTCAGATATTCTACATTCACCATATTACCTGGTTTATTGTTCTGGTGTTCTTGAAAAAAAAGGAAACAAGGCTACTCTGCTATGATGTGTTTCAGTGAATTCATGCTGGCTCCCAATTATCACAATGTCTCTTTCTAAAGCCACCATTACCTTTCATTTGGAGATGTGTTTTATACATACACAAGGATCATATTACATTAATCTCACTTCCCTCTGCTTTAAAAAAAATCAGTATTACTTTTGATAGCTATAATTTTGACATTTCTCTTATTCTTCAAAATTATGAGTAGTGTTAACAACTATTACCTATAAAACTTATAGTGTTTATTTATCAAAATCATCCTTTGCAATAAAACTTGTTTTTCTTCTCCTTTATATTTTATTTTATAATTGAGGAGATAAGCTCAAAAAGCTTGGCAAGAGACACCCAAATAAGCAGGGGAAGTTAAAAACTTTCACCTGGTCTTCTGATCCAAATTCTGGGTGTTTTTCCCCTCAGGATATCTGACTTTCAATGGTCATTGCATGAGATTATCCACAAGTTACTAGAGCATCTAGAAAGGTATACATTGTCTTTTCACACATATTAGATTTTAGGTTTTCTGGTTTTTCATCTGAAGAACACATCCCAGAAAAAGAGGAGAAAGGAAAAATATGGATATTAGGTAGGACAATACAATAATGGTTGCTAATCTTTACTGAGTGTTTATTACGTGGCACTATCTTAAGTGTTTCACACAAACTTACATGTTTTATCTTCACAACACCTCTATGAAGTAAGTAATATTATCATCATCCACATTTATTATAAATATGGAAACTGAAGCACAGAGAAATTACATAATCTTCCCACGGTCAAATAGCTAGCAAGTGGCAGAATCTGAATTTCCACCCAAGCCGAATGTATTGCCTTGAGTCAGTAATACTGACTCCTAATAGTTACTGAACAATGCATTTAGTGAGCTTTTACTCATAACAACATAATTAAAGAAAAAAAATATTTACATGCAAAGATAAAGAGATATAGATATATAGGTAGATATATGAATATATAGATACCCTTGCACATTTTCCATAAGAGAGCACAAGAGGGGCTTCCCTGGTGGCGCAGTGGTTGAGAGTCCGCCTGCCGATGCAGGGGACACGGGTTCGTGCCCTGGCCCGGGAAGATCCCACATGCCGCGGAGCGGCTGGGCCCGTGAGCCATGGCCTCTGAGCCTGCGCGTCCAGAGCCTGTGCTCCGCAACGGGAGAGGCCACAGCAGTGAGAGGCCCACGTACCGCAAAAAAAAAAAAAAAAATTTAAACTGAAAGGCAATAGCAATAATACTAAAAATTTGTGGTATATTTCTCAAGTAGAGACTAAAAGGAGATGGACAGGCCTGAAAGAGTATATTAGCAAGATTAAAAGTAAATGAGCTAAGTGTCCAACTCAAGAAAGTAGAAGTAAATAATAAAATTAAAGAAAGTAGAAAGAAATAATAAATAGAACAATATATTAAAGTGAAAGTTAAGAAACAATATGGAGTATAAAAAAGACTAAGAATAGATAAACTTCTAGAAATATTGAACAGGAAAACAAGGTGATAAAGACAAAATAGAAATAATGAAAAGGGAGCCTTTACAGATAAAAAGAAACCAGAGTTATGTTTTAAATAACTTTATGACAATGAATTTAAAATTTAGATGAAATAAATTTTATCAAATTAATTCAAGACAAAGTGGAAAACCTTAAAAAGTCTATTACAATCCAATAAATTGCATAAATTTTATTTTTATATAGACTCCCAAGTAATATGTGATTAAAAATATATCACCTGCATTGTTTTATAGGCAATATTTTATTTGTAGAAGTCCAATATAAATTTGACATCAAATTAGATAGGAACAGCATAAGAAAATAAATTTATGAATAAATATTAATGCACATAATCTATAAATGTACAAAGAATCCATCATGACAGTAGAGCTCATTACAGAAATGCAAAGATGGTTTAACATTAGATTACTATTAATGTAATTGACCATAGGGCAGAAAGAGAGGATGGGAGTGAAGCCCACTACATTGCCATGTGCTGTGTGGCAAAGAACATATGTTTCTTGTGGGTTAAAAGAACATGAACTAACTAGGCAGTATTCCATGTAAAAGTTTTCTGCCCTGAGGAGGATTCCCATAGTGGTGTTTATTGGCTCTGGCTTTAGGTAAGACGGGTGAAAGATTTGGGTTTGATCTAGATTCTACAGGTCAAGAAATTGCACAGTGTTTGCCTGAAGGACACATGTCCATCAAGCCCTCCATAAAAGATCCAGTATTTGTAAGGCTGCCACACAGAGGTTTGCCAGCTACTCATTGTTATCCAGAGAAGCAGCAATAAGCAACAAAGAAAGAATGAACAACCACCACCACAAACAGGTCTGTTAAGTAAAAACAAAAACAAAAACCCTTTGACTTTACTTCTTCCTCTTCCTCACCTCAAATCTCTAGAAAAGAAGGATTTAGAGTTAAGTATCTTATAGCCAGACATTGCCACCTAGATCCTCTTCTCCTACCAGTCAGTATCCCATCTCTAAACTGGGGTGAAGGAAGAGAGGAGATGAGATTTAAATGGAGGTTGTGGTTAATGCTTTAAAGCAGAATTTATCTTTAAAGTGAGAATTTATGAAACTCATGAAAAATATAAGTAAGGAACTGGAAAGGGAGATTCAGCAGGACATGGGTGAAAGCAGTAACTGCAGGAAATTAAAACTATTTCATGTTTATATACATCTGAGTGTAGACTGCTCATTAAAATGGGTATATCCTAGAAAACTCACTTGTACATGTAAAAAAGGCATGTAAGGGATTTTCAATGCAGTATTTAAATAGTGGAAATCAGGACAATGTACATGCCCACCAATGGGGTATTAACATGGATCTGAGTTATAAACATGGATACTAAGTTGTGTAAGGATGATTACAGTATGATTACATTTAAACTGTATGTTTTCAAACCATACAATGGTACCTTCTTAAGCAGATATATATGTGTTAATACATATATATACTTACATATACGATAATATTATAAAATATGCATGAGGAGGATATTCATCATCTGTAGAATATGGGAGGGAGAACATTCAAGAAACATAATGGAGTGAGGAGGCTTAGCAATATGTGTAATGTGTTATTTCTTTCAACAAAAAGGTCGAAGCAAATTTTGTATAACATTAACCTTTATTTTAGCTAGTATAATAGTATCTAGTGTACTATTGTTTCTGTAATTAAAATATTTTAAAATTTAAAAGTAATACAAATATCTTGACATACTTTTCTATAAAATTTAGTTGGCAGTATAATGTAGATTATGTTAATATTGATTTAGTTCTTTACCTCCCTTGGGAGAAAAGGAATCACTTTGAACTTATTTCAAGTATTCCTTCTTATTGTCATTTGCATCTTCATGAGTGATTAAAAAAATCAGTTGTCTCTTTGTACTTCCTTTGGGAAGGCTAAGTGTCATTTTATTTTCCCTGAAAAGCTCTTCATTAAAACAAGATCCAACACATATGAATCACAATTTTTTATTCTTTTATTACCTCAGCCTGATGAACTGGGGCCCCTCCTATATACTTAACTAAGCTTATCTAGTTTTGATTCATTGTTTAGAGCAGGAAATTATTCCAGTCTTTTAAAGGTACTGCAGTGTTAAGAATATGTTTCCTTGTGAAGGGTTAATGCACGTCATTGGACTCTAAGCCATTTTTTCGAATCCTCTTTTCCTAAATAAAACTTCTGAGCATACTTCTTCTTAGTGATAATGATCACAAGAACATGGAACCCACAGTCTATTTTCTTATTAATCTTACCAAAGTAATCACATAGGTGACTGAATATCATATGAAATAAAACATTTTTCAAAGATATTTTCCTGTGCATTATACCTAAAAATATATCACCCATCATGTCAATAAGATATCCCCCTCTGCAGCATGAGCATTTTAGTTGAAATCTCTCTCACTCTTGCAAGAGTAGTAGATATTCCTAATTGTATTTACTAAAAAAAGCCATTAACAACTGGAGTGATAATTTATTTTGGGGTAAATCAGTGTCTTCACAAATCATTTCTACCAATATAAGAAGGATACAGAGACATTAGACAAGAATCTGCAAGGTACTTTTCATTAGCACAGTGCTGTCTGTACCATTATTAAATCGTATGTGCATATCTGAGCAAGAGTTAAAATGGTCTGCTCTATATTTATTTCTCTGTGCCAAGTAACTTTAGCTCTATCTAAAGGTAAAAGAAAGCCATAAATCTGTCAGGCAAGGATTTAAGTACATCATTTTTTTCTTCATGTAATCACACTTAAATATAGTTTAATAGTATTTATAATGTGTATATATATACATGCATAACTATACATACATATGTCTACCAAATTCATCTGTATTATGTACAGTTGTTACACATATATAATATGCATATTATACATTTATATTTAATTATCAGCAGTCTCCTTCTGCTAGCATATAATTGCATTTTTAAATCACATTTCTGGTTGCACTTAACTAAAAATTGTATTGCATTTTGCTATTTCTGGCTTTTTATCTGTTATTCATCATTTCCCTACTGTGGTTATCAGTCCTTGACAGTGAAAATAAGATTCTTAGGTTCATGGAATCTTTATTATACAAAATGTGCATTAATGTCATTCTTATCTGCTAATGGCCTCCATAATCAGGAGAAGCAGTGAAAGGGAATGAAAATGATTATTTATTCACCAGCTTGGTAGAGCATATCACTAATGAACCATGAACACAGATTATCTGAACAAATTTCCAGGGTCAGGCAGGGTCCTATCTTTTGATTTTCTTGAAAATATGCATAATAATTATTTTCTATAGCATGCACAAAAAGAATATATCACATTTTCAAATCACATTTATTTTACCAAATTGGAAATATGTTAGACATTGAAATACAAGGAGTACAGTGCTTGATAAGTGAAAATGCTATTCAAATTTCTTATGATTCACTATAACATAATACATTTTCCACTTGCTGTGCAATCGCTAATTTAGACTCTCAAATTCCCAAAACATCAGTCATTATTTTGAGAAGACTCTCTTCGCGTAATTGAGGTTTTTAGAACTTTGGATTCAACAAATATTGGGTCAGAATGCCTGACATTTTGCCAGTTGCTGGGAACATAGAGATTAGTGAAACAGTCAATACCATCAAGGAATTCACTGTAGGAGAGACGGCATGTTAACAAACATGCAGGATTTAAAAAAGTCTTTGATTATTAGGATTATTGAAAGTAATGTATAATAGCTCAAATTTTGCTTGCTCTAAAATCTTCCTATACTTACGCCATGAAATGAGATTTCTGACTTAGCAATGCAATACTTTTAATCCTATACTTATGCCATGAAATGAGATTTCTGACTTAGCAATGCAATACTTTCATGTTGTCTGTCTGTGTGTATGTGTGTCCAGAAGTGGTAATTTACATAGATGATCATTAGTCCTCACTAAAAATCTAAATACATCTTATATGTATTGTCTCTTTCCTTCTTCAAAATTGCAGCTTCTTCATGCCGTATCATTTTACTAGACTAGTCTCACTGCATATCTAGACCTTTAAGCCACCTTGCCTCACTCACTAAAGACACTTTTGTTTTTTGTATTTTTCCCTGTGGCGCAGCCTTTTATCCTCCATTCATGCTACTGCTTTTATCAGTGCTGAAGCCATGATGACTGATCCTTCACTCCTGATTCTCCACCTCCTCACTTCCAACAAAGTTCTTTAACTCTCTTCTACCGCTCATTTCTGTGATTATACCCTACAGCCATAAGCATATCATTCTGACCACTTCCATTTACACTTGACTTTAGCTGGTCTACTCCAAGATGTTTTGCCCTGATTTATACCTCCCAAGTCATTGTGCCACTGACCTTTTCTACTATTCATCCTTCATCTTCTGTCTTTATTTTCCTTTTTATCCAATTTGGCTCACATTCCATTATTACAATCAGTTTCTTGCAAGCACCCTGGACTTACTTTTTCCTGTCTCCCTTCATTTTCCCTATTTGGAAAAGCCCTAATTTGGTTGTTATCACCTTAAGGATTATTTCTTTTGAAACATCATTTCTTCATCCCTACTGAATTATTCCCATCAGTTTACCAACATACCTTATTTAAAGCCAACAAAAAAACATTTTTTTCATTGATCCTTCCATCCACCTCTAACTATTGTTCCATTTCTCTACTTCTTTTCACAAAAAATACTCTGAGAATAAGTTATGACCATTCTTATCTCATTTTCCTCACTTCTTATTCACTCTTCAACCTGTTCCATCTCCCTAAAATTTTTTTAATTTTTATTTTATTTTTTAAAACATCTTTATTGGAGTATAATTGCTTTACAATGGCGTGTTAGTTTTTGCTGTATAACAAAGTGAATCAGCTATACATATACATATATCCCCATATCTCCTCCCTCTTGCCTCTCCCTCCCACCCCTCTAGGTGGTCACAAAGCACCAAGCTAATCTCCCTGTGCTATGCGGCTGCTTCCCACTAGCTATCTACTTTACATCCCTAAAGTTTTCACCCTCCTCTGCTATTGTTGAGATCACCAAGAACCTCCAATGATGCCAAATTCAATTATCATTTCTGTTTTTATCTACTTGCCTTATCAGTAGCATCCCACACAACTGGCTACTCATCTCTCCTTGAAATAACTCTCTCTTGTTGAATCTCTTTTGATACATATGGTAAATTGACTCATTTAATATCTATACCAACATTCTTCTATTACCTTCCTGTACTACAGTTGCTAAAAATTGTATTTCCCAAACTTCCATATATATAATACACAGATGTAAGGATTTATGTACTGCCAATGAAATGCACTAGTGAATCTGGAATTTGAAACTGATGGAGGGAGCAGAGCATAGAGCAAGAAGCACTCTTTCTGTTTGTGCAACATTACTATATCTGGGTAGTGGTTTTTTATCTCCAGATTGTGGCTAAGAGAGTAGGAACGGGGAGCCAGAAGTGGAGACGATGCCTATGTTTCACCAGATTTCTGCTTATGACGTGAAACTTTTCCCTTGATGGGAAACCTCAGTTACCTTGTTCTGGTAGTAATTTTTGTAAGACCAGCCCAACAATCAAATTTGTAAGCATCTAATTTCCTGTATTTAATCCCATTCTGCTTGAAACTGATAGATTGGTTTCTGTTATTTGCAACTGAATTCTGATTGAAGCAGTTTCCGCAATAGTTTTTCATTGTTCCCTTTATTTCTCTTGTTGGCACTTTAAATTGTCTCAGATGACAACTTTTCCTCTTCAACCTTAAACACTGAAGAACTCCAGCCACCTATCCTGAGAGCATTTATCTTCTTCTTCTTTTTTTTTTTTTTTTGGTATGCGGGCCTCTCACTGTTGTGGCCTCTCCCGTTGCGGAGCACGGGCTCCGGACGCGCAGGCTCAGCGGCCATGGCTCACGGGCCCAGCCGCTCCGCGGCATGTGGGATCTTCCCGGACCGGAGCACGAACCCGTGTCCCCTGCATCAGCAGGTGGACTCTCAACCACTGTGCCACCAGAGAAGCCCCATTTATCTTCTTTAACTAAACATTCTTCCTAGATAATCTCATTTAGTCTCATGCTTTATAATACCACCTACATGCTGATGATGCGAATCCCTTTTCATCTTTCAGTTTAAATGCTCTCTGAACTCTAGATCTGTACATCATATCAACCTTCTTACTTCATATTATCAGCTGGCTCTCCAAGAGACATATTAAATATTCATTTTACAAAACAGGACACTTGATCTCCAATTACTACCTCTACTGCCCCATGCAAGTTATCTTTCCAGTTTTATCCATTTTGATAAATGGCATAGCAATCATCCCAAATATCTCAAAGTTTTATAGAGACTCTTACTTAATTCTCACAACAAACCTATGAGGGAGATGCTATTATTATTCCCATTACCTATATGAGGAAATTCAGAAATGTTATGTAACTTGTGGTGCATCATGTAGTTAATAAAATGTAGAGCCAGGAATCAAAATCAAACCTATTTTTTTATGTAGAGCTCCACTTTCAATGATTATACTGTTTCGCTGTGCTGAGATCAAGGTCTCAGCAAAGCCACACTATTCTGGAAACTCTAGGAGAGAAACCATTTCCTACTTCTACCAGCTTTTGGAGGCCACCAGCATTCCTTGGTTTGTAACTACATACTCTAGCCTTCAAGACCAGCATCTTCAAATCTTTCTTTGTTATCTCCTCTATGTCAGTCTACTCTCCCTCTGACTTGCTCTTACAGTGATACTTGTGAGTGTATTTAGGGTCCACCAGATAAGTCAAGATAATTTTCCCATCTCAAAATCCTTAACTTAATCACATTTGCAAAGATTTTCCCCCCAATGAAGTAACATTTACAGGATCCAGGGATTAGGACCTAATATTTACAGGGACCGTTATTCAGCCTACTACAGATGGTTACCCAGGAATGAATATGTTTCCAATCTTAACAATGGAAAATAATTTACTGCTAGCCTAAATTGCAAGATGAAATACAATGAAGAGAGGCAGAGAATAGTAAAGGCTATCATATCTTTGTGGAAAGGCCTCAGACACTGTCTGCAGTCTTTATCTCATGAAATGAAGGTTAGCATATGTATAAGTCAGGTGAACTGTGTTATACTGTAGGAAAAAAAAAGTCTATATCATTAAACCTTGGCCAGCTTACACAAACAAAGGTTTCCTCCCCTCTGGCATCCAGCCTGATGAAGAAGCCTCTGTCTGGATCAGGCTGGTGGTTCTGGAAAGGGAAAAAAGAGAGCATGACTTACAGACTAGCTCTAAAATTTATTTCCAGAAGTAACACATTGTTCTCACATACAAGATTTTAACAAGACTAGGGGTTTGATCCTTCTTCAGGAAGAGGCACCATGTATTTGAGAATAATAATATAGGCTAATTAATACATTGTTTAAATATATACTGTAAATATATAAATATATCAAACAAGTAATCAATAGAGGAGTAACATTTGTGATACATATATGGAGACAGAGAGAGGAAGAGAGAACCCAAATAGAAAGCCCCCATTTTTTAAAATGAGAAATTCTCAAAAACATTTTTTGGCCAGATTTACTACAAGTAAATTTAGAGGCAAATATGTCAAATTCTACTTCTGGTAATATTTAATTTAATTACATATTTAAAAGCATTTATGTAAGTAATATGTAAATACAGATTTACTTTTCAACACTCTCAAATCTTATGAAACAATTTTATTTAAACTTTTTTTTAATCTCCCTTGACTTTATTTTTTAACATCTTTATTGGAGTATAACTGCTTTACAATGGTGTGTTAGTTTCTGCTTTATAACAAAGTGAATCAGCTATACATATACATATATCCCCATATCTCCTCCCTCTTGGGTCTCCCGCCCACCCTCCCTATCCCACCCGACTAGGTGGTCACAAAGCACCGAGCTGATCTCCCTGTGCTATGCGGCTACTTCCCACTAGCTATTTTATATTTGGTAGTATATATAAGTCCATGCCACTCTCTCATTTCGTCCCAGCTTACGCTTCCCCCTCCCTGTGTCCTCAAGTCCATTCTCTATGTCTGCATCTTTATTCCTGTCCTGCCCCTGGGTTCTTCAGAAACATTTTTTTTTTTTTAGATTCCATAATATATGTGTTAGCATATGGTATTTGTATTTCTCTTTCTGACTTACTTCACTCTGTATGACAGACTCTAGGTCCATCCACCTCACTACAAATAACTCAATTTCATTTCTTTTTTATGGCTGAGTAATACTCCATTGTATATATGCGCCACATCTTCTTTATCCATTCATCTGTCGATGGACACTTAGGTTGCTTCCATGTCCTGGCTATTGTAAATAGAGCTGCAATGAACATTGTAGTACATGACTCTTATTGAATTATGGTTTTCTCAGGGTATATGCCCGGTAGTGGGATTGCTTAGTCATATGGTAGTTCTATTTTTAATTTTTTAAGGAACCTCCATACTGTTCTCTATAGTGGCTGTATCACTTTACATTCCCACCAACAGTGCAAGAGGGTTCCCTTTCCTCCATACCCTCTCCAGCATATATTTTTTGTATATTTTTTGATGATGGACATTCTGACTGGTGTGAGGTGATACCCCATTGTAGTTTTGATATGCATTTCTCTAATGATTAGTGATGTTGAGCATTCTTTCTTGTTTGTTGGCAGTCTGTATATCTTCTTTGGAGAAATGTGTATTTAGGTCTTCTGCCCATGTTTGGATTGGTTTGTTTGTTTTTTTGATATTGAGCTGTATGAGCTGCTTGTAAATTTTGGAGATTAATCCTTTGTCAGTTGCTTCATTTGCAAATATTTTCTCCCATTCTGAGGGTTGTCTTTTTGTCTTGTTTAGGTTTTCTTTTGTGTGCAAAAGCTTTTATGTTTCATTAGGTCTCATTTGCTTATTTTTGTTTTTATTTCCATTTCTGTAGGAGGTGGGTCAAAAAGGATCTTGCTGTGATTTATCTCATAGAGTGTTTTGCCTATGTTTTCCTCTAAGAGTTTTATAGTGTCTGGCCTTACATTTAGGTCTTTAATCCATTTTGAGTTTATTTTTGTGTATGGTGTTAGGGAGTGTTCTAATTTAATTCTTTTACATGTAGCTGTCCAGTTTTCCCAGCACCACTTATTGAAGAGGCTGTCTTTTCTCCATTGTATATCCTTGCATCCTTTATCAAAAATAAGGTGACCATATGTGCGTGGGTTTATCTCTGGGCTTTGTATCCTATTCCATTGATCTATATTTCTATTTTTGTGCCAGTACCATACTGTCTTGATTACTGGAGCTTTGTAGTATAGTCTCATGTCCAGGAGCCTGATTCCTCCAGCTCCATTTTTCTTCCTCAAGATTGCTTTGGCCATTTGGGGTCTTTTGTGTTTCCATACAAGTTGTGAAAATTTTTGTTCTAGTTCTGTGAAAAATGCCAGTGGTAGTTTGATAGGGATTGCATTGAATCTGTAGATTGCTTTGGATAGTGGAGTTATTTTCACAGTGTTGATTCTTCCAATCCAAGAACATGGTATATCTCTCCATCTGTTTGTATCATCTTTAATTTCTTTCATCAGTGTCTCATAGTTTTCTCATACAGGTCTTTTGTCTCCTTAGGTAGGTTTATTCCTATGTATTTTATTCTTTTTGTTGCAGTGGTAAATGAGAGTGTTTCCTTAATTTCTCTTTCAGACTTTTCATCATTATTGAATAGGAATGCAGGAGATTTCTGTGTGTTAACTTTGTATCCTGCTACTCTACCAAATTCATTGATTAGCTCTAGTAGGTTTCTGGTAACATCTTTAGGATTCTCTATGTACAGTATCATGTCATCTGCAAACTGACAATTTTAGTTCTTCTTTTCCGATTTGGATTCCTTTTATTTCTTTTTCTTCTCTGACTGCTGTGCCTATAACTTCCAAAACTATGTTGAGTAATAGTGGAGAGAGTGGGCAACTTTGTCTTGTTCCTGATCTTAGTGGAAATGGTTTCACTTTTTCACCACTGAGAACGATGTTGGCTGTGGGTTTGTCATATATGGCCTTTATTCTGTTGAGGTAAGTTCCCTCTATGCCTACTTTCTGGAGGGTTTTTAGCATAAATCGGTGTTGAATTTTGTCAAAAGCTTTTTCTGCATTTCTTGAGATGATCATATGATATTTATCCTTCAATATGTTAGTATGGTGTATCACTGATTTATTTGCGTGTATTGAAGAATCCTTGCATTCCTGCGATAAACCCCACTTGATCATGGTGTATTATCCTTTTAATGTGCTGTTGGATTCTCTTTGCTAGTATTTTGTTGAGGATTTTAGCATCTATGTTCATCAGTGGTATTTAAACTCTTTACTTGCATCTTCTGCTTCACTGTCTTAGTCACCATTAGAACCACTTTTCAAATCATGTAGCATAGGTTTTCAGAGCCCATCATCCTCAATTCTACCTAAATTACTTGAAATGTAGCACCTTTTAAATTCATATATTATCTTGTCACTGGATAAGTTAGTCCAAGTTCTAAGTACCATTGATATAACATAAATATCATGATGTCTTTTAAATTTTGTAATTCTAAAGAAATATTTTCTTCATAACAAAAATAAGATTTTTGCATTGTCTTGCAAAATGAGTTCCAAAGACAGATTTATAAAGACATCTAATATTTATTGTGATGTTGTATACAGTGAGCGTTACTAACTTTTTCTTATATTTCTTTGCCTTTTGTTTTTACTCATGCCACCAAGCTTCCTTAAGCATTCTGGACAACTGAGATCTTATTGTATTTTCCTATATTTTATCTTGCTCAAAAAAAAAGCTTCTGAACAAAATGGCCTATAATCGCGCATTTTAGGACTCATACATATGTACCAGAGTTTAGCGAACAATCTTATATCTGGGCCTATATCGTACATGAGAGAGAAGCAGGGTAAGAAAGTGGGGAGAAGTATAATTAAGCTAAATTCTTATTTATCCCACTAGGAATCCAATAAGAAATTTATAAAGTCAGTAACTCAATAAAGAGCTGTATACATATCTGATTTAAGGAGATCAAAATAAATAGTGGTAAATAGAAAACATGAACTAATAAGTGTAGTTTTTTCCATCTAAAGAGAGTGATTTCAAATGACTAGAATGGAGATCTTTTAATTAAAAAAGCTTCTCTATTATTTTATTTTTTAATTACATGCATTATTACTTTTGGTAATTACAGTGCTATTAGACAGCAACAGAGACTTATTTAACCCATTAAGTCAAATTTTGGACCTCATAAACTGTAACACCTAAAACAGTTCTCTATGAGCATATGATAAAACCTTAGGTTGCTTGCTCCTATTGATACTTTTTGTACTACTTCATTTCAATTAGAAAATACACCAGCAAAACATATGCCATCACTATAGAACTCCTCTGCATGAATTAATGAAGAATGCTGCTTTATGTTTCCCTTGTCCCTTTTGGCTGCAGTTTCTGGAAATGCTTGGCTATAGTGCTGTTTAGAGATGGTTGTGGGTGGTGGCTAAAATTTGTTATGCATCGTGTCCCATGGATCCCCATGGATCTAAATGTTTTAATTACCCCAGTGGAATGAAGTGAAAAGCCTCACTTTATTGATTTGTCAGGAATAAGACATTCCTTGCTCTACTAATTCTTGGCTCTGGCAGTTAAAGAGCCATTGCTTCTTGGTTTGCAGCCTGGAATAATTACATAAATAACTTCCTTGTGGCTTGGTCCTCCTCCAAACTTGATGTGGTGCTGCTATTCATTAATATCATGTCAGTGCGCAGACCTGCTTGGAATATGCAAGGGTTTCCCTCATCTGGAAACTGTGGAACAGTGACAGGGTTAAACAACTGAATACAGATGAAATATCATTACAGGCCATGCCATCGCTCAGAATCTGTTTGCATAAAAAAGCTATTTTCATGATCATAAAATTTTAAAACCCCTTTAAAATGAATTCTTTTTTGTTCCTTATACATAAAACAATCTACAATATTAAGGATTTAATTATGGGCTAATATTAGATTAATGTACATGCATCTGTTTCACATCAAAGTCAAATTATATAACATTACTTCATCATTTCTTACCATAGAAATGCCTTGGAAACTCAAAGTATTGATACCTACAACTCAATGTTCTTTTCTGGTTAAGCTCCTGTGTCTCATACTGAGAGTGGGATGTTTCCTAGCTTCACATCATTCCATGAATGCTCAGTGGGTGAGGCAAAGGTAACTCTGATAAAAGGAAGGCCAGACATCTCTGAGGATACTTCATGTACAACTCTGTTCAGTAGGGGAACCCCATATCGAGTGTGAGCAAACTGTCCTAATGGGATCTTTTATGTGCAAATGCTGGGAAAATACAGAAAAGCAGACCAACTATTCTTAGTTTCTAGAAGAATTGTTCCAGTTCTCAGTATCAATTGTTATCTCAGACTTGGAAGCATATAGTGATTCTATGGTTTTTTTAAAAATGGAGTTCTTTGCTGACCTGTGCTTATACATATGCAAGTATCACTGCAATAAGCTGTTTAACAAAAGATTGTTATCTTTTCCCTGTGATATATCTAGGAAAGGATATCTGTACTGTTAAATCATTTGCCAAAACAAAGCAGCAGTTATGAAGATTCCAGGTCTCAGATGAGGAAAGGGGAAAGGATAACACTCTCTTTCTCTACCTTTTCCTTCAACTAGATTAAAAGTACTCCCTTACTGATTTGAAATATTAGAACAGAATTTCTAGAAATGTTATAAAATTCTGTTACTCTAGAATATTTTGGAAGCCCTATAAAGCTATAATATTGCTATTGATATTTTTTGGTTTTAAAATTTTTATACAGATCCTTTATTTATGGAAATTAATTCATTTGAATAATGGTGAAAAAATGTTATTCTAAAGACCACAACAGTTCCAAATACATGAGTCATTTATTCAAAGAAATTCTTATGCAAATATACAATTGTAGAGTGATATTTTCTCACATATAGAAGTTAACAAAGGAATAACAGAGGAGGTATTCCCTTTTTATGAAAGTAATACTTCAAATTTATTATTATTTAGGTTTAAAATGTTTTATTTTTAAATTTTTATTTTACACTGGAGTATAGTTAATTTACAGTGTTGTGTTAGTTCCAGGTGTACAGCAAAGTGAATCAGTTATACATATACATGTATCCACTCTTTTTTAGATTCTTTTTCCATATAGGTCATTTACAGAGTATTGAGTAGAGTTCCCTGTGCTATACAGTAGGTTCTTATTAGTTATCTATTTTATATATAGTAGTGTGTATACGTCAATCCCATCTCCCAATTTATCCCTCTCCCCCTTTCTCCCTTGGTAACCATAAGTTTGTTTTCTACATCTGTGAGTCTTTTTCTGTTTTGTAAATAAGTTCATTTGTACCATTTTTTTAGATTCCACATAAAAACTATATCATATGATATTTGTCTTTCTCTGTCTGACTTCACTCACTTTGACAATCTCTAGGTCCATCCATGTTGCTGCAAATGACATTATTTCATTCTTTTTTATGGCTGAGTAGTATTCCATTGTATATATGTACCATATCTTCTTTATCCATTCATTCATTGATGGACATTTAGGTTGCTTCCATGTCTTGGCTATTGTAAATACTGCTGCAGTGAACAGTGGGGTGCATGTATCTTTTCGAATTATGGTTTTCTCCAGATATATGCCCAGGAGTGGGATTGCAGATCATATGGTAGCTCTATTTTTAGTTTTTCAAGAACCTCCATACTGTTCTCCATAGTGGCTGTACCAATTTACATTCCCAGCAACAGTGTAGGAGGGTTCCCTTTTCTCCACACCCTCTTCAGCATTTATTGTTTGTAGACTTTTTGAGGATGGTCATTCTGACTGGTGTGAGGTGATACCTCATTGTTGTTTTGATTTGCATTTCTCTAATAAGTTAGCGATGTTGAGCATCTTTTCGTGTGCCTGTTGACCACCTGTATGTCTTCTTTGGAGAAATTTCTGTTTAGATCATCTGCCCATTTTTTTGATTGGGTTGTTTGTTTGTTTTTGATATTGAGCTGTGTGAGCTGTTGGTATATTTTGGAGATTAATCCCTTATCAGTTGCATAGTTTGTAAATATTTTCTCCCAGTCTGTGGGTTGTTTTTTTGTTTTGTTTATGGTTTCCTTTGCTGTACAAAAGCTTTTGAGTTTAATTAGGTCCCATTTGTTTATTTTTGTTTTTATTTTCATTACTCTAGGAAGTGGATCCAAAAAGATATTTCTGCTGTTTATGTCAAAGTGTTCGTCCTATGTTTTCCTCTAGGCGTTTTATAGTATCCGGTCTTACATTTAGGTCTTTAACCTATTTTGAGTTTATTTTTGTGTATTGTGTTAGAGAATGTTCCAATTTCATTCTTTTACACGTAGCTGTCCAGTTTTCCTAGCACCACTTTAAAAGTTTTTTAAGAATGTATTTCCATATGTACATTTGGAAATGTATATGTATTTCCATAAGTACATTTTACAAAATAAAAATGTAAACCTCAGGAAAATGTCTAAGGCAGAAGAAATAAAACAATTTTAATAATTCTTAGACTAGAGAGTTTTAGAAAAGTGAAGAGTAACAATCTCATCTTTAGGAATTCAATTTCTGTATAGATTTCAGATTTAATGTAAAAGCATCACTTTGACCAAGCCCCTTTATTTCTCATGGGCTCGGTGTCTTCATAAACTTATATGAAAGGGGAGCTAGGATTAAATAATAGGATCTGTTTCACATCCAACAGACTGTAATTCAGACAATAGTCCTCTTTGTCTGAAATAATGTTGTCTATTAATTAATTTTATCATTATTATTTTAATTTATATTTATTTTTTGGCTGTGTTGGATCTTTGTTGCTGCGCACAGGCTTCCTCTAGTTGTGGTGAGTGGGGGCTACTCTTCATTGTGGTGCACGGGCTTCTCTTGTTGCGAAACACAGGCTCTAGGTGCACGGGCTTCAGTAGTTGCAGTACCTGGGCTCAGTAGCTGTGGCATGTGGGCCCTAGAGCATGCTGGCTTCAGTAGTTGTGGTGCACGCGCTCAGCAGTTGTGGCTCACAGGCTCTAGAGCGCAGGCTCAGTAGTTGTGGCGCATGGGCTTAGTTGCCCCGGGGCATGTGGGATCTTCCGGGACCAGGGATCGAACCCATGTCGCCTGCATTGGCAGGCGGAGTCTTAACCACTGCGCCATCAGGGAAGTCCCTGTCTACTAATTTATATGCGAATTTTTAAACCCTTGTTCCTTCAGCTCCTTTCTCACCATCAGCCATTCTTGGGTATCTTAAAAAATATTTTTTTTGTAATAAACTTCTCTTTTAAAATAGATTTAGATTTAGAAAACAGTGGCAGGGATTTCCATATATCCATATATGAACAGAGAGTTTCCATATACCCCATACCCAATTTCACTTGTTATTGGAATCTTACATTAGTATGGTACATTTATCACAATAAGGGAAACAGTATTGATATGTTGTTATTAACGCAAGTCCATACTGTATTCAGTTCCTTTTGTTAGTTGTGCAATCCCCTTTACCACATCTTTATCTGTGGATTTTGATAAATACATAGTCTCATGCATCCAGCATTCCAGTATCAGCCTGGATAGTTTTACTACCCTAAAAGATCCCCTGTGAGTCATCTAGTCAGTCCTCTTACTGCCCTCCCAAATCCCTGGTAGCCACTGATGTGTATATAGTTTCTGCCATCTTGCCTTTACAGAATTTCAAATAAATGAATGATACAATATACATCATTTTTAGTTTGGCTGCTTTCACCCAGCAAAATATATTTAAGGTTCATTCATGGCTTTGTTTGGCTTGATAGTTTTTTTGTTTTTGTTTTTTTGCAGTATGCGGGCCTCTCACTGTTGTGGCCTCTCCCATTGCGGAGCACAGGCTCCAGATGCGCAGGCTCAGCAGCCATGGCTCACGGGCCTAGCCGCTCCGTGGCACGTGGGATCTTCCTGGACCAGGGCAGAACCCGTGTCCCCTGCATCGGCAGGCGGACTTTCAACCACTGCGCCACCAGGGAAGCCCCTGTTCTTTTTTATTACTGAATAGTATTCCATTTTATGGATGTCAATCAGTTTGCATATCCATTCACTTTATTGAAAGACATCTTCATTGCTTCATAGTTTTAGTAATTAGGAATGGAACTGCTTTAAACCTTTGCATGCGTTAGTGTGGACATAGTTTTTAAATTTGTTGGAAATATATAGGAGCATTACTCCTGGATCATATGGTAAGGCTATGTTTAGCTTTGTAAAAAGCTACCAAACTGTATTCTAAAGTGGCTACACCCTATTGTATTGTCACCAGCAATGAATGAGTCCCTGTTGTTCTGTATCTCACCAGCAATTTGTACTGTCAGTTTTTAGATTTCCAGGCATCATAATAACCTATTATATTTTTTAGTTTGCATTCCCCTAATGGCAAATGATGTTGAGCGTGTTTTCCTGTTTCTTTTCCATTTGTATATATTCTTGTTGATGTGTCTTTTTAAACATTTTGCCCATTTTTTAGTTGTTTTTTTCTTGTGTTTTACAAGTTCTTTGTGCATGTGAGATACATTTCCCTTATCAGATATATAGTTTGAAAATATTTTCTCCCAGTTTATACTTTGTTTTTAAAATTATTTTAACAACATCTTTGACAAAGAAGTTTTTAATTTTAATAAAGTCCAGCTTATTAATTTTTTTATTCTGGGATGTTTTCACTATTGTATCTAAATAGATCTTCTCCTATGTTTTGTTTTTGAAGTTTTATTCTTTTGCATATTATAATGATCCATTTTGAATAAATTTTATGTAATGAGTAAACTTTTATGTAATATGTGAAGTCTATGTCTAGATTCCTTTTTTTTTGCATATGGATGTCTAGTTGTTCCAGCACCAGTTATTGGAAAGACTATCCTTTCTTCATTGTATTGCCCTTTGTGCCTCTGTTAAAAATTGATTGACTATGGTTGTGTTGGTCCTATCCTGGGATCTTTATTCTGGTCTACTATTCTATATGTCTCTTATTTCACCATCCTTTATTATTTGCTGTAGATTTATGCTAAGTTTTGAAATCAGATAGTGTGAATCCTTTAACTTTGTTCTTCTTCAGTTTGTGCTATTGTAGGTCTTTTGTCTTTCCATATAAATTTTTGAATCAGTTTCTCAGTATCTACAAATGGTTTCCTGAGATTTTGATTGGCTTGCATTGAACCGATACATCAACTTGGTCAGAATTGAGATCTTACCAGTATCAAGTGTTCTAATCCAGAAACCTGGAATATATCGCCAATTATTTAGATACTCTTTGATTTCTTTCATCATTGTTTCATAGTTTTCCACATACAGATCCTGTACATATTTTGTTAGATTTATATGATTCCTTCTCATCATTTCTTGTAATATTTGTCATTCAACTGTCCATATGCTATAATCACCTAATATATTCTATTATTTTTAAAGAAACACTTAACTTTTAGATCAAGTAAGAGTAACAAATAAAATGTTTTATTTTACCATCATTTATTCTTTCTCTGACACTCTTCCTTTCTTTATATAAATCAAAGTTTCTCATGTACCTTCTTTTAAAGTTTTCTTTGATTTTCTGCTGTTTCAATATGATATGCCTAGGTGTGGTTTATTTGCTATATCCTGCTTGGTGTTCTCTGGGCCTCCTGAATCTGTTGCTTGGTGGTCATCATTAATTTTGGAAAAATCGTTGCCACTATTACTTCAAATATTTCTTCTGCTCTATTTTCTCTTTCTTCTCTTCCTTGTATTCTATTTACACATATTTTCCTTTTTTTTTTTTTATGTTGTTGCACCATTTTTGGAAGTTAGTTCTGGTTTTCCTTCCTTTTTCTCTTTGCATTTCAGACTGGGTATTCCCTGTTGCCCTACCTACAAGACCACTGATTCTTTCCTCAGCCTTTCTGAGTCCATTGATGAACCTGTAGATGGCATTCTTCATTTTTATTAGTGTTTTATTTTTTCTAGCATTTCTTTTTACTGCTTTTAGAGATACTTTGCATACCTTAGTCATCTGTTCTTGGATGTTGTATACTTTTTCCATTAGAGACCTTAAAATATTAATCATAGTCATTATATATTTCCTGCCTGATCATTCTAATATCCTTATCATATCTCAGTCTGGTTCTGATGATTGCTTTGTCTCTGAAGACTGTGTTGTTTTCTTTTGCCTTTGGCATGCTTTATAATTGTTTTTAAAAAGCTAGATACGGTTTTTTGGTGGGGGAGGGTGAATATTAACTGAAGCAAATAGAGTGAGGATGTATATTATCCTGGCTAAGAATTGGGCTGTTTTAATTTTTGCTGTTAATTGGAGGCTCGAGTCTTTAAAATCATCTTGTGTGCTTATTGCTGTCTCCTCCTGACTTTGGGCATCCATAAGTACTCCTCAGAGAGTCTGTGTCTTGCAGCTCATTCAGCTGTAATTTGCTGTTAGCGTACTGAATCCCTTTTGGTATGGTGGTCAGGTGAAGTGGAGAGGGAGCATTCTGCAGTCTTCTGATTATATCTCCATTTTTTAGTGAGGCTGGGTCTCAGGACTATGACTGTCACATGTGTTTCTCTAGTGGTTTAGCATTTTCCCTACACCTTCTTCCTTTTCTTGATTGCAGTGTTCCCAATCTATTTTCTTGAACCCCTGACCCCTGTTGACTAATTTTTTCCCCCTTGTGTGATACAGAAATCTTAGAGGTGGCTGGAGTGGGAGAAATTTCCTTTCCCCAACTGGGAAAGGCTCTGGTAGTCTTTTTCTGGAGTGTAGGCCTTTGTTGTAGAAAAGTCTCTGAGTGAATTTCATAATGATTATTCTCTTCTCTCTGACAGTCCATACTAAACCTCTAGCAATTCTTCAAAAATACCATTTAAGTGTTTCGACCAGTTTATGTTTCCAGGACCTTCTGCCCCAGGTAAGCAGATCTCCCCAGTGTTACCCAATGTGCCTTTCTTTCTAGTCTTTAAGGTGGTAGTCTGCCTTGCAACCTCCATTCTCTGATGAATCCAATAAAAGTCATTGATTTTCAGGATGTCAATATTTTTCTTGCTTTAAGTACAGGAGTGACAACTTCCAAAACTCTTTCTTTTTTCCTCCTTGCTGCGCCACGTGGCTTGTGGGATCCTAGCTCCCTGACCAGGTATCGAACCCTAACCCTTGGCAGTGAAAGTGCGGAGTCCTAACCACTGGACTGCCAGGGAATTCCCCAAACTTTATATGTGGAAGCTGAAACCTGAAGTCAGTATCCCTTTATGGAAGAGAACTTGTATTATTTGTGTCTGCAGCAAGAGGACAGGATGAGTGTGAATTATTTTGTTACAGTGGATAGTGTTTCAAATATTTGCTTTAAAATCAGATTCAAAACTAGAATATATTTTTTATGGCAATGACATGAGTGGCAGTCATATTGAAAAAAGGTAACTACATTTTTTCTATTTTTTTCCATCAAGAAAGAACTCCCCTTCTTGACAAGCTTTAGAGTTGCATTTGATATCATGTACTGGAGTCCAAATGAATTTTCTCTGATTTACTAGTGCTTAAATGGTACTGAATAAGTTGGCATAAAACAAAATTTTAATGTTTCTTTTCTTGTGTCATTGATTTAGTTTTTTAAGTCAGTAGCAAATTAAGAGATGGCTTCAAATATATGAATAGAAGGATCTCTGGCTGTTGAAGGATTCCATCATAGGTCCGCTGGGTAGATGCCTCATTCCCCTATAGGCTATAGGCCTGCCTGATGTAATTCCATATTCAGAGTTAATGAACCATGGAAAGCCCATTTGGGAAAAATGGCAAGGTTGCAGGGGAGGGAGACAATAGAATTCTTATTAAAAGTTAAGAATCAAAAATTATAAATTTGGTATTCCCAACTCTTTATGAAATTCAGTTAGATAATCTTCGAAATTACACAGATATTTTTAAATGTTAAGAGAAGTTAATGCAAATAGAATTTTATTCTGTATTTAATAAAAATGTTATGTTTAAATGCTTGGGCAAGAAAACATGTACATTCAATTACTGGGTCAGAAAATTGGCAGAATTTTATGTATTTTTATTTCAGTTATATTTATTTCCAGTTTCTTTTCATCTCACATACTGAGACCTAAGTAATTATATGACTCCAGGAAACATTTCATATCAGAAAAGGATTCTCACTGTTATAAATAATTAAATAGATATAATATCTGCTTCTACATAATTCATATACACACACATGCCCACACACAAACATATGTAATGTCCAAAACCATGTTAAGTTTTAATATCCAGGCTAATAGTAACCACAGGAAATGTTTAATAACATGTTGCAGTAAGTCATGGGAAATAATTTATTTCTGGGTAATGGTGCAAGATATATATATATATATTTTTTTGCGGTACGAGGGCCTCTCACTGTTGTGGCCTCTCCCGTTGCGGAGCACAGGCTCCGGACACGCAGGCTCAGTGGCCATGGCTCACGGGCCCAGCCGCTCCGTGGCATGTGGGATCTTCCCGGACCGGGATACGAACCCATGTCCCCTGCATCGGCAGGCGGACTCTCAACCACTGGTGCAAGATATTTTTAAAGCTACTTCTCAAAATTTGACAGCATCCCAGCTAGGAATTTCCTAAACCATGTCCCCTCTTTATTATTCTTACATAGGAGGCAAATCTTTTCCCAAATAGGTGCAAAAAGAATATTTACAGAACAGACGTGTTTAAATGGCCCAGATTGCCTGAAATCTAATAGTTTTGCAGATACATGACTATAAAATATTAGTAAAACAAAAGACAAGGAGCAAATAAATGTTGATGATAAAAGTTTACGTAAACTTTAAGCAAATTGCACAGAAAACAAACTACCTAACTAAAAATCCTCTTCAATTAGTGTACCAATGGAGGTGTTGATTATACTTATAAGTATAATGGAGGTGTTGATTATAAGTTTACACAGTACAGACCAGAGTGGGTTACAGGATTGATCAGAGGATATGGAACCAGCAGGACACAGGAGAGAAAGATGGAGAAAATCATTTTTCTTCCAAATATTATGGGAAAATTAGAAGTTAACTAACAGTCTTAAAACTAAGAGATATGTGTATGAATTTCCGTTTGGTGTGTGTGACACTTGAAGGGAGGTTATTGTGGACAAATTGCTCATATTCGATTCCTGGCCCTACTACTTAATAGTGGTATAATTTTGAGGAATGACTCAGTTTCCTAATCCTGAGTTCATGAATAGAACAGTGCCTCACAACCGTAGGGTCATTGTGATGATTAGATGATGAAATAAATGTAATGGGCTGAGAAGAGTGCCCTGCATTTAATAAATGCTCAATAAATGTTAGTCTCTATCATTACATGTTATAGCAATAATATATGAAATGATATGGGAAAACATAAGTGTATGGTAAATTATGTATGCAATAGACTTTAATAAAATTATGTACACTCTAGCTGTATAAGATATGTAAAGAAAAAAAGATATGTAAAGAATACATACACACATTTTATTTTTTTAATTTAACATATATGTACAAATAATTAGATTACTGGTCTGGTGTATTTTATAAAGTTGAGTCTATACAGTGGATTAAGTCATTTTCAACTTATATGCTTATCATTCTAATGATTAAAATCATACATCAAAAGGAAAAATATTAATATTTTATTTCAAATCACCTGACATTGGAGTATAAAAATTTAGAGAATAAAAATTACTATATCCTGATTGAGCAATATTTAATAGGTCTGATATTACTGAGTGTTGTACATACTTGACCAGCACATGAATATTAATTTAATCTACCTTTTGTGAAAAAGTATTCATGAATTCCATTAAGGGCATATTTTATAGAAAGATGAATAGTTTCTTATTGTAATTACTCAAGTTGATCATATTTGCAATCCAGATTCAGCACATAATTTTCTACTTTCTATTTCAGGTTTTATTAAATAGATTTCTTAAAAATGAGGAACAGAACAACAAATCTATAAAAGAATTGCTACACTATGGTCATTTTTCATCCTTTAGCAAACCACAGACACACATGCATACATGTGGCCACACACACATGTCTACACATTATTTTGGATTTTGAGGTAGAAATAGGCCAATTCTAGCAATATGGAGTATGATTAGAATGACCACAGGATTTATTGCCTAAACTGGAACGTTCTGAAAGTGAAAGGTGGCTCTATTTATAATTACACAAGGATGACAGGTGTAAAGTGGATGGTTCTGTGTGAGCCAGAATGCATGGCCAGCCTAACTGGATTATGGGAAAAACAGCGGTGTCCAGTGCTGTACTAAAGTAAACACACTTGACTTAGTTTGAAGCTAGCTGCTAACATTTTGCAGCTGGGTGAACAAATGTATTCTCTCCTTAATCATGAGTTTTCTCATTTGAACAAAGGTGTTACTATGACCTTTCATAGAATTGTTTTGAGTATGATGTGAAATTGCACATTAAATAATGTTTTTGTCTCTTAAATTAACCACTGTGTTACCACCAATAGGTTTAATGGTTAAACAATTTGTTTTCTAATGATAAACAACATGCATTAGCATATATGTTCTTTTAATAAATATGATAAATTAGAAAAATAATTGTATTTTAGCATATGTTTTGAAGTGAAATGACTTAGATCATTTATATTTATGTCCCTTCTTTTGTTCTTATCTGTATTCATCCCCATATATACTTTCTTCATGGTTTGTAATTTTCCTGAAGATAGGGCAAATGTCAGTATATTTCATATTGACCATTGTATTTTAAGGATAAAGAGCATTAATTATATGATACAATATGAAAAAGAAAAAAACTCTGTGAAAAATAAGGTACCACAAGATCCTGGGCCATGTTTTCATACACAAGTGGGCCAGAGTGAGTCACGGTTTGTGAACCTGCAATGAACACTACACTTTTTTTTTTTTACAGTTGCTAAGGCAAAAATGCTTGCCTGCAATCACTCCCTCTTTCTCCTTCCATTCTTCCTCCCTCCTTTTCTCCCTCTCTTTTTTCCTTCCTTTCTTCCTTCTTTCCTCCCCCCTTTTCTCATTCCCAACCCCACAACCCCCATATCACTCTCTTTTTTGCCTCACGGTCCTGGTCCACCCAATGTTATTAATACTCTTAGTCTATAGGTTCCAACTATGTCCTACTGCCTTACTCTGTCCCTTGAAGTGACAATTTAAGGTTGACCTGCATTTTCATAATGCTCCCATAATGATTCTCTTTAATCATTGATATTTATAAATATCTTGACTAGGTTTATCATTTTAGGAAAAATATATACTTTAAAATCTTGAGATTCTTTAGATATTTATCATATTTTAGAGCAAAACCAGTTTTAACAGCTCATGAGCTCTTCTACTATAATAAATTAGTTAACTCTTAAAGCTGCTTTAAAACTTTAATTAACGTAATATTTTCATGTGTGTTCTCATACAAAATATCTTCCATATACATAAAGAAAATCTTGGGTTTTTATTAGAGATTCCATATAACATTGGATCTGTTCTGGATTTCTTACTCATTACTGAAATGTATAAAGCTTGTTTCAAAATATGTGCAAATGTTTTAAATGCAGAACAGAGAAATAGTTGTAACTTGATCAATATAATTATGAGATGAGACTTTTTCATTAAAGATGCATTATTTTTACATCCTATTCTCAGTTTTTCACTATGAATAACAGTGCTATTAAATTGCTAGTACAAATTTGTCCTCATGAAGGACAAATAGGGAAAGCATCAGGTCCCTTGGCTATAATCTTTTTCACAGTCTAGACAAATAAAAAGTGATTTAAATTTAAAGAAGGCTTAAATAGTTCTAGAATCTGCAAATATTTTTACATACATTTAAAAATTAATAGTAAATCTCATGAGAGCATTTTTGGTAGCTATACTTTTAGACTTAATTTCTGTGCTGCTATGATAAAATTATTACTAGACTTATTAACCCCATTAAAATTATCTTTTAAAAATGAAGAATCAGCCAATTTCTACTCTGATTAGTTAACAAAATTTGTAAACATATAGGACATTCTTATTAAACATGATATTCAGAAACTTCAACATGCCTGAAGAAACAAATCATTTAGTTTATTAATGAACTGCAAAGGGACCTAAGAGTAAATTTAAATATACTCATCTGTACACATGAAAACTGAACATAGTATTGACTTATATATAATTATTCACCCCAAATCCTAGAGTTATAAAGTATCCCCCTACAAATAATCCTCTTCCTACTACAACTCCTTTTAATGAGAGCAATGCCAGCAAAAAGTTAATCCCCCCTGTACATTTTGAGTCACAAAGAGCCAACTTCCTCATAAGAAATCTCTATTGTTAAACAACAATGTCTAAGAAAATTCAATGTTGTATTGACTATACTTGTAACTTCTACCCATTAGTTTTATTTCTAGATTTTGTACCCTAGTACATATGTCTTTTCTCTTCTTTATTTGATGGTCCTTCAAATATTTGAAAGAGCTACTAAATCCTCCATTAAGATGGCTTTTTTAAGAAGGAAGGAAATGACTCCAGTTCTTTTAATTATTCTGGTAAACTTTCTAAAATTTTACGCACAAAAGTGATCACAGTAGATGTGGTCTAACTTGTGCAAATGACAGTGAGTTTGTTATATCATTCTTCTGCCTATTATATTTCAATTAATCCACCCTAAAGCTAATGTTATTTCATATATATTTAGCTTTAGACTTTGAATGCATTTACTTTAGTATGTGTGTATGTCTATTTGATGTGTGTGTATATGTGGGGTATGCATTCCAAAGACTCAGAGCCTGCATAATTATTTACCAAAATTACACTGCTTATTTTTGGAAAGTAAACGGTTTACTTGTTACTCTGTCAGTCTGCCCTATCCCCAGACATTATACCACTTGTGTTCATATTCCATTACAGTTAAATTATAAAGTGAACCTCTCAAAAAGTCCTTCAAAAGATGCAGCTCAGAGACAAAGCTGACACAGTAATCAGCACGTATATAATACAGCATGAGAGGCTCTTTGTATTAGCAGCATGAAGGCTTTATGTATAACCAAAACACTCGTGAAACTCTCAAGCTGAAAATGTTAAAAATGATTAGGGAGGGTTGGTTATTCACTGAATAGAATTATAAAATAATGAGAAAGAAATTTGGAAACACATATTGAAGGAAAGGGATTGACATAAAAGAAGTATCGTTAGTACAGAAGTCATGCTTGGTACTTTAGTGTCATCTTTGTATTTAAGCATATTATACATAACATCGATTCATAGACTGATTTATCTGTTATACTTTGACAGCTATACAATAAAATATTTGATAAATTAAAATCACATTTCATAACAGAAAGAGCTCACTCATCCACTAAAGGGACACATATTTTGAAAGAACATGAAGATCTAATTAGCTTTTGGAATCCTGGAGTCATTTTCTCTATTAAATAGATTTATGAACTTTTCTTGGCTATGTTTGCTCACTTTAAATTGGAGGATTTGGACTAAATAACCTTCAACTTTCCTTCAAACGTGAATAATATATGACTGATTAAAACAGATGGTAAAGAGAAGTTAAAAATTCTATCAAACTTCAAAATGTATAAAATCCTGAGGTCATTGTCATTCCATCAACTTTTCTGAGTTTGCAGCCTCTTCACATCAGAAAATGTTTGTATGGGATTATTTCTTCAAGTGGAATCCCTAGGGCTACAATTCTATGATTCATAATTCATGTCTCCAGCCCTAACATCGTTCAGCAACCCATGTAGACCTCTGACACCCCTACTTAAATGATCATACCCACGTCTGACTCTATCCCCACAGACCTTGCCAAACGGGAAGCAGACACTACAAAGACATGATAACTCCCTTTGCTGCTAGAGTCTTGAGAGGAGTTGCAAACTGCTGTCTAGACCACTGTACTGCTTGTGTAAGAAATGGCAGTAGTCTCCCATTCACATTTCCAATATCACCCAGGGTCATGGCCTTCTGGGCCTGAAACAGCCATCTATTATTGAAAACCTAAAAGCTAAAGCCAAAATGCAAGATTCTGGTTATGGCTGTCATTCATTTATTTTTCTGCAGTTCTTGCTCCTATCCCTTTTTGTAACACAGTTAACACTCCTCCTTCATTTTAAATTGTTTGTTCCAAAATAGCCCATTATTTATCTGTATAAATTTTCACAATCTTGAGGAATTTTTTCCACCTCAATGTTATGTGAAATCTGACAATTTCCCAAGATCACTGCCTTTTTGTTATACTTTCTAGGGGAGGCAGCTTGATCTTCTAAACCCCACGTACAAGAAAACACCAACATTAATACTGTTAAATAATGAAAGGGTTTTATTTTTGTCTTCCCTACTCTACCACCCATTTTCTACTTGGCCCTTTCTAAAAAATTAATACACTTTATTTTTTAATCAGTTTTAGGTTTATAGAACAACTGAGTGGAAAGTATAGAAAGTGTCCATATATCTCTGTCCCCACCTCTGCCAAGTTTCCTCGGTTGTTAACATCTTGCATTTAGTTTGGTGCATTTGTTAGAAGTGATGAGCCAACATTGACACATCATTATTAACAAAAGTTTGTAGTTTACAGTAGGGTTTACTCTTTGTGTTGTATAATTCTTTGGGTTCTGGCAATGTATAATATCATGTATCCACCATTATAATATCATCCAGAATAGCTTCACTGCCCCCAAAATCCCCTGCACTCCACTGATTCATCCCTCCTACTCTCCTTACCCCAAAACCCCTGGCAACCAACTACTGATCTTTTCACTGTCTGCATAGTTTTGCCTTTTCTGAATATCATATAGTTGGAATCATCCAATATGTGGCCTTTTCAGGTTGATTTCTTTCACTTAGCAATATACATACATTTCCTCCATGTTTTTTTCTTGGCTTGATAAGTCATTTCTTTTTAGTGCTGAAAAATGTTCCATTGTATGGATGTACAACAATTTGTTCATCCATTTACCTACCCAAGGGTATCTTGATAGCTTTCAGGTTTTGGCAATTATGAATAAAGTTGCTATAAGCATTCATGCGCTGGTTTTTGTGTGGACATAAGTTTCAGCTAATTTGGATAAATGCCAAGGAGTATGATTACTGAATCCTGTGATAAATGTATGTTTAGTTGCATAAAACACTGCCAAATTGTATTCAAAAGTGGCTGTTCCATTTGCATTACCACTAGCAATGAATGAGAGTTACTGTTGCTTTACATCGTTGCAAGTATTTTGTGTTGTCAGTATTCTAGATTTTGGCCTTTCCAATAGGTATATAGTGGTATCATATTGTTGTTTTAATCTGAATTTCCTTGATGACATATGAGGTGGAGCATCTTTTCATATGCTTATTTGCCATCTGTATATAATCTTTGGTGAGATGTCTGTTAAGGTTTTTGGAGCACTTTTTCTTTTTTACTGAAAATTTGTTTTTTTGACATATTTTTTCTTTTCCATTTATCATTTATTACAAGATATTGAATATAATTCCCTGTACTATGCAGTAGGACCTTGTTTATCTCTTTTTTATATAGTAGTATGTATCTGTTAATCCCAAACTCCTAATTTATCCGTCCCCCACTTTCCCCTTTGGTAACCATATGTTTGTTTTCTATGTCTGTGTGTTTCTGTTTTGCAAACAAGCTTATTTATATCTTTTTTTAAGATTACACATATAAGTTATATTATATGATATTTGTGTTTCTCACTCTGACTTACTTAACTTAGTATGATAATTTCTAAGTCCATCTATGTTGCTGCAAATGGCATTATTTCATTCTTTTTTATGACTGAGTAGTATTCCACTATATATATATATATATATATATATATATATATATATATATATATGCGACATCTTCTTTATCCATTCATCTGTTGATGGACATTTAGGTTGCTTCCATGTCTTGGCTATTGTAAATAATGCTGCTGTGAACATTGGGGTGCATGTATCTTTTCAAATTAGAGTTTTCTTAGGATATATGCCCAGGAGTGGGATTGCTGGATCATATGGTAACTTAGTAATTTTCACTGTTTTAAGGAACCTGCATACTGTTCTCCGTATCGGTTGCACCAATTCACATTCATACCAACAGGGTAGGAGGGTTTCCTTTTCTCCAAACTCTCTCCAGCATGTATTATTTATAGACTTTTTGATGATGGCCATTCTGACTGGTGTGAGGTGATACCTCATTGTAGTTTTGATTTGTGTTTCTCTAATAGTTTGTGAATTTGAGCATCTTTTCATGTGCCTGTTGGCCATCTGTATGTTTTCTTTGGTGAAGTGTCTATTTAGGTCTTCTGCCCATTCTTTGATTGGATTGTTTTTTTGATGTTGAGCTGTATGAGCTGTTTGTGTATTTTAGAATTAAAGGCCATGACTATGGCTTCCATTGTGAATATTTTCTCCATTCCACAAGTTGTCTTTTCTTTTTGCTTATGGTTTCCTTTGCTGTGCAAATGCTGAGAAGTTTAATTAGGTCCCATTTCTTTATTTTTGTTTTTATTCCCATTACTCTAGGAGATGGATCCAAAAAATTATTGCTGTGATTTATGTCACAGAGTGTTCTGCCTATGTCTTTGTCTAGGAGTTTTATAGTATCTGGTCTTACACTTAGGCCTTTAAGTTTATTTTCATATATGATGTTTGAGGTTGTTCTAATTTCATTCTTTTACATGTAGCTGTCCAGTTTTCCTGGCACCACTTATTGAAGAGACTGTCTTTTCTCCATCTATATTCTTACCTCCTTTGTTGTAGCTTAACTGACCATAAGTGCATGGGCATTTATTTCTGGGCATTCTGTCCTGTTTCATTGATCTGTGTGTCTTGTTTTGTGCAGGTACCATACTGTTTTGATTACTGTAGCTTTGTAGTATAAAGTAAGGGAGTGTGATTCCTCTAGCTCCTCAAGATTGAGGAAATAATCAACTTATGTATATTAACTGTGTACCCTGCAGCCGTGCTATAATTGTTTATTAGTTCCAAAA
Source organism: Aethalodelphis obliquidens (assembly GCF_003676395.1). NCBI lineage: Eukaryota > Metazoa > Chordata > Mammalia > Artiodactyla > Delphinidae > Aethalodelphis > Aethalodelphis obliquidens. The sequence goes on along the minus strand of NW_020837951.1, from coordinate 29,803,686 downwards.
GTTTTTTTGTGAATTCTTTCAGTTTTCTACATAGATGATGTTGTCATTTGCCTTTTTCCCAAAGTTTAATTGGGCTTTTTTTCCCTATCGTTGAGTTTTAAAAGTTCTTTATGTATTTTGGATATTAATCCTTTATCAGATATATATTTTGCAAAGATTTTCTACCAGTTTGTGCCTTGTTTTATCATTCTCTTAATGCCAATCCATTTTTAAATCTGCTCTGTGGTCTTGTTTTTCCCTGATTCCTAGATTAAAAACTCAGCAAGCCCCTATGACTTCCAGAAACAAATTTTTCCATGGCCACTTCAAGTCACAAAACCACCTTGATGTCATTAGTACATTGCTCAGATCCATTTAATAATCAAAACTTGATTCTTTCTTTAGGGTTGTAGTTTTTCTGCCTCATTTTCCCTCCATTTTCTGCTGGAGCCTTTTGTGGAGAGGTGGGAAGACTACTTTTGGTGAAGGTAGGCTAGGTTAGCCACTTCTTTCTTTTCCCACTTAGTATTTCTACTTAATCTCAGTAAGTATATATTCTGATCCTTTCAGGAGTTGGATCATCAAGAGGTCACAGTGATTTGGTGTTTAGACTAGATGTTCAAAGTGGGCTTTTTCTTTCCTGAGTGCATTCATGAATTTTTTACTATCCTCTTTCCCTTCCCCTCCTCTTATGAACTGAATTGTGTATCCCCCAAATTCTTAAATTGGGGCGCTAACCCCCAGTAGCTCAAAATGTGACTGTATTTGGGGATAAGGCCTTTAAAGATGTAAGTTAAAATAAGTCCATTATGGTGGGATCTAATCCAATATCTTTACAAGAAAAGGAAATATGGGCCCACAAAGACAGGGATGTTTGCTCATAGAGGAAAGACCATGTTAGGGCACAATGAAAAGGTGGCTGCAAGCCAAGGAGAGAGGCCTTAGAAGAAATGAACCTGCTGACATTTTGATCTTGGACAGCCCTGGTAAATTAATATACCCCTGGTCACTCAGGGTCTCTAATCCACAGTTGCCTTGATGAATGTATACATCTCTCTTCTGTCAGTAGCTGAGTCTTTCTTCATTCCCTAGATATGTAAGAAACACTCACACTTTGTTCTTTGGTCAAATTTATTGTGATACCATGGTGGTTTTCTTGCATATGGCCTGTACCAATGTGTAGAAAACACTGCTGCTCCTTTTATTTAATATAAATTCTTAATTTTAGAATATCTTAGATTTATATAATTATTGCAAAGATAGTACAGGGTGTTGCTGTATACTCCACACTCAGTTTCCTTTATTTATTTATTTTTGGCTGTGTTGGGTCTTCGTTTCTGTGCGAGGGCTTTCTCTAGTTGTGGCAAGCGGGGGCCACTCTTCATCGCGGTGCTCGGGCCTCTCACTATCGCGGCCTCTCTTGTTGCGGAACACAGGCTCCAGATGTGCAGGCTCAGTAGTTGTGGCTCACGGGCCTACTTGCTCCGCGGCATGTGGGATCTTCCCAGACCAGGGCTCGAACCCGTGTCCCCTGCTTTAAGCACGCAGATTCTCAACCACTGTGCCACCAGGGAAGCCCAAGTTTCCTTTACAATTAACATTTTATATTAGTATGGTACATTTATCACAGCCAATTCTGCCACTTTTTTTTTTTTTTTTTTTTGCGGTACGCGGGCCTCTCACCATCGTGGCCTCTCCCGTTGCAGAGCACAGGCTCCGGACGTGCAGGCCCAGCGGCCATGGCTCACGGGCCCAGCTGCTCCGCGGCATGTGGGATCCTCCCGGACCGGGGCATGAACCCGCGTCCCCTGCATCGGCAGGCGGACTCTCAACCACTGTGCCACCCGGGAAGCCCAATTCTGCCACTTTTTAAGTCAGTTATCAAAGCAGCTGTTCTACTGTTTTTCAGACTACAGTCACTCCAGTTTACTGTGTCTCTCAAAATACAAGAGATCCATTAAAAACTCTGTGACTGGTTCTACTGGAGCATTTTTTTCTGAAGCTTCAAATGATGGGGTGATAATCCGCCCAAGGCAGTATGTCAAGAGTTCTCTAAAAATCTTCTCCTATAATCATTCCACATCAGAATTTTTAGTTTCTAATATTCCATTCTCTCAACTCAATATCTTCTCATCACAATTATATATATATATATAAATTCTCTACACCTGTTCACATCAAGAACTCTGCTCCCTTAAGCAGTTTAAGTTTTTTCCCCAAACTACCAGGCCTCTCCTGGATTTATTCCCTTTATAGCAATCCTAAATGTTTTTAAAGAGAAATGTTTATGGAATTTTATTGATGTGGCAATCACTTTCATTAGTAATTTAATACATTAACTCAAATGATTCAAAGTTGAAGATGGTTGTGTGACGTACTATTTTCCCAAGGAAGTTTTTTCTTGAGCTAACCAGCCAAACACTCAGTTAAAAGAAATTAATAAAGGAAATGTAGAAAACTTATCGATCCAACAGAACAAAAGGAAAAAGAAGCAAAGAAAAAGGATGATAAAAAGAAAACACAAAATAAGTCGATAAACTTAACCAAAAGTTTAGTGTCATAATAGTAGTATCAGAAAAACAGAATTTAAGCCAAAAGCTGTAATAGGACTAGAGGAGTCTTACGGAAGGATATAAAGGATCAGTTTACTAAGAAGGTAACTTAGGGCTGACAATAGTGTGAGGGAAGTGAGGTGAATGAGGTGAGTCCTGTAAGTGCACATCGGATTTTTTTTTTTTATTCAAACAAAGTCTCAAAAATTATAATCATCCTCATCAGTTCACTCAGTCCCACGTAATTAATTTTTTTTCATCTTGATCTTTTGTTGGCACTTTTATGAATTCATCAGTTTTCCATTAGAGTTCTGAAAATGCTTATTCATTCAGTTAAGCAGTATAGTCAGTTACCAGAAATCTGTACTTGTCAGAGTCTTTTCCATGAATTCCTTGAAGATGAAACCCTTTCATAGGAACATTTTTGCAAAAGCATCAGAACACCCAGGACTGTCTGTAAATGACAAAAGACTTAAAAATGACTACGGTTAAAGATTTGATGAAAGTTCATAATAATGCAGTTAACAGGGACACTTAGTTATTTCTGAGATATACATTTTAAAGTAATAACTAGAATTATGACTTATAACATTATACCAGAACATATAAGATTTTTAGAAATTTCATGTAATGTCTGAAACATTTATATTAACGTATTTCCATATAAATAACACAAAGCAAGTTTAGTATTAGTTGTTTTTGTTTGTTTGGTTGGTTTTTTATACTGCAGGTTCTTATTAGTCATCAGTTTTATATACATCAGTGTATACATGTCAATCCCAATCACCCAATTCAGCACACCACCATCCCCACCCCACCGCAGTTTCCCCCCCTTGGTGTCCATACGTTTGTTCTCTACATCCGTGTCTCAACTTCTGCCCTGCAAACTGGTTCATCTGTACCATTTTTCTAGGTTCCACATACATGCGTTAATATACGATATTTGTTTTTCTCTTTCTGACTTACTTCACTCTGTATGACAGTCTCTAGGTCCATCCACGTCTCAACAAATGACTCAATTTCATTCCTTTTTATGGCTAGGTAATGTTCCATTGTATATATGTACCACATCTTCTTTATCCATTCATCTGTCAATGGGCATTTAGGTTGCTTCCATGACCTGGCTATTTATTGTAAATAGTGCTGCAATGAACACTGGGGTGTGTGTGTCTTTTTGAATTATAGTTTTCTCAGGGTATATGCCCAGTAGTGGGATTGCTGGGTCATATGGTAATTCTATTTTTAGTTTTTTAAGGAACCTCCATACTGCTCTCCATAGTGGCTGTATCAATTTACATTCCCACCAACAGTGCAAGAGGGTTCCCTTTTCTGCACACCCTCTCCAGCATTTGTTGTTTGTAGATTTTCTGATGATGCCCATCTAACTTGTGTGAGGTGATACCTCATTGTAGTTTTGATTTGCATTGCTCTAATAATTAGTGATGTTGAGCAGCTTTTCATGTGCTTCTTGGCCATCTGTATGTCTTCTTTAGAGAAATGTCTATTTAGGTCTTCTGCCCATTTTTGGATTGGGTTGTTTGTTTCTTTAATATTGAACTGCATGAGCTGTTTATATATTTTGGAGATTAATCCTTTGTCCGTTGATTCGTTTGCAAATATTTTCTCCCATTCTAAGGGTTGTCTTTCCGTCTTGTTTATGGTTTCCTTTGCTGTGCAAAAGCTTTGAAATTTCATTAGGTCCCATTTGTTTATTTTTGTTTTTATTTCCACTACTCTAGGAGGTGGATCACAAAAGATCTTGCTGTGATTTATGTCAAAGAGTGTTCTTCCTATGTTTTCCTCTAAGAGTTTTATAGTGTCTGTTCTTATATTTAGGTCTTTAATCCACTTTGAGTTTATTTTCGTGTATAGTGTTTGGGAGTGTTCTAATTTCATTCTTTTACATGTAGCTGTCCAGTTTTCCTAGCACCACTTACTGAAGAGACTGTCTTTTCTCCATTGTATATCTTTGCCTCCTTTGTCATAGATTAGTTGACCATAGGTGCGTGCGTTTATCTCTGGGCTTTCTATCTTGTTCCATTGATCTATGTTTCTGTTTTTGTGCCAGTACCATATTCTCTTGATTACTGTAGCTTTGTAGTATAGTCTGAAGTCAGGGAGTCTGATTCCTGCAGCTCCGTTTTTTCCCTCAAGTGTGCTTTGGCTATTTGGGGTCTTTTGTGTCTCCATACAAATTTTAAGATGATTTGTTCTAGTTCCGTAAAAAATGCCATTGGTAATTTGATCGGGATTGCATTAAATCTGTAGATTGTTTTGGGTAGTATAGTCATTTTCACAATATTGATTTTTCCAATCCAAGAACATGGTATATCTCTCCATCTGTTGCTATCATCTTTAATTTCTTTCATCAGTGTCTTATAGTTTTCTGCATACAGGTCTTTTGTCTCCCTAGGTAGGTTTATTCCTAGATATTTTATTCTTTTTGTTGCAGTGGTAAATGGAAGTGTTTCCATAATTTCTCTTTCAGATTTTTCATCATTTGTGTATAGGAATGCAAGAGATTTCTGTGCATTAATTTTGTATCCTGCAACTTTACCAAATTCATTGATTAGCTCTAGTAGTTTTCTGGTGGCATCTTTAGGATTCTCTATGTATAGTATCATGTCAACTGCAAACAGGGACAGTTTTACTTCTTCTTTTCCAGTCTGTATTCCTTTTATCTCTTTTTCTTCTCTGATTGCCGTGGCTAGGACTTCCAAAACTATGTTGAATAATTTTGGCGAGAATGGACATCTTTGTCTTGTTCCTGATCTTAGAGGAAATGCTTTCAGTTTTTCACCATTGAGAATGATGTTGGCTGTGGGTTTGTCATATATGGCCTTTATTATGTTGAGGTAGGTTCCCTCTATGCCTACTTTCTGCAGAGTTTTTATCATAAATGGGTGTTGAATTTTGTCAAAAGCTTTTTCTGCATCTATTGAAATGATCATATGGTTTTTATTCTTCAGTTTTTTAATATGATGTATCACATTGATTGATTTGCATATATTAACGAATCCTTGCATCCCTGGGATAAATCCCACTTGATCATGGTGTATTATCCTTTTACTGTGTTGTTGGATTCTGCTTGCTAGTATTTTGTTGAGGATTTTTGCATCTATATTCATCAGTGATATTGGTCTGTAATTTTCTTTTTTTGTAATATCTTTGTCTGGTTTTGGTATCAGGGTAATGGTGGCCTCATAGAATCACATCGGATTTTTTCATTTAAAATTGTAGTATTTGATCCATCATGGATTTTTGTATTATTTTAACATATTGTGTTAAAATGTGATTTATCTTGTTACTGAGCTTTTTGGTGCCCCTTTAAATTTTGCACCTAAGAGTAATGCCTCACTCCAGTCCCGGATGTGGACCAGGAGGATACATGTATGCATCTGAAAATACAACCCCATGTGATATATTGCAAAAGTGGACAGACTCAAAAGAATCTAACATAACCCCAACAACAGGGTTTCATTTTTAACATACCCACATCAGAAACTGATTGATCAAAAAGTCAAACTAAGAGAGGTAGGAAAGCTGTGCACAATATAACTGTTTCCACGAGCTCTATGAAGGGCAGCTTGCAGTAAACACCTGGTCCTGGGTGCCCTTGTCCGGCTGCCAGCACCCAGTAAGCATCATCCCAGATAGTGGGGAGCAGAGTCTGGGAGGTCAAACCACACAGAGCAGGTGCCTGAAATGTTGCGACTATGCAATCTATCACAATACAGGTTAACAAATCAGTACTACTCTGTCTCTGTTTGGTTCCATTTATAATTCCCCTCAATAAATTAGTCTGAACTTATGTTTCTCTCCTTAAATCCCATATCTACCACATATTTTGTTAAATGATCATTTGCTTTCCTACTTCACAGGAAAAAAAACAGTCTATTAGGCATGAATTCCCTTAATTTTCTGTCTTCCCACTCCCACATTTAGACTTACCTATATTTCTTTATGTGCTTTTCTATTTTCTTCCAATTTCAAAGGGAAATCAAAAAAGGATTTAAAAAATAAATAGTTTAAGGCTACTTTTGAAAAATCTAGATCCTTGTCTATCAACTCAGCAAATTCTCTTTCTGTCTCTCCCCTTCTTTCTCTGTCTCTCTCCTGTGTGTGTGTCTGTCTGTCTGTCTGTCTCTCTCTCTGTACTTGCTTATAAACATTTCTTTCCCCTGCCTTGTTTACACATGGTTCAGTAAAAGCATCTAAGGCCTGGAGGCATTTTTTTAAAGCAAAATGTGCTAAATCAATTAGCTGGGAAAGGAACACCCAGATATTTGATCTTGAAAGCCAATGGCTTTAAGATACTTCAAGGGGATTATGGGAAAGAAAAAAAGTTTGCCTTAATTCTCAGAACCCCTCATCAAATTGCCAAGGTCAGTGAGTACTTTTCAGGTTTTATCTTCCTTAACCCCTCTGAAAATGTTTCCTTTTTGAAACCTTGTATGAGTCTTAAATTCCCTGTCTTGTATTCTCTGTCACCACCTGGAAGAATGCTCTTCCTCAGTATCATTTTCTCTGCTTGCTCCTTGACTTTTTTTGAAAGTAATCTTGAATAACCGATGTAATACATTATAACAAGTTTTATAATATAAATACCCAGGGGGACATCTATTTTTCTTAATTTGATTTCCCTGAGGACACCCCATAGTCAACCTAAGGCATGAAATTTTTCTCTTTTACACATGTTTCTTAGTTCCCATACTGCCCTCTTATGAATTATGAATGTCTCTGGTATTTATCCTTATTTCATCTGGATAGAAATGTCCATGGTGAGGTGACAAATGCTACAAAATGTGACTTATTTGGCTCCATGGTCGTCACGGGATTGTTCTACTACTGTGCTTTGGATTATTTTGGATTCCACTGTGAGTTATAATAACAATTTATCTGTGAAATAAGCCATCTCGCGCCACAAAAGATTGACAGAATTGAGAAAGGACTGCCTTCAAAGGAATAAAAAACATATGGAAGCATTGCAAAATCCATGAGGAATGCCTACTGTTTTATTTAGAAATTCAAGTTACCTTGGAGACAGATAACTCAAATTTTAGTTGTTTTTTTGTTTGTTTGTTTTTTAAAGCAAACCTTTCCCCAAGCGAATTCATTTGGATCATTATTTCAGAGGTTTTATAAGTTCCTATGTATCTTCCTGGGAAACCTCCAACCTTTAAAATAGTTTTACGCATTTCTGCACATTGTTAATGCTGAGACCTTTGTAGTTTTAATAATTAATTTAGGGCCACAACATCCAGAAGAAGGAAAAAAAATAATTGAGATCATCCGATAGCTAGCTGAAAGGACAGAGCTGTTCATAACTTAGAGCTGATGAAGTCTCTCAAGGAGGAAAGGTGTTGGAAGCATTCAGAGGTACTAGAAGTGGTTTAACTCTGAGGGTCTAGCTTCAGAGTATAGGTGATCCTGGTTTGACTTGCTCTCCTTCCCCCTGCTCTCCTTGTCAACAATGGCCATTTTTATAAAAGACCACTGAAGAGAAAGCAAAAACAATAAAAAACAGAACTAAAATAACAAACATAACCAAGATTGAAAAGAAAGAGCTTGAGGTTGTTATCAGAGAAAGAAGGACTGGGTCTGTGAGTTGGCCCTTGTTCTCTGGCCCCAAGGAGTCTTCAGGTATTTTTCTGCCCCATTTGGAAGTATCTTCTATGTCCTCTGCCTATGGGCAGAGGTTAAGACACTACATATCTGGGAGACTGGGGTAACCATGGCTGATCAGATGTTTCACTGAGTTCTCTGTCCATTAAGTCCTGAATTGGGCCCTGACTCTTAACAGAGACCTACTTCCTTTTTATATCTCTCACTCTTAATCATTCCAAGTAGAGAAGGAGTCAGCAGTGAGGGCAGAAGAAGAGAACTAAGAGAGGGGCAATGAGTCCCCTTCCTGTTCTTTCTCAACTAGATTTGACAACGGGAACACTTGATTTTGATTATAGTTCTTTTCCATCTTCACAGGAACTCTGCTTCTAGAACTATGTCCGCCACCATTCCTCCCTCCCTCCAAACAGGCTGTGCTCTTGATCACAGGATTCCTGATTTGGGTTGGCCACACCGTTTTTGGGAATGTTATCTCCTTTTCCAGTAGCAGGGAGAGGGACAGAGAGAGAGAAAGAGTTGTCCTAGCGACATCTGTTTCTGCTCTCACCCCGAAATGTCCTTAGGCTTGAGTTCTCCCTTTTGCTGCAAACCTTGTGAGTGGCAAGATGTGTGTGTAACCAAAGCTATTCAATAGGAAGTTTGGCAGTGACATGCTCAACAGGTGGATTTTTAACCTCCACCTTTTTTCTTGGCCTCTGCTTTAACACATGTTCCAGACAAAAAGAACCCAGGAATGTATGGACCTGATTTGAGTAAAGAAAACTCAGCCATGAAGTTGGGAGAGGTAACATCAGATAACATGAAAACAATGTCGAGTCCAAATGAGCTTTGAACAGAACTGTGAACTCTCGTATTTTCTGCAATTTGTCCAATTAGTATTAACCAATTTTAAAATTACCTTTTTGTCTGAGTTTTACTCAGCTCTTTATCTTCTCAAAAGGTGGTATGCAATTACAGAGAATTCATAAAACTTAGACATAATTTCCTATGCCTGGAATTTCTTGTGTACTTCCTGAGTCATGGATTTTTCTCACACCAGTAATCTCCAGGGAACTTGTATCATCATCCACAAAAGTTGCCTGCTCCTTTATCCAGCTTCTCTTCCAGTGCCTGAAGGGAAAATTGAGAACATACCCATCCCTCCTTTCACCATCCTGACCCCAAACCTCTACCACATCAATAGAATCTATTTGTTTATTTAGATAATCCCAAAGATTGGATATTTCTAGAAGGACATTAGAGGGTATAAAGAACAAAGGTTGACATTTTGGCTAATTTATACATCTCCCTTATTGTATTCCCTTATTCCTTGGAGACAAGAAATGGAAAAAGCTCTGATAGGAGAATTCTATCTAACAATTAGATTGCGTGTTTCTCTTAAGAAATTCCAGCATGTTATTACCAGAGAAGTGGGAATAGAGGATAGAAAAGCATATCAATAAAAACTCAAGGGTAAGTGCTTTCAGATTTAGCCCTAACAAAAAAGATCCTCTGTGGAATATTTCTACTCCTGATCTGATTATTTTCTCCTCAGGTGCCCTTCATCTTTTCCACTATAACCCCCTTTCAGGTGGCAGTCCATTTCCCCCTCTCAGGAAAAACTACCCTTTCTACAGGAAGAGGTTCCATTTTTTGGTTTCTTCCTATCTTCTAGGAAGAAAGCTGTTTCCTGGGCTTCACCTGGGTGAGCATTGACATTTCCTTTTTCTCCAACTCACAGGTTCCTGAGAACATAGGGCTCTGTTGCATCTGGGTCCCGGACAGATCAGTAGACCTAACCATTTAGAATCACAGGAAGGCTTGGTTCCATGTGATTCACCTGTGTAGTAAGCATATCATATAAAAACTAGTGCTAATTATCACTGGAGACAATATAATTCAATTCTACATATGGAGAAGATCATTTCTCCTACTGGTCTCTACTCCGCACCTCTAGATTATTGTGATTAGGACCATATGGGTGTTTCTAATCCCACTTAAGATCTCAGGGCATCACCAAAAACTGTCACTAGGTTGCTCCTCCACTTGGATTAATTTATTTTCATTCTGGTCATACTGTTATATATGAGTTAGCTAATGTATCTATAAAATTAACTGTCTCTCTTCCCTGCTTGTCTGTGAGCTTAATGAAATCAGGAATTATGCCTATTTTCTTTATATTTGTAACCCTGAGCATAGAAAATTCCTAGCAAAATATAGGTACTCGATAAATAATTGTTGAATTAATAAATATAGGACTTGGGTCAGAGAGACAAAGGCTATCCCATAACTCAGGTAGTCCAGCCCAGTAGGCTGGACTTAAGAGGATACACAAAGTATGCTGGCCAATACCTGTAGTAATAAACTGTATGGATTTGAGGGGAACATACCCTTGGATTATTGATGAGTTCTGTGGCATCAATAAGAAACTAATTAGGGATTAAAACAATGGCCATCTATCTCTCAACTTCTCTTTATATCAGAAAGGATGCTAACATAATTAAAAGTCTGACACATTTAAGCCATTTTCAAGGATTTTAAATCTAAAAGGAAGGCAGAAATTAAGTTGGTCACTTTCAGATAGGTCAACCGATCTCTCTTCCTGCAAGTGTGAAGTCATAGGCCCCCTGAAAAATCACCTGTGCTTATGATCCAGCACCACAAGAAATCTCACCAGGCCTCTTCTGTTACCTTAATTTCAACACCTTTTAACATTGGCTTCATGTATGTAGTTTCCTCCCTATTTCTTCATTTCTAATTTCTGCCTCAGTGCCCAGAACTTTCAGATTCTTCAGTAGCAATTTATTTTCTTTAATCCTGGTTTTTCCACTAGATGATAGTGGATCTATGCTTTATTGCCCATGGACCAATCTCATTCCTCTCCCTCATATCAGACCCCTATTTGCCCTGGAGGGTGTTTAGAATTCATTACCATTGTTCAAAATCCATTACTAGATTCATAGTTTTAGGGATACTCATTTGTCCCTGCGTTGGGGCCATGGGTTGAAATGCAATTTAAATGTCAATGGAAAAAAAAAACAAAAAACAATACTTTGTATCTGAACCTATTTGACTCAGGTGCCACTTGTGCTATTAGAGTCACTGCTTCCATCACTGCAGTTCCTGGAAAAAATTGGAGAAGTGATGTGCATTTTCAGGAGACACTAAGATCTCTGTTCCTGAGGGAGTTGTAGGTAGCGAGAGGGTAGTACGATTCTTGACGCTCTGTGTTTGTTTGTTTGTTTTGTTATGTGTTGGTGGTCAGAATTGTAGATCATTTCTTACCTCTCACAGGGCTGCTTTCTGCATGAAGACAACTCAAGCCTCCTAGCAGTAGTAAATAAGTATCAATGTTCAAGCCCAGGAAGGGATGCAGTCATTGTTATTCATAGGCCTTGGCAGAAGTGATGAAATCAGGGGAAATATGTAAAGATATGATTATACAAATAGGTTTGTTGGCAAGAAAACAGGACATCTTACTGGATGCACTCAAATGCTAGTTAAATTATTGGAGTGCAAGTCACCCTGAACATGTAAGGAACTGGATAAATAGTTTGAAGAAAGCACTGGAAGTTCAAAGATATCACTCAGGGAAAATGGCAGTTGGAAATTACTAGACAGTCAAGCAAAAATAGAATTTTTAAGACATATCATGGGATTTAGCTAAAATTTAATGTCATGAATTTAAAGAGATACGTATTGAAACAAGTATGTGAGTATCTATAGCGGTGACAAGAATTGTAAAATAAAGCAGGGCAGTGGCTGGAGTGTTCACTGGTTTTCTGCAGAGGGTATGTGGCAAGAGAGTTGAGGGTACTGGCAGGATTACAGGTCGTGGGCTATGCGATGCATGGAAAGGAAGGGAAAACCAGTAGGCTATGATCCTTTCCATGCCTGGCCCTTAACTTTTATTCCCAACCTTAATGTTTATTCTTCTGGTTCTGTTTTCTGATCATTTTCTGAAATCTGCTGTTATCCATAGTCTCATGTATTTAAAGTATGTATGTCCCATTACACATATGTAGCGCATTAAAAGAATTTGCCCAAAGTTTACCACTTTATTAGTGTTGCAGATATATTGTAAAATATGTTGTACATCTAGGGTATTTATACACAATAAGCAAAGAACATTATGATGACCTTTTAAAAAGACCACTGATAGCAGAAAAATTCACTTTTAAAAAAATTCTGACTTTTGCTGTGGCAGAGAAATAGTTGATAATTCTTTCTACAATATTTCTTCAAAGGAAATGCTTTCATTAGTCTATGTGGCAAGAAAAATATATCTCTACAGCCTATCTTCTGTAACATAGTATCAATAGGTAAGATTTAGTTGTTTTTCTCCCCACACCCCATATATATATATCATTTTCATTTTCTCAGGATTATCTATGTTTATCTATATGCTTTGTTTTTTGGTTTTATTTTAAAACAAACTTTTTTTTTTTTTTTTGCTGAGAGGTATTGAATTTGTATCTATTAAAAAAGTAAGTTATGTTGGGGAAGCAACTTTTTAAAAAAATTTTATTGGAGTATAGTTACTTTACAATGTTGTGTTAGTTTCTGCTGTACAGCAAAGTGAATCAGTTATATGTATATGTATATCCACTCTTTCTTAGATTTCCTTCCCATTTAGGTCATCACAGATCATTGAGTAGGGTTCCCTGTGTTATACAGTAGGTTCTCATTAGTTATCTATTTTATACATAGTAGTGTATATATGTCAATCCCAATCTCCCAATTCGTCCCACCCCCATCTTTCCCCCATAAGTTTGTTCTCGACATCTGTGACTTGATTTCTGCTTTGCCAGTAAGTTCATCTGTACATTTTTCTGGATTCCACATATAAGTGATATTATATGATATTTGCTTTTCTCTTTCTGACTTATTTTACTATGTATGACAATCTCTAGGTCTATCCACATCTCTGCAAATGGCACTATTTCATTCCTTTTTATGGCTGAGTAATATTCCACTGTATGTGTATATATATATATATATATATATATACACCACATCTTCTTTATCCATTCCTCTGTTGATAGACATTTAGGTTGCTTCCATGTCCTGGCTATTGTAAACAGTGCTTCAATGAACATCAGGGCACATGCATCCTATTGAATTATGGTTTTCTCTGGATATGTGCCTAGAAGTGGGCTTGCTGGGTCATATGGTAGCTCTATTTTTAGTTTTTTAAGGAACCTCCATACTGTTCTCCACAGTGGCTGCACCAATTTACATTCCCACCAACAGTGTAGGAGGGTTCCCTTTTCTCTACACCATCTCCAGAATTTATTGTTTGTAGATTTTGGGAAGCAAATTTTTTATGTTCAGAAATAAGAAAGGTTTATTTTGATTCTAAAAAGCAAGTCAAAATAAGCAATTAATTCATCTTTCCATTAAACAGTATCTTTAACTGGTGATAAAAATTGCTTTGAATCCAAACAATGTTTATGGAATGTATAAATTACCACAGATACTTCCATCATGCTAACGTAATGTGACCAAAGGCTATATTATTTTAGGAAAAAAAAGTAGCTTTAAGAATTTCTTTTTTCTCCTTTGCTTGGAATTAGCAGTCAACCAACTGAGAACAAATGAATGGGAATACTAATGTATGCACCATAAAAATCAACCTTTGGAAATTTGTTCACGCCAGGTTATCAAGTCAAGGGCTGTGTCCTGATAATTTTACGACTCTTAATAACAGCCCATATAGGCATACCATGATAAACCTGATTAACTTTCATGCTTCAGAGTAAAAACTGATTTATTAAGAGGGAAGAATAAATTATTTCCCATTAACAGAATTCAGCATTAGCTTTTAATTTTTTCCCTAATTTAGCAGCTTACTATATTTTACAAAACATGAAAAATAGGTCACCATACATAAAGGAAAAGTGAGTTTATCCCAAGTTTTTTCCTCATCTTGGCCTTAGAAAGCAGAAATACATAGCTTTGGGTCAGGGCTCTAACAAGAGCAAACTAAAGAAAGTACTTTGGGCAATTTATTTAGACTGTTTACGTCTCAGATTTTCCTACAAAGCTAAAGCTAATCAGCATCATTAGGACAATGTATTTAAATCTTGCCTGCAGAGCTTTATTAATGATTTGGCTCAAGGAAATTCATTTGCTCTTATTAGCATTTTCCCATTTGTAGCACATAAAATTACTATTTTATCCATCTGGAATGGTTTGATAATATATCTTGCAACCTTCAATACTTTATAATGTTTCCATTATTTTCATTAATGCATTTACAACAATCAATAAAATTTAAAGTGTTCAATATTAATGACATAAGGGGTCCTTCATGATCTACTGTCCTGCCTAAGAAGTCCACTACCTTCTACTTTTCCCCTTTCCATCTCTGATTCTTTTTATGTTATATTTCAGGATTCAATTAATCTGTCATTTTCAAAGTGAAAACTCCATGGACATACTTCTTCTCCTTCACTTCTCGCCAGGCTAACCAGGGATACCACTGGCATGTTAGTAATAAGTGAGGTAAACCTCTGTTAGAGGTTTTTGTTCGTTTCTCTCTCTAAGACTGCCTTTCTTAGTATTCTAAGATCTCAGTGCTTGGCATAAAGCAAAAGCATAATGCATAACTCTTTTGTAAGCAAATGCATGAATAAGGAGAAAATGAGAGACAGGACTTTTGACTCTTCAAGTTACATTTGGCAAGTCTCTAGAGCACTACTAAATCCTTCAAATAAAGTAGCTATTATTGTTTTCAAAAGAGAAGTCTAATAGACATAAAACAAACTATAAAATGGTGGAGAAATCCAACAATGTCAATCAATGAGTTAAATGTTAATGGATCTGAAAAGGAATAAAAATGAGCTGTGATATGAACCTCAATCATTTTTTGTGGGTGACATTCTTGGCTGGAGAGCACAGGCTGTGGATGGTTATCTCCTCAGCACTTTGAAGAATCATTCCAACCTGGGCAGGATCTACAGTTAAGCTAATGGCAACAAGTAGAACAGGTCGCTCAGTCCTAGCATGTTGCATAGACAGCCTAGGCGTTTACTTTCTTTAGCATTAGCAGCAGAGACAGGGCTGCTTCTCTGAGGCAACTTTTCTCTCTGTCAATTGCTTTCATAAAAAAGGTCTCTAGGTTGCTTGCATGGCTGCTGATTCTGGTGGCAGGTAAGAACTATTCCTGTCTCAAGGAAAGGTAGAAGCAAAGATGACTGGGAAAAGTATTCACTCTGGAATTCTTAGAGCTGTCAAGGTAATTGTTTGCTGACAGAGATGTGGACTCTATAGTGAGGTACCTCCCACTATTGATTGGGAGGTGTGAGGGAACAGAATACTCTAATTACAGTAGAATGCCATATAAGTTCTGGTTGGGGAGTTATTAGTTTATTATAACATAAAAACTCTATGAGTTTTCAACTGTATAACTCATGACTGTGATAATATAATCATAGTATTTAGTTATAAGTTTAATTTTTATAAATTTATATCATATCTGAGAAGACCTTGGTGGAAATTCTTCCCCCCGCCTTTCGCCACATTTCACCCCCTCCAGGCCTACTCCCTCTTCTTCTCTGCCTTAGGATAACTAATCTCTAGTGACTATATCGACTTTTGTTCTAGCAGCTAACTAGTTTGGCTAATGGGGAGCCCAGCGGGAGGTTGGTGAGGAGTAAAATGAAAGTGAAATATGGGTATTTTTTCCCCAGAGCTCCTCCCTGTTGGGTTGTCTTAGGATGGCTGCTTCCCTCTGCAGTCCTTTCTTCAAGACTATTCTAAGAGTCCTCTGTCTATATGTCTTGGATCTAGGGCTGGTAACAACCATGCTGTCCCTAGGTCAAGAGGGACTACAGTATAGCTTGTGTTTTCCGTATATCCTTCTTATATCTTTAAAATTAGTCCCTTTATTAGTCCCTCCATGAATTAATGTAATTGAAGTTTGAGCCATCTGTTTCTTGATGGAGCCCCAATTGATACAAAGATAAATTAGACAAGTTGTCTGTTGTCTGTTTTCTACTATAGTATAATATATCCATATTGTGCTTATGTGGTCCACATAACAATTTATCAGCCAAACACTTGGCTAACTTATAACATCCCATATTCTATTGCTCTATTGATCTACCTATGAATCACAATGTCTTCTGATTTGTTTGTTTCCAGTTACTTTGAGCCTTTAAAAAAATTAAATATATCTTCCTATGTTCAGATGTATAGATTTTAAGATATTCTTCACTCCCAGAAAGAAATTTCACTCCTAGAACCTATCACAGTGTTTGGAACATGTTAGGAACACCATAAATATTTGTTGAGTGTGTGAATAAGTAAATGGGAGTGAATGAATGTGTGAATAAATGAAAAATAAATAGCTTCAATTAGTTGTATGTACATAGGCATATGCACGTATGCCTTCCATGTTTACAATATGTATTTATCTCCAGGTTTTTCATCCACTATTGATAGCGAATAAAGCCGTTAGAAATGTTAAATGAAACAACCTAAAAACACTTACTGCCTTGTCTGTGGAAGCAATTAATCCTGCATGGAGAAATTTGGGGCCCATTAAGCTGAGAGACAATTAGATTGGAGATCACTGAGATATAAACTACTCACTAGAGACTTTGGGGAAAATTGAGTGAAAAGTTATTGAATTTCATTGTTCTAACAGCCTTATCAGGCAAAATTGGGGGGAAAAATTCCAAGGAAAAAAGCCTTGGTAAACTTACAGGACAAAGAGAGTTAAGAGCTGATATGATTTATATTCTCTCTTGACCTACTTATGTGATTATTATATTAGAGATTTCCTAAACTTTGAACGACGCCTGCATTCTTGGATTAGACAGTATTAGGTCATTGTACATTATTATTTTAAAGTCCTTTGGAATCTGCTAGTAGAAATTTAGATTTTTCAAATAAATCTACCTCAAGTTATAGTTATATTCCCCCCTTTTATGTTTTCTTCTTTAAGTTTTGTTATCAGCATTATAATATCTTTGTAAAATCTTCATATTTTTGGCCATGGTTCACTTTATACAGCATAGGTCTTATATATTCCTTAGTGCTTTGGAAGACATTTGTAGACTCATCTGCTCCTATCACATTTCATTTAATTCTCTTCCATAGTGAATCATCTTTCCTGGATTCCACCTTTTCTTGGGTTACTGCTAATAATAGTTGATGAAATAAAAATTTAGGGGTCACATCTTTGAATTATCCTTTTCCTTGGTCTTTCACATCTAATCCATCAGCAAGTCAGGTTGATGCTACCACCAAAACAAACATACCCAAATGTGTTAAATTCTCTCCATCTCCATCTGCTCTATATAAGTCACAATCATATCTTGCATGGACATCTGAAAAAATCTCCTGGTTTCATTCTTCCATTCTTGCCTCCCTACAATCCATTCCCTAATATAAATAAGAAGATCATGCCATTCCCCTGCTAAAGTACTATATCATTGTTCTCCATATTTGCTCCCCTGCCTTGGTGCAATTATACTTCATGCAACTAATTAAGGCAGGCATGTGACTTGCTTTGGCTAATAAAATGTGGGCTAATAAAATAAATATAAGTGGAAGGAATGTGTGCACTTCTATGCCAAGGCTTTACAAACCTCCTCACGGCACACCCCTCAACTTTCCCTTACTCCTGCACAAGCTCACGGATGATCATTTGTTTGGTGGAAGCTAGGCCACCTGCAGATGATAAACTGTGAGGGATTATAGAAAAGGCAGCTTTAATTTTCTAGCCTCTAACTTGCAAGGGGAAATATTGCAAGGGGTTGGAAATGAGTAAGCAGTTTTGAGTATCTTCCACAGTTACTGAAAAAAACAGGGGGAATATGGGGTAGAATGATCTGTGGGGTTGCATGAGCTTAGGCTGAGGTGTGGGGTAAAGTAAAATGAGGCAAAAAATGTTTTTGCACACCTTAAATTCTACCTATTGCCAGAATAATGTATTCCTCTTACTTTCTCATACTCATCAGTTATTTCTCAGTATAAGAAAAAGGAGGAAACTACTTAAAAGTCCTTATTCATCCTCACTATATCTAAATGATATGACTAGTATATTTCCCCCTACCTTTACTTACATTTTCTTTAAGGGTCAAATAAACACTTGAGATTGAAAAATATTAAAAAATTATTTGCCAGAGCAGAATAACTGCAAAAACTAGGCACAATGGGACAAATAGGATGATTTGTGTGGTCTAAACTTTGTTTTGGGTTGCAGGGAGGAATTTTGAGAAGCAGGAACTATGCTACTGTATGTAACTGAGTGTAAATGATATTTCATTTTGTCTTATTTTGTTTTCAGTGCTACAATACAATAGTAAGATTGTGTTTGAGAATGTTTTAGTTTTTCTGTTGAAAGACTACTATGCAAAGACCTATTACTTATAGTAACTTTTAGATATAAGAAAAGTACTGGCAACCTCTTTTTAGAACCCTAAAAGAAAAACACTATGGTCAGGTCTCTACATCAAATAGGATCAGGTGGGGTAAAAGAAAACACATAAATTATTGGACCTTACTAACATTTCACACTTTAATTACATCCTGCTTCTAGAGAAAATTTTACATAATATTGTAAGTAGGGTATATGTTTCAATTGCAAAATCCCACCTGCAGTCGCCTCTCTTATATATATATATAATATATGTATATGTACTATATATATGTACAATATATATAATTTATATAATATACATACAACATCTTTTGTATATGGTTTTGTTTTGTGATACGGAATTGAGTCTTGGAATGAATTAGTATAACTGACTAGAGCTTTGGCTATCCCAAGAAATGGTACTTTAATAAGTAAATGATGTACACAAATTATAAGTTTTATATGTTATTGAAAGTTACAGTGATTTCAGAGATTATTTTAAAATCAAAACATAGGTGAAGCCCACAAACTCATTATAAGTGGGTCTTGAATCATAAAAAAATCTAGGCTCTATTTTCCTTCAATTTGTATGTCATTTAATTAATATGTAAGTGACTTATTTTAAATTTTGATGATCAACATAAAGGAATAGTTCTGTTTGTGTTCTTTATAGTGGTTTCCATCTGGGGCAGTTCTATTCAAATGTTAATTATCTCTGGCCCTTTGAGCTAGAAAATACGAAAATGAGATAAAAAGTGGCTTCTAGAGTTGCTCCTCCAAAGCTGGAAAATTGGATGAGAAGGTTTCCTGGAACTGCTGACCTCCACTTTGATGTACCTTTTCATCAGCAAACCATTGTTTGTTTGACAGATGAAAGAAGGTATGTAGTACCAAGTTAATGGCCAGTAGTGTAAGCTAGACCTTTCAGGCATAATGTGTTAGTGATAGTAATTAATTATTTGAATGTCATGTTTTTTGTGTTATTGTAAAAGACTTAGACTGTGAGCTATATACTTTTATAGAAAACTAAGATATTGATACACAGAGTTTTTGCAATCAAATTTGGGGGAAACCTAAACTAAGGATTTCCAAGAAACAGCAGCATAGTAGCTTCCTCTTGTCACAGAGTCTAAAGGGTGGAAGTATTGAAATATTAAAACAAACATACAAACAAGTAATCTTATAATAATTCTTCTTGGGGGGAAATGATTCCTACAGAAATTGAATACACTTATACTATTAAATCTCTTAAGAGTTTGTATTACTACTGGGAAATAAGTAGAAAAAAATTAAAATCACACACAAATCCTTATAATTTGGGGAGGTAAAGGAAGATAATGTATCATACCGCAAATACAGCACGGGCATCTTTTTACCACCTTGAATATACAACATTTAAAAACATGAACAATATACTAAAAACAAACCAAAAAACAAACAAACAAAAAAAGAACCGGAAAACTCCAAATATCCATTAACTACCGAATGCAGTATATACATATTACGGAATACTACCCAGGAATAAAAAGGATGAGACAACTGACCCATCCAACAGCATGAATGATTGTCAAAAATATTTTAAGTGAAAGAATCTAGACACAGGATCACATATTGTACGGTTTTATTTAAATGTAATTCCTAGAAAACTCAAAACTATAGAGACAGATATCGATCAGTGTTTTCTTTGAACTGGGGCATGGGACTGAGGATTGACTGTTATGCTGACATGAGGAAATCTTGTAGGTGATGAAAATATAGCTAATCCAAGCAGGAAGTCAGCAGGGCAGGGGGAGTTTATTCCTGATATGATGGATGCCAGCTCTAGGGAGGAAGCTGGGGTTACTACGTGTTTCTTTATTATAGACTAATCTATGCAGAGAGCTGAACACAGCAACCTTGGCCCAGGTAAAAATGTACACATACACAAAAGGCACACATATAAAGTTTACTGCTGAGATTACTTATAACTTTAGTTTCTCTCCTAACTATAGTAGAGAACCCAAATAACTAAACTGGTAGTTACATTTACATCAAATAGCTGTTAATCTGAAACACTGAGCAAAAGATGCTAACAGCACCCAGAAAGGCACAGGCAAACAACAACAAAAAATAAGACTAGATAAATATTAACTGATTATATAAATAAAACAGAGATTCATCATTAATAAATTCACATCATTCAATTAATTATCTGAAAAATATACAATTATCTGAAAAATATACAATTTATAAAAAGAGTCTCTAGGGTAATGGCAGAATAGCTTGTTAGTACCAGCATTCTCACAGGGGGAAATAAAATCATAAAAACAAACCTATTTGAAATTTGAAACTACTGGCAAATGCAGATTGCAGGCAGAAACTGGAGAGGCATCTACCATTCAGTGATGAAATGCTGCAGGTATTCTGTTCGTGACTTTTTGTCAGAGTCTCCCTAATCAAGTTCAGCTCTGAGGGTAGAAAGCTGTAGGCTCACTGGTTTGAGGGCAGAGGACTGAGTTAGTGGCTAGAAGAGGAGGAGAAAGCTAGGAGGGAAAGCTAAAGAGGAAGTCACAAACAGGACCAGCCCCCATATCTCCATTCAAAATTCACACAGCTATGTGGCTGTCTGCTAATCTGTAAATGCTTGAGGGGAACCCCGAAGGTTAGAAAAATGTAGCAACTAGAAGCTGAAAAAACTGTGCAGAAACTTTAGCTGCTGTCTAGTATAAAAAGGCAGAGATTGGAGTATGGGTACAGGCCAAGTTAACTGCCTGAGAAAACAAAATTCACTCCGTAGGAACAGAATAGAATACAGATTCCTTACAGATATCACTCATAATGTTCAGTTCTCAGACATGCAAAGAAAAATAAAAAGTGACCTATATTCTAGGAAAAAAAGGCAGTCAATAGAAATCAAAACAGAGGGTACCCAGGTAGCCATTATTATAAATATATTCAAGGAATTTAAAATTATATGTATAATTCATAAATATAAATAGAATTCTCAGAAGAAAAAATAGAATTAAAAAACCAAAGTCATAATTCTAGCACTGAAATTCTAATAACAAATAAAAAATGGACTGGATGTGCTTAATAGCAACACATTACATACAGGGAGACAACAATATAGGTGATGCTGACTTCTCACCAGTGACAATGGAGGCAGGAAGAAAAGGAATATTTCCATTCAGGCTAAAGAGAAATACCACCAGATCTATAGGAAAGTATTGAAGTTACCAGAACTAGTAAGTATTTTGGTAAATATAATGTATAAGGAAATATTAGTGCAACATTGTGTGGCATATAACTTATGTAGATGTAATAGATATGACAATAATAGCATAAAAGACAGACTTGCAATGTTCTTACATTTTGTGTGCTGTAGGAGACTATTAACTCTAAGTATTTAGCCTGTGATAGGTTGAAGATACATACTGTGATCTTTAGAGCTGTCTTGGAGAATAACACAGAGAGATACAGGTTTATGGGGTGAGAGAGAGAGGGTAATTGGACCTTGAGCACTTTGGAGACAAAAAGCCACATTCTGGGTTTTGCCTTCAAAGTCAAATTTAGAAAATTAATACAGCAGCAAGTTCAGGTTACCTTATCTTTTTTTTTTTTTTTTTTTTTTAAGAAAAAAAAAAAAAAGACCTATTCTGTGCATCTTTGAGAGAATAAAACAAACGTAAAAGTTGTTTTACTATAAAGTTTGATAGAGATGCTTGCATACCAATGTAGACAAGTTTCTTTTTTATAACTGAAAGTCTGTAATAGAGCAAGGATACAACATCGTATTGTTTTTGACAGTAATTGATGCTGAGATAATAGTTGTATGTTATTAAATTATCCTTGCATAATCTAATTCCTGAAATTTTACTGCTTATATAATATCTCTGGTTTATTAATAAGATTTCCTAATATAAAATCTAACAAGTGCTTTAATTTCTGAGACTTACTTTTAACCTATTACTTGTTGTCTTAGTTTGGGCTGCTATAACACAGTGCCAGAGACTAGGAGGCTTGTAAACAACAGAAATTTATTTCTCAGTTTTGGAGGCTGGTAGTCCAAGGTCAGGGTGACAGCATGGTTGGGTTCCAGTAAGACCCCTCTTCTGGAATATAGACTGTGATTCTACTGTATCTTCACATTGGCAGAAAGAGGGTCAGAGAGCTCTCTGGGGCCCCCGTTTATGGAGACACTAATCCTATTCAGGAGGGCTCCACCCTCACACCTAATTAGCTCAGAAAGCCTCCACCTTCAAATACTGTAACATTGGGGATTAAGATTTTAACATATGAATTCTGGGGGGGGACACAAATATTCAATTCAGTCCACTGCACTCATACGTCAGGATTTAGCTTAGAGTCTAGTCAAGGGCACCTCTTGTGTGATTCAAGATTACCCTGTGCATACGACCATTTCAGCATTTACTGTATTCTAATTTAAGAGTTGCTTATTTGGCTATATTACTTGCATGTTTTAATTATCTATCTTTTCCTCTAGCACAAATTCTCTGATCTGTCTTCTTTATAAATCTTTCTTTGTAATCCCAGCACCTAGAATAGTACTCACAATAGAAGGTGCACAAAAGAGTTTAAATTAATAAATCAATGTGTATAAACTGGCCTTATCTAGACAGCAAATGTATGTATGTATTCCAGGGTTCTACTTACATCTGATGGAAAACAGAATTGTAGGAATAAAAACATAAAGGAAAATAACCTTCTTCTACTTAGCAAATCCAGGTATATTATAACACCATGGGGAAGGTCAAAAGGTTCTTGTTTTCTTACATGACTCTACTATCGTTATCTGTTTACTTTTCATATTAATATAAGAACTTATGAAATATTAGGGTAATTCCTGGACTTTGCTATTTTGTAACTTCTTGGGGAGATATTGTAACGAAGAATCTAGTGTTAGCACAGAATCCCCTGCATAGTGCCAGGCTGAAAATCATGGGCTTCATCATTCATTGGTCCCAAATGAGTAATTCCTCTGTGCTGGGGGAGTCCCTCTGGACATACACCCTGAAGAGTCTAAGAGAACAGCTAAGAATATGACTGAATATTTCACGAATTTTCTTTCCAAAGTAAAACCAAGGAAATTTTATAGAATCTAAAGAGTTTATCTGAGATAAAAATGATTTTTCATGTGAGAGTCAGGAAAAGTCCCCAAAACAGCTGACATAAACATATATGACAATTGAAAACTGTACCCAAAGGATATTTGATGACACCAGGGATTCTCCCCAAGGTAGAAATCTCTGTACACTACAATCAAGGGGATTTTAAACTAAAAAATGAAAACAAAATACAAAAACACAAGGGGCTGACCAGACCAGTGCTATTAAATGGACAACAAAAATACATAATGATAAAATTTGCACCCTAAACTTGAGCTAACTGTATGTAAATGCCACTTTGAAGTCCCGATCTGGCTGCCTCTGAAAGTTGATATGAGGATCAAATAAAATTGCAAATGTTCCACATATTTTAAATTGTAAACAATTACACAATTTAAGTTGCATAAAATTTAAACAACTTAGTCATAGTAAGAGTAATTGACAGTGGTGGCTCCTATTTCTGGTCCTCTCTGAGGAATTAGGGAGGCTACCCTAACATAAGCCTGAGGAAAGAAAAAAATTGGGTGTTTGAGGAAACCACTGGTACTGATATGAGTTCTCTGTACCTCTTCCATTGATGCTGTCTCTTCTGCTTCCTACTTTTCAAATGCACTGGACAATAGTAGGTCATCAAACGTGTCCAAGGCTTCCCCCTGTCTGTAACTCAAGCCCTTCCCTCTGCTTAAATCACTCTTGACCCCATTTCACATGGTTCATTTGTCCTCAGTCTCACATTAAAACACACCTTTTGGAGAGAGCTTCTCTGAGCAGCCTGTAGAAAGAAGGCCTTGCCAATTGTTCCTAATTTTCTAAGTCAGTATCCACAAACCTTTCCACCACCCCGTGCCCACAAACAGTATTGACTACAATACAGAATTTTAAGTGAATTTTAACTTATTTTGTCTCCTTCATTTAATATAAATTCTGTAGTGAACATGTCTGTCTTGTTGCCCTTTATATCCCCAGAAAAATACATAGTGCCTCTCACATTAAGCGCATCTTAATTTTTTGATAAATAATGAAAATATGGTTTCTTGGCAAATATTTGCAATTTCAAATTACCTATATATTTGGATGATATACTTATAGAACTACCTCCATATTCCTTTCTAAAATCAAATGTCTTAAATATTTAATGTCTCAAATATCTTGACTATGGCAAGAAATATTTGTATCACATTTATCTTTTAAGACATTTCTTTTTGCTATGTACCTCACTGTGTAAAGAGCAGAGAGGAAAGAAAAGTGGGTGGGGAAGAATGGGGTATGTGCAGAAAGCCATAAAATAAAAAATAACTGGGTGTTTGACACAGGATAGGCAAGTTGATTAATATATAATATTAGACAAATTATTTAATTTCTATGGATTATAGTTTATTAATTGATAAAATGTGAGTATTGGATTAATTTCTTAAATTACTTCAAGTATGAATATTCTACCATCCTAAGAGAGTATTAGAAAAACTAAGCAAAACAATTATTAATTCTGAATTGTATATTTAGGTTTGTATGTGTTTGAAAGTAGTAAAATGTATATATTTAAACACATTTATCTAAGAAAAATATACTACTTACGCTTATGAAGTACATATCCTGCAGATATTCTATAAACTTGAAACAGTACTATAAAATTGTAATTCATAACATTTCCTCTAGTGATAGACTACAGAAAAATATGACAACAAAAATCACATTGTAGAGCACAGAAGTTAATACTATAAGATTATTGTCAAAGAATAACAATTATTTCAAGATGTTTTATTTCCTTATTCTGTTTTGTTCTCTTCTATGGGTTGCTTTGCCTATTCAACCAAGGAAACACATTTAATGGGCTGACATCAAACAAATTTTAATAGTTCAGCCCTCTGTAAGCATTGCATGATTAACATTACACATTGTAAAGGACTGCTTTCCTTAAATTGTAGATATTTGGCTATAAATTTGAGACTGTGGTATAATTGTCTAACTATTGAAGGACACTTGTACTTTGTGCACTGATGAATTAGGTAAAGTGTATAACTAGGATACACATTTTAGTATGGTTTATTAAATCATAAAACACAAAAGGCC
The DNA here is from genome assembly GCF_003676395.1 of Aethalodelphis obliquidens. Lineage (NCBI taxonomy): Eukaryota > Metazoa > Chordata > Mammalia > Artiodactyla > Delphinidae > Aethalodelphis > Aethalodelphis obliquidens. The sequence goes on along the minus strand of NW_020837951.1, from coordinate 29,778,004 downwards.
CATTGGAATTTGATTATAAGGAGAAATAACATTTGATAGAAGTTACAATGATAGATATTTATATATTTGATATTTAATTAAAATTATGGTAAAATTTATTTTTATTTTCCTCAAAAATTATTTTTTTTAATTTTTATTTTATTTTTAAATTCTTTTTTTTTTGTGTTTGTTTTTCTTAACATCTTTATTGGAGTATAATTGCTTTACAATGGTGTGTTAGTTTCTGCTTTATAACAAAGTGAATCAGCTATACATATACATATATCCTCATATCTCTTCCCTCTTGTGTCTCCCTCCGACCCTCCCTATCCCACCCCTCTAGGTGGTCACAAAGCACCAAGCTGATCTCCCTGTGCTTTGCGGCTGCTTCCCACTAGCTATTGATTTTACATTTGGTAGTGTATATATGTCCATGCCACTCTCTCACTTTGTCCCAGCTTACCCTTCCCCCTGCCCGTGACCTCAAGTCCAGTCTCTAGTAGGTCTGTGTCTTTATTCCCATCCTGTCCCTAGGTTCTTCATAACCTTTTTTTCCTTTCTTTTAGATTCCATATATATGTGTTAGCATACGGTATTTGTTTTTCTCTTTCTGACATACTTCACTCTGTATGACAGACTCTAGGTCCACCCACCTCATTACAAATAACTCAATTTCATTTCTTTTTATGGCTGAATAATATTCCATTGTATATATGTGCCACATCTTCTTTATCCATTCATCTGTCGATGGACACTTAGGTTGCTTCCATGTCCTGGCTATTGTAAATAGAGCTGCAAAAACATTGTGGTACATGACTCTTTTTGAATTATGGTTTTCTCAGGGTATATGCCCAGAAGTGGGATTGCTGGGTCGTATGGTAGTTCTATTTGTAGTTTTTTAAGGAACCTCCATACTGTTCTCCATAGTGGCTGTATCAATTTACATTCCCACCAACAGTGCAAGAGGGTTCCCTTTTCTCCACACGCTCTCTAGCAGTTATTGTTTGTAGAGTTTTTGATGATGGCCATTCTGACTGGTGTGAAGTGATACTTCATTGTAATTTTGATTTGCATTTCTCTAATGATTAGTGATGTTGAGCAGCTTTTCATGTGTTTTTTTGTTGGCAATCTGTATATCTTCTTTGGAGAAATGTCTGTTTAGGTCTTCTGCCCATTTTTGGATTGGGTTGTTTCTTTTTTTGATATTGAGCTGCATGAACTGCTTGTAAATTTTGGAGATTAATCCTTTGTCAGTTGCTTCATTTGCAAATATTTTCTCCCATTCTGAGGGTTGTCTTTTCATCTTGCTTATGGTTTCTTTTGCTGTGCAAAAGCTTTTACGTTCATTAGGTCCCATTTGTTTATTTTTGTTTTTATTTCCATTTCTCTAGCAGGTGGGTCAAAAAGGATCTTGCTGTGATTTATGTCATAGAGTGTTCTGCCTATGTTTTCCTCTAAGAGTTTTATACTGTCTCGTGTTACATTTAGGTCTTTAATCCATTTTGAGTTTATTTTTGTGTATGGTGTTTGGGAGTGTTCTAATTTCATTCTGTTACATGTAGCTGTCCAGTTTTCTCAGCACCACTTACTGAAGAGGCTGTCTTTTCTCCATTGTATATTCTTGTCTCTTTAGCAAAGATAAGGCAACCATATGTGCATGGGTTTACCTCTGGGCTTTCTATCCTGTTCCATTGATCTATATTTCTGTTTTTGTGCCAGTACCAAACTGTCTTGATTATGGTAGCTTTGTAGTATAGTCTGAAGTCAGGGAGCCTGATTCCTCCAGCTCCGTTTTTTTTCCTCAAGATTGCTTTGGCTATTTGGGGTCTTTTGTGTTTCCATACAAATTGTGAAATTTTTGTTCTAGTTCTGTGAAAAATGCCAGTGGTAGTTTGATAGGGATTGCATTGAATCTGTAGATTGCTTTGGGTAGTAGAGTCATTTCCACAATGTTGATTCTTCCAATCCAAAAGCATGGTATATCTCTCCATCTGTTTGTATCATCTTTAATTTCTTTCATCAGTGTCTCATAGTTTTCTGCATACAGGTCTTTTGTTTCCTTAGGTAGGTTTATTCCTAGGTATTTTATTCTTCTGGTTGCAATGGTAAATGGGAGTGTTTCCTTAATTTCTCTTTCAGATTTTTCATCATTAGTGTATAAGAATGCCAGAGATTTCTGTGCATTAATTTTGTATCCTGCTACTTTACCAAATTCATTGATTAGCTCTAGCAGTTTTCTGGTAACATCTTTAGGATTCTCTATGTATAGTATCATGTCATCTGCAAACAGTGAGAGCTTTACTTCTTTAATTTGAAGTGTGGTAAAATTATACCTACATTGATAATTCTGAATGCCCTATAGGTATATCAGGCAATATCTAAAATAAGGCAAATATAATAGAGTTTATTTAATTAAGACGTCCTCAACTATTATACTTTTCAGAAGAGCAAAGTATGTAGTTGACCAAGATGAATAAGCATTTCCATTAGGTGTGTATATATAGTGCAGAAGATACAAAGGAAAATAATGTTTTTTCCTGTTTATATCTGTAAGCCTCAGACTTCTGTAAATAATTCTTCATTATTGTGCATTGCACCTACCCTAAACAATTTCCACAAGGCCTGCATAATCTGACTCCTGCCCACCTCTTATGTCTCATTTCATGGAATTTATGTCCTCACTCTGCTCCAGCCAAATGGTTCTTTCAGTTCCTTGATGCACTAAGCTATTTTATACCTCAGGAGCGATATTTTCTCTCCTGCTGTAGCTCCTACTCTTCTGTATCTTATACGTGAAAGGCCATTCAGAGAAGTCTTCATCATCTTCCTTTCTCATCAATGATTCTTGTTTTTGCTCTCCATGTTTTCAAAGCTTCCTTTCTTCCTGGTGCCCAACCTGGGTTCCATATAGAGATAGATATAAGTGTCTACTCAACAACTCGGTCATTCACTGAATCCTGAGAAATGTGGTAGAATACTTGTGCCCTAGATCGCAAATGCAGAACTTTTGATTAGTTCTAATAATTTTTGACCCTCAACCAAGAGGGTTCAAGCTCCGTACATATGGCAGATATGCAAATAAATGCCATATCACTTCTTATATCATCCTCTTTTATTGCCCACAGATGAAATTGCCCACTGTAAGCACCACCTGAATCCTTCTATAAAACAAAAGCTTCTATGCATACGAATAAAGTTTCCCAATTCCTGAGGACTAAATATGGTATTTTCTATCATAGCTTATGAACACTCAATTTCTCATTCCAGATTTTTATTTAAGTAATACCTACACCCCTTTAAGAAACCAGCACTGACAAAACATTGGAATTGATCTTTGAGTTACGAATTGTTTTCCTTTTTTACTATCTCATGTTTACAGTTATTACAATAGGATAGAGACACAAGCAAATAACCTAGTTAGAAGTGTGTTCAAAGGGTGGTTTATTTATGTAGGGTGGAATTATTCAAAGAAGGAAGTTTGGGGCCTTCTAAAGCCTTAACAAAATTATGCCAAAAGAAATTTTTCTTTTCTTTCTTTTCTACATTGACCTAGAACCAGTCTATTTGTTCTTTTTTGATTATCCCCCATTTTTTATCTTGAAATTATCTATGTTTTTACTTCTCCTTGATAGGAGTTGAAGTCTCCCAATGTCTCACCACAGACCTCATCTCTCTCTGCCTCATTTGCTAGATCTTAACACTCTGTCACTTCTCTTAGGAAGCAGTTCAACTGTCTCATTTTGGTGCTGACCCCTCATATAGACACAGCATTGATATGTGATAAAGAGGGATACCTGTAATGCACCAAAAATTTAATATTTGTTTTCACTTAACTTTGAATAATAAAATATTAAGGTTCTTTCTTTTAATGCAGTCTTACTATTAGCTATGAAACACCTGCATGGGACCAGAGATCAATACATTATTTCTGTTCTCTGCTTGAAATTTCAAATTAGAAACACATTTGAGCTATGAAACTAGAACTATTTTAAAAGATTTACTATTATTGACTTGATGAAATTTAAGATGCAGGTATTTGTGAAAGGCTCACTCAAAAGACTAAACCCAAGCTGGGTTTAAGGCAAGGGATTGATGTCAAATAAGGAAAGGGGGTAGGAGTAGCAGTACTTATATATTATAAACAATTTGCCATAATGTACATCATTTTTGTTTCTTAGCTTTTATTAGTCTCTTAGCCTTTTTATTAAACTTCTGAATAATATAATTTATAAGCTACATAATGATTAAAATATGAAATTATACACTCAATTTCCATGAACTGTCAAAAATTTTGTGATTTCTAAGCCTTCGCCTTATCAGTGTTCATTTTTAATTATAGTATCATGTTCAGTTAATATACCTAAACCCTATTACAAAAGACAAACCCTGTAAAGAGCCCTTTTAGGTATATTTTGGAAAGGTAATTTGTCTGTAGCGGGTATTGGTTAATGTAAATTTGCAAAACAACCTGAAAATAAGAAGACGTCTTTCATATACGAAATCAGTTCTTACTTAAAGTGGAACAAATACTGTATTTTTTACATAAGTTCTATTGGTTATGTACATTGAGATTAGAAAAAAAATGGTATATGTTTTCATTTATTCAAATCATCTTTTATATTCTACAAAACTCTTTGGTATATTTCATCAAAGAGATTCTATATTGCACATCTAGAATTGATTCCTAGAATTTTGATTTTTTTGGTTATTATAATTTCTCTATTAGGGAGTTTAACAGAGTATGGTTGGTATATAAGAAAGTTTTACATTTTAAAACTAAACTTTATTGAGTTATAATTTATCTTCAATAAGATGTACCCATTGTAAAGACATGTCAGATGAGTGTATCAGTAGAGATCATGTGCAGATTTCTGAAGCTCCTCTCTAAAATTTCCCCTCTGCATCCTTAGCAACTCTCCCCAAATTCCAATGTCTGTCTCTCCTGCAATTCTGTTTGTCCTCACTATACTGTATCTGGAAAGTATCTTCAGGTACAAAGCCTGAGAGATCACAGGCATATTTTGTTCATTTGCTTTCTCATGTCCACAGTCCTGCCTGTAATCTAATGTCTTAAATGTTTCAGGTATTTAATCCAACTGTCTAGTTGTTTATGTTGGGAAAGCTAGTCTGGTACCACTTACTCTCATATAGATGCAAGAGACCATAGTTATTAATTTTTATAAATGTAATTTGTATAAAACTGTATTATTAAACTTCCCTATTACTTCTAAAGAAACTAGATAATTAAAAAATTAGATTAACTTGTTTTTTTAAAGTAAATAATGAAGTCATTTGCTTTTTAAAGTAAATAATAGTTCAAAGTCATCCTAAAAGTGACTTTACATATTTTTTTCCTTAAGAATGAAATAATAAATTTTTAAAATAATGCAGTGTCAGTAAATTATGGGATCATGTGACTGAATAACTGGTATTTTTATCTTGATCTGGACTTTATATTTTGGCTTTAAATGACTGTTGGATTTTTAGTTTAAGATCGGAATTTGTTTTTCTTAAAATTGTCTAAGAATATGAGAACTTTACTTTTCCTAATGTCTTCTTAGCATCTATCATTATACCTATTTACTTTTTTCTTTATTAAAGTACTGCTTTACCGAAACATTCTGGTATTCCTGAAGTAAATTCTACTTGATGAAAATGCATTTATTATTCTTAAATAACAGATTAAGTGCTACTATTGTATTTGGGATTGTTTGCATCTATATATTTGTTTAGCTTAAAAGTGACTAGTAGAATTGCCCATTTGTCCATCCTTTAAAAAAGTTTATATAGAAATGAAATTATTAATTCCTTGGAAAGTTTAAAGTACTGGGTTTTTTTTCTGTTTTAATGAGGTATAAATCATGTACAATAAACTCCACATACACCATACTCAATGGTGAAAAGCTTAAAGCTTTTCCTTTAAGATCAGGAACAAGACAAGGATGAGCACTCTGGCCACTTTTATTCAACACAGTACTGGAAGTCCTAGCCACAGTAATCAGAAAAGAAAAATAAATAAAAGGCATCCATATTGGAAAGGAAGTCATCAAACTGTCACTATTTGAAGATGACATGATGCTATATATAGAAAATCCTCAAGACTCCACCAAAAAACTATTAGAACTAATAAATGAATTCAGTAAAGTTACAGGATAGAAAATTAATATACAAAAATCTGTTGCATTTCTACAAAATAATGTATTACCAGAAGGAGCAAGCAAGAAACAATCCCATTTACAATCAATCACATGAAATAAATAGAATAAAATGCCTAGGAATAAATCTAACCAAGGAGGTAAAAGACTTGTACTTGGAAAACTGTAAGACACTGATCAAAGAAACTGAAGATGACACAAACAGAAAGATACACTGTGCTCATGGACTGGAAGAATTAATATTGTTAAAATAACCATATTATGCAAGGCAATCTACAGATTCAGTGCAATCTCTATCAAAATACCCATGACATTTTTCACAGAACTAGGACAAATAATTCTAAAGTTTGAATGTAACCACAAAAGACACCAAATATCCAAAGAAATCTTCAGAAAGAAGAACAAAGCTGGAGGTATCACATTCTCTGATTTCAAACTATACTACAAAGCAATAGTAATCACAACAGTATGGTACAAAAACATACACATAGATCAATGGAACATAACAGAGAGCCCATAAATAAATGCACACTTACATAATCAATAAGTTGATGACAAAGGAGGCAAGAATATACAAGAGAAAAGAGTTTCTTCAATGAATGGTGTTGGGAAAACTGGACAGCTACATGCAAATGAATGAATCTAGACCACTTTCTTACACCATAGACAAAAATAAACTCAGAATGGTTTAAAGACTTAAATGTAAGACTTAAAAACATAAAACTACTAGAGGAAAACATAGGCAGTATGCTCTTTGACATTGGTCTTAGCAACATTTTTGTGGATCTGTCTCCTTTGGCAAGTGGAAAAAAGCAAAAGTAAACAAATGGGGTGACATCAAGCCAAGCCTAACTGAACTTAAATGCTTTTGCACATCAAAGGAAACCATAAACAAAATGAAAAGACAACTTACAGAATGGGAGAAAATATCTGCAAATGATGTGACCAGTAAGGGATTAATCTCCACAATATACAAACAGCTGATAAAACTCAATACCAAAAAAAATGGGCAGAAGATCTAAACAGACATTTCTCCAAAAACATACAGATGGTCAACAGGCACATGAAAAGATGCTCAACATCTCTAATTATTAGAGAAGTGCAAATCAGAACTACAACGAGGTATCACCTCGCACCAGTCAGAATGGCCATCATCAAAAAGTCTACAAATAATAAATGCTGGAGAGGATGTGGAGAAAAGGGAACCCTCCTACACTGTTGGTGGGACTGTAACTTGGTGCAGCCACTATGGAGAACAGTATGGAGGTTCCTGCAAAAAACTAAAAAATAGAGCTACCATATGATCCTACAATCCCAATCCTGGGTATATATCCAGAGAAAACCATAATTTGAAAAGTTACATGCACCCCTATGTTCTTTGCAGCACTATTTACAACAGCCAAGATATGGAAGCAACCTAGATGTCCATCGACAGATGAATGGATAAAGAAGATGTGGTATATTTACACAATGGAATATTACTCGGGCATATAAAAGAATGAAATAATGCCACTTGCAGCAACATGGATGGACCTAGAGATTATCGTACTAAGTAAGCCAAACAAAGACAAATATCATATGATATCACTTTTATGTGGAATCTAAAAATATACAAATGAACTTATTTACAAAACAGAAATAGACCCCAAAACAAACTTATTGTTACCAAGTTTCCCAAAGGGGAAAGGGGGGGCAATAAATTAGAAGTTTGAGATTAACGTATACATACTACTATATATATAAAATAGATAACCAACAAGGACCTACTGTATAGCACAGGGAACTATACTAATTAATAACCTATAAGGGAAAAGAATATGAAATATATATATATATATATATGCATAACTGAATCACTTTTATTTACACCTGAAACTAACACACTGTAAATCAACTATACTTCAATAAAAATAAATTTGAGAAAAACAAAAAATAAAAAGCTTTCACATAGCAAAAGAATGATCAACACAATGAAGAAGCAACCTATTGAAAGCAAGATATTTGCAAATGATATGTCCAATAAGGGGTTAATATCCAAAATATATAAAGAACTCAAATAACTCAATATCAAAAGAAAACCTGATTAAAAAATGGCAGAAGCCTTGAATAGACATTTTTCCCAAGGAGACATACAGATGGCCAACAAGCACATGAAAAGATGTTCAATATCATAATCATCAGGGAAATGCAAACCAAACCCACAGTGATATATCACCTCACACCCATCAGAATGGTCATTTTCAAAAAGACAGAAAATAACAAGTTTGGTGACAACGTGGAGAAAAAGGAACTTTCCTGTACTGTTGGTGGGAATGTAAATTTGTCCAACCACTATAGTAAACACTATGGAGCTTCCTCAAAACACTACCATATGATCCAGCAATTACATTTCTGGGTATTTTTCTGAATAAAATGAAAACACTAATTTGAAAAGATATATACACCCCAGTGTTCACTGCAGCATTATTTACAGCAGCTAAGATATGGAAGAAACCTAACTGTCCATTGATAGATGAATGGATAAAGGAGATGTGGTATGAATATATACAGTAGAATATTACTCAGTCATAAAAAATAAAATATTGCCATTTCTGACAACATGGAGGGACCCAGAGGGTATTATTCAAAGTGAAATAAGTCACAGAAAGACAAATACTGTATGATTTCACTTACATGTGTAATCTAAAAAACAAAACAATTAGACAAACAAAACAGAAACAGACTCATAGATACAGAGAACCACCTGGTGGTTACCAGCAGGGAGGGGTGGAATGGGTGAAATAGGGGAAGAGGATTAACAGGTACAAACTTCCAGTTATAAAATAAACAAGTCATGGAGATATAATGTACATCATAGAAATACAGTCAATAATATTATAACAACTTTGTATGGTTACTAGACTTATTGTGATCATTCCATAATGTACAAAAATATTGAATCGCTATGTGGTATGCCTGAAATTAATATAATATTGTAAGTCAATTATACTTCAATAAAAATAAACTCTAGGACCTAATGAAACTTAAAAGCTTTTACACAGGAAAGGAAACCATAAACAAGACCAAAAGACAACCCCTCAGAATGGGAGAAGATATTTGCAAATGAAGCAACTGACGGATTAATTTCCAAAATTTACAAGCAGCTCATGCAGCTCAATAACAAAAAAACAAACAACCCAATCCAAAAATGGGCAGAAGACCTAACTAGACATTTCTCCAAAGAAGGTATACAGATTGCCAACAAACACATGAAAGAATGCTCAACATCATTCATCATTAGAGAAATGCAAGTCAAAACTACAATGAGATGTCATCTCACACCAGTCAGAATGGCCATCATCAAAAAATCTAGAAACAATAAATGCTGGAGAGGGTGTGGAGAAAAGGGAACGCTCTTGCACTGCTGGTGGGAATGTGAATTGGTACGGGCACTATGGAGAACAGTATGGAGGTTCCTTAAAAAACTACAAATAGAACTACCATATGACCCAGCAATCCCACTACTGGGCATATACCCTGAGAAAACCATAATTCAAAAAGAGTCATGTACCAAAATGTTCATTGCAGCTCTATTTACAATAGCCAGGAGATGGAAGCAACCTAAGTGTCCATCGACAGATGAATGGATAAAGAAGATGTGGCACATATATATATAATGGAATATTAGCCATAAAAAGAAACGAAATTGAGTTATTTGTAGTGAGGTGAGGTGGATGGACCTAGAGTCTGTCATACAGAGTGAAGTAAGTCAGAAAGAGAAAGACAAATACCATATGCTAACACATATATATGGAATCTAAAAAAAAAAAATGGTTCTGATGAACCTAGGGGTAGGACAGGAATAAAGACGCAGAGGTAGAGAATGGACTTGAGGACATGGGGAGGGGGAAGGGTAAGCTGTGACAAAGTGAGAGAGTGGCATGGACATATACACTACCAAACGTAAAATAGCTAGTGGGAAGCAGCCGCATAGCACAAGGAGATCAGCTCGGTGCTTTGTGACCACCTAGAGGGGTGGGATAGGGAGGGTGGGAGGGAGGGAGACGCAAGAGGGAAGAGATATGGGAACATATGTATATGTATAACTGATTCACTTTGTTATAAAGCAGAAACTAACATTGTAAAGCAATTATACTCCAATAAAGATGTTTAAAAAAACCAAAAACAAAACAAAACAAAAAAAGATCCCTGCAAAAAAGCCCAGTTTTAATTGGACCAGTCTGTGAAGCAACTGATGCCCCAGGACATCGTTGAGGTGATAGAGCAATCAGCTGCAATTAATGAAGCTTATCAGATGGCTATGGTCAGGAAGAGAGTTTCTGGCCAGGGCAATCAGGCCAGAAAAAGAAATAAAAGACATCCAGATTGAAAGGGAGATGATGTGACCTTATATATAGAAAATCCTAAGGAATAAACAAAAACACGACTAGAGCTAATGAACACGTTCAGCAAGGTTGCAGGATCCAAGATCAATATACAAAAATCATTTGTGAGGGCAAGAATGGGTACAAAGGTTCAGTTGTTCAGGATGAATGAGTTCTGGTGATCTAATGTATAGAATGATGGCTGTAGTTAGTAATAGTACATTGTATACTTGAAATGTGCTAAGAGAACAGATCTTAAATGTTCTTATCACAAAAATGTATAAGTATGTGAGGTGATGGATAGATTAATTGGCTTGACTGTGGTAATCATTTCACAATGTATATGTATATCAAAACACCATATTGTGTACCTTAAATATATATAATTTTAATTTGTCACTTATATCAATAAAGCTGGGGGAAAAATTAAAAAAAACTCTAGATATATATTTTACTTAGCATAATACCCTCTAGGGTCCTCAATTTTGTCACAGTTTAAGCGTTTTGACATATGTATACACATGTGAAATCATCACCACAATTAAGATAATAACCATACACCATCTCTAAAAGCTTCACCCTGTTCATCTGCAATTCTTGTTTTCTTCCCCTCCCTCTCCTCTCCAGGTAACAAACACTTTGTTTTCTGTTATTATGGATTACTTTGCATTTTCTAGAGTTTTATATAAATGAAATTATGTATTATTTATTTTCTGTCTAGTTTCTTTAACACAGATAGTAATTTTGAGATTCATTCATGTTGTTCATACTTTGTTTTCTATTGCTGAATAATGATATTCTATTGTATGAATATCACAATTTGTTTGTACTACTGAAGCTTCTAAATAATAGCTTCTAAATAAACTGCCAAACTGTTTTCCAAACTGATTATACTGCTTTAGATTCCCAGCAGCAGTATGTGAGCATTCCAGTTGTGTCAGGTCCTTGCTAACACTTGTAAGATATATGTAGTGTATGGGTAGTGGCATTTCATTTCGGTTTTAATTTTGCCTTTCCCAAATAGTGATGAAGTTGAGCGTTTTTCATAGACTTATTGGCCATCCCTGTATCTTTCATAGGAAATTATTTGTTCAACTTTTTGTGCCCATTTAAAAAAAAATTGAGTTGAAGATATATTTTAAATATAAGTCCTTTGTTGGATATATGTTTCACAAGTATTTTCTCCCAGTCCTTGGCTTGCCTTATCTTTCTAACAGTGTTTTTTTGAAGAGCAAAACTTGTTGTTTGTTTGCTTGTTTGGTTGTTTTTATTAAGTCCAATTTATTTAAATTTCTATTTTATAGTTTGTGCTTTTGCATCATACATCCTCTGCCAAAACTATGGTCAGTAACATTTTTCCTGTTTTCTTCTAGATGTTTTATCATTTTAGCTTTTGATTTGATCCATCAAAAAATTCATTTTTGTATATGATATGGTATGGATTGAGGAACCTCCTTTTCTCCCCCACATGTGGCTATTCGATTGTTCCAATGCCATTTTTCCTTACCCCCTTAAATTGCCTTTCCAGTGTTTATTTCCTCCTGGCTTTTGGTTAGTTTCCTCACAGTGATGTATTCATATAGATGAAGATTCATGGGAAACTCTCCACTCACTCTTTTCTGTTCAGTTCTTTTTTCTACAAGTAGTTCTGTCCTTTCTGTTACTCTGCCAAGCAAACTGAGGCCATTTCGTCCACCCCAAATTTTTAACACTTTTCTCCCGTCAAGGAGACTGCCAGGTTCTATCTGGGTTCCTTTTCCCTGCACTGCATGCCAGAAACTCTCCAGGAAGTAAGCTGAGGCAGTGATGGGGCTCACCTGATTTGTGTCTTTCTCACAGGAGTCACTGTTCTGCACTGCCTTGTGTGCAGTTGTCTGAACATTATGGTTCCCCATATTTTGTCTATTTTTTTTTAGAAGAGTCATTGTTACTCCATTATGGCTGGAAACAGAAGTGACCTAAAGACCATATTTATGATCAAATATGCTTTGTCCCTAATTTGAAGATAATAATTTGACACACTTTAAAATTCTTCCATTGATTACTAACCAGTTTTGTTTTTTAAGTTATGAATCTGATTTGGTAATCAATTTTTTTTTCTACAAGTAGTTGAATATGTTCATGTTTATTAGTATGGAGTTATTTATATTCTCTTACTTTTAAATAGCTACCAAATCTCTAGTTAAACTGCTACGCTCATTCCTAATTTTGAATTTTTGTGGGTTTTTTTTTTCTTATCATCTTTGATAGATTAAACAGGTGAGAGGCTACCCTATGCTACTGGTTTTCTTGAAGGTAGAAGAACTCTTAGCTAACTGTATCCACTATAGTTCTTTTTATTCTTTAACTTCTTTTTATCTTTATTTAACTTCTTTTATTTTTAACTTACTTTTTGCTTGTTTTATTTTCCCCTTCTTAATACCTTAAACTGTATGCTGAAATTCAAGTTCTTTTTTCTTTCTTATTAATAATAAAAGCATCCTCTACAGCTACAATCTTCCTGTTTTGGTATTTATTGTTGTTATTATTACTAATTTCTAATAATCTGTGTACTTTTGATTTACTGTTTAATGAAACTTATTTACAAGTGGTATACTTTTTTTAAAAAAAAGTTTTCACCAACATATTTCATCTGTTCTCAAATGTCAATAATTGTAAGATGCACTATCAATTTAATTATGAATATTTTGTAGGAAAAATATTGATAATAAATGTGATTCATAATCTAGGTTCGAATCTAATTCTTCTTACATTCCCTGACTGAAGAGTCTTTTGAGTCCTTTATGAGATTTTTATCAGGGCTATGCATATTATCACATAAGCAGATTTCCCTAAATCATGACATTGAACAGGCAATCTTCTTTACACAAAATATTTTCTTCATTTCAATGCTATATTAGTATAATATTTCAAAAGACATTTTAAAGTGAAATTAAGGTATTCAAATTTAAGTGGTTTTAAATCCACATGCATGTATTGCTAATTTAACATCAGAAATGTATCTACTACATTGGAAGAGCCAGTGTACTCAAGGGTACAGTCAAAACAATTTTATTTTTATGCATCCCTTTCACCTTTTCAAATCATTCTCTAGAGGAGTATTATACCCTACCTCTTCAATAAAATCTAAGGCAAGTCCCATGCCTTTTATATCTACTTTTAGGCAATTAAAGATAGTTCTATTGACAAAATGCTTAGTTCAAAAAAAATCATTCTGAAGAGATAAAATTGTCATTATATATAGATGACATGATACTCTATATAGAAAACCCTATACTCTCTCTATATAGAAAACCTTTCTATACTCTATATAGAAAACCCTTTCTATACTCTATATAGAAAACCCTGTCATTATATACAGATGACATGATACTCTATATAGAAAACCCTCCACACAAAAACTTCTAGAACTGATAAACAAATTCAGCAAGGTAGCAGAATACAAGATTAACATACAGAAATCAGTTCCATTTCTTTATACTAACAATGAAATATCAGAAAGGGAATGTAAATAAAACAATCCCTTTTAAAATTACATTAAAAAATACTTAGGAATAAACCTGACCAAGGAGGTGAAAGACATAAGCTGGGAACTATAAAACATTAATAAAGGAAATTGAAGATGATTCAAAGAAATGGGAAGATATTCCACGCTCTTGGATTGGAAGAATTAATATTGTTAAAATAGCCTTAGAACTCAAAGCAATCTATAGATTTAATATGATCCCTCTCAAATTATCCAGAACTAGAACAAATAATCCTAAAATATATATGGAACCATAAAAGACCCAGACTTTCCAAAGCCACCCTGAGGAAAAAGAACAAAGCAGGAGGTATAACTCTCCCAGACTGCAGACAATACTACAAAGCTATAGTAATCAAAACAGCATGGTACTGGCACAAAAACAGATATATAGTTTAATGGAACAGAATAGAGAGCCCCAAAATAAACCCACACATCAGTATTTTAGTCAGTTAGTCTTCGACAAAGGAGGCAAGAATATACAATGGAGAAAAGATAGTCCCTTCAGCAAGTGGTGTTGGGAAAGTTGGACAGCTGCATGTAAATCAATGAAGTTAGAACACACCCTCACACCATACACAAAAATAAACTCAAAATGGCTTAAAGATTTACATATAAGACATGACACCTTAAAAGTCCTAGAAGAGAACATAAGCAAAACATTCTCTGACACAAATTGTACCAAAGTTTTCTTAGGTCAATCTCCCAAGGCAATAGAAATTAAAGCAAAAATAAACAAATGGGACCCAATCACACAAGCTTTTGTGCAGCAAAGGAAACCATAAACAAAATGAAAAGACAATCTATGGACTGGGAGAAAATATTTGCAAATGGTGTGACTGACAGGGATTAATTTCCAAAATATACAAACAGGTCATACAACTCAATAAGAAAAAAACCAAACAACCCAACTGAAAGATGGGCAGAAAACCTAAATGGACATTTCTCTAAAGAAATACAGATGCCAAAAGGCACATGAAAAAGATGCTCAACACCACTAATTATTAGAGAAATGCAAGTCAAAACTACAATGAGGTATCACCTCACACCGGTCAGAATGGCCATCATTAAAAGTTTACAAATAACAAATGCTGGAGAGGGTGTGGAGAAAAAGGAAACCTCCTACACTGTTGTTGGTGGGAATTTAAATTGGTCCAGCCTCTATGGAATACAGTATGGAGGTTCTTTAAAAAACTAAAAATAGAGTTACCATATGATCCAGCAATCCCACTCCTGGGCATATATCTGCACAAAACTATAATTCAAAAAGATACATATACCCTATGTTCGTAGCAGTTCTATTCACAATAGCCAAGACATGGAAACAAACTAAATGTCCATCTCCAGATGAGTGGATAAAGAAGATGTAGTACCCATATAAAATACAATACTACTCAGCCATAAAAAAGAATGAAATAATGTCATTTGCAGCAACATGGATGGACCTAGAGATTATCATACTAAGTGAACTATGTCAGAAAAAGACAAATACCATATGATATCACTTATATGAGGAATCTAAAATATGACACAAATGAACTTATCTACAAAACAGACTTGGAGACATAGAGAATAGCTTTGTGATTGCCAAGGGGGTGGGGAGGGGAGGAATGGATTGGGAGTCTGGGATTAGCAGATGCAAACTATTATATATAGAATGGATAAACAAGAAGGTCCTACTATATAGCACAGGGAACTATATTTAATATCATGTGATAAACCATAATGAAAAAGAATATGAAAAAGAATGTTTATATATGTATAGCTGAATCACTTTGCTGTACAACATCATAAATCAATTATACTTCAACAAAGTAAATTTAAAAAATAACATCCATTCCAATGTTATCCACATTTAAAATTAATTTAAAGTTTATTTCATCCCCCTCCTGAAGCATGCTTAAAACAGACCCCTTGAGGGACTTCCCTGGTGGTGCAATGGTTAAGACTCCATGCTTCCACTGCAGGAGACACAGGTTCAATCCCTGGTCAGGGCACTAAGATCCCTGCATGCTGTGCAGCACAACCAAAAAAAGAAAAAGAAAAGAACTACCAACCTTTACATCCTGCCTCGTGCCTACTAATAATATGTAAACCTACAAAGCAGTTTTGAATAGTAAACAAACAAACAAACAAAACAAAACAGACAGACCCCTGGAAATGAAAAGGGATATAGTGGACTCATATCATGTCATCTACTCTGGTGGCTCTTTTAAGGTTGAATTTGGCCTAAGAGGAGGAGGTAACAATAGATAAGGTCTTACTCTTCCAGTTTTGTTGAGGTGGTTTAGCATTGGCTTCTCTGAGTTTAGCAGATGTTTAAAGTCAACTCGATCTATGTTGGGTGATGGATTCTTTAGCACCCTGTCCATCCTCCACTCACCATGAGGTGAACCCATCTCCTCCAATTGGTTGCCTAAGCCATTTTCTCAGCCCCTAGGCATTGATAGTTCATCTCCAGTTTCTTGCTGCTGAGGCAGCCTCATCCCTCTAAGGGGTTCCACTGGACACTATCTAAGACATTCAGTATAATTCTCTCCCTTACATGGCTTAGATCTGGCCAATGGGAAACACACATGCCTCCTTTACCCCAACGAACTCTTGACTGTCAAGCTTCCCCATTACAGACTTATATATCCCCTTGCCGTAGGCTAACCAAATGGAGTCACCAGCTCTTTACATTTCTCAGACTTAAATCAGAATTCATTTCTTTTAGACCCTCATACCTCTACCCCATGCTTCAACATAAACATATTATGTTCTTAGAGTGATCTCTCTGAACACCTTTTCTCTGACTTTGTGGTAAGAGAAAAGCATTTCCTATCCTAGTCCGTAGGCATTGTTTGTACTCTGGCAGTCCTTCAAAAAGCCCCCTCTCAGCTTCTCCATGTATTTCATAAGCTAGATATTGGTGACTACTTAAGTCTCCCCAAACTAGTTTTTCAGAATCTTCATTATTATCCCTGATTTGGTGACCATGTACCTCACTTTGGAATTCTTAGAAAAGTTGGTGTATTTTTTTCTTGGAGTCATAAGTGAAACTGAGATGAAGTCACATTTTAACATCCAGTTATATTACTATTACAGATACCTAAATTGAAAAGATAACCATGTTAAATTTATTTCCAAGCTATGTCTAATTCACAGATACACAAGAACTGACCACTACATTATAACTTACTCTCTGCCCAGCAGCTTCAACTTCTTAAAAGTGACTGCAATTTCAGAAAATTTAAAATGTGAAAATGTATAGACTTAAGGATTGAGAAAATATGGCCATTTCAATTTTTATTATACCCCAGTTAGATAATGCAACCTGAACAATTACTCATTTGGAATTTACTGAGGTTTTCTATGTATTCTTTTGCAATAATTTTCACGTTGTGGCATATATAGTAAATTCCAATGATTGTATGCCACATAAAGATTAATAGAGATGAGGCTGTTCACCAACCTGCACAGTGGGCTGAGGGAATCAATATTTGAACACATCTGTAACCCATCTGAAGGACTGGCAAGCTCTGTTTTAATGAGTGATCAATTCCTGAAATACATTGTACTGGAAATGTTCATAATTTAGTACATGTCTTACATATCTCTTAATTATGTCATCCCAAATTAAATACATCTTAATACATATATTGTAACATATATAATACAGATTATGTAATTTATAATCACCTACACTTCTGCCTATTTTATTCTTCAAAGAGATGCGTTAAAAATTCCCATAGCTGAACTTCCCTGGTGGTGCAGTGGTTAAGAATCCGCCTGCCAACTCAGGGGACACGAGTTTGATCCCTGGTCTGGGAAGATCCCACATGCTGCAGAGCAACTAAGCCCGTGTGCCACAACTACTGAGCCTGTACTCTAGAGCCTGCCAGCCACAACTACTGAGCCCATGTGCTGCAACTACTGAAGCCTGCATGGCTAGAGCCTGTGCTCTGCAGCAAGAGAAGGCACCACAATGAGAAGCCCGTGCACCGCAACGGAGAGTAGCCCCTGCTCACCGCAACTAGAAAAAGCCCGTACACAGCAACAAAGACCCAACACAACCAATAAATAAATAAATAAACAAACAGTAAACTGATTTAAAAAAAAAAGGTTCCCATAACTATTGCATGTCAGTGAATTTATTTATATATGCTAAAGGTATTTTGCTTTATGTATTTCAAAGCAATGCTGTTTGTTAATGCTGATTAGTGATTATTAGAATTTCCCTGTAAATCTTACAAGTTAGCTATAGGTTCTGGATCCTAAGGAGGTAACACTTGAAACTGATCAGAGAAATACATGTTAACTAGAGTTCCTGACTTGGAACTGGTCCAATGAATGGATGATATTTGAGTTCCAACTTTGAAGAGGGCGTAGAGTGTTTTGAGTTGTATTTTGGGAAAGTAGCATTAGGTTATTTAGGGAAATTTTATTTGTAAGTATGAGTGTATTAGTCTGCTCAGGCTGCCATAGCAAAATTCCCCCAATTGGGTGGCTTGAACAACAGAAATTTATTTTTTCATAGTTCTGGAGGCTAGAGGTCCAAAGTCAAGGTGTCTGCAGATTTGGGTTCTCCTGAGGCCTCTCTCTGGCTTGCAAATGACTGTCTTCTCACTGTGTCCTCACATGACCCTTTCTCTGTGTGAGCACATTCCTGTTGTCTCTTGGTGTGTCCAAATTTCCTCTTCTCATAGGGACACCTGTAAGTTTGGATTAAGGCCCATCCTAATATGGGTTCATGTTAACTTAATCATCTCTTTAAAGACCCTATCCTCAAATACAGTCACATTCTGAGGTGCTGTGGGTTAGGACTACAACATATAAATTTTCAGGGGCACAATTCAGCCCCTAACAATGGGGAAGAGTATTTAGAGGATATAAACAGTAGTCATTTGCTGTTACTGCCTATTCATTATCACTATTAGACCATTCTCCTTCTAATAACAAGACTGTTCTCTCCTGGGAGGAACCATTCTAGGCTCTATTAGGTGATTACCTTCACCTCCACAAGACAAGGTACATATCCAATATCTGGCCCATTGGAATGGCAACTAGCCCAGGCTACAATGATTTGCTCTCAATGGACACATTATTCAAGCTAAAATGGTATGCATGGTCATTGTGATTTATTAGCCAAAATCATTAGGAAATACTCTCTTAATTTAGAGAGATTAGGTTAGATTAGACTGCACTGTGGCAACCACCAACCACAAAACAGTATTGGTGTAATACAATAAAAATCTACTTTGTATTCAGGCTAAACATTCAAAAAGAAGTGAGAAACTTTATTAGATCAAGTTTTCGATGTTATTGCTCAGCAATCCAGGTTTCTACCTTTCACCAACAAGAGACTACCATTTTCCCACAACAGGGGAAATAAAAACTAGAGGGTTGTGCACTGGCTCTAACATGCTTTAAACTGGAGTCATCACTTCTCCCCTCAGTACATTGGCCAGAATTAAACATATGGCCCCAGCTAACTGCAGGAGGCTAGAAGATTTGGGGGGAGCACAACTTTTTGATAAAGAGTAAAGATTTATTCCATAAAGTTTCAAAATGGTGAGTTAAGGTTATTGAAATATTAAATTATTTATTTAGTAATGAATTCTTATTTATAATTGAAAGAGAATAACTTTCTCTGTGAATCCATGAAAGATGATGAAGTAAATGTATCTAAGTTTCCTTCTAGTTCTAATATTCTATAAGAAAAACACCAATAAAAATCAAACAAAATATGTAAGCAGGCAATTAGCAAGAAGAGAAATAGTTACATAATAATATATGTTGTTAAATATTATGTTATTACATAAATACAAAATGAGATCTGTATTTAATTTATGATGAAGAACGGTAATTTACATGAGAATATTTATTTTAAAAACATGGTAATTAACTAAGTTTTCAAGAATTCCAGAAACTGACAAACTAATAAACTATTTCCATGACTATATAACTTGGAGTTGTTTATTTGAAAATATTTATAAAATGACCTGCCAATATATATGTCCTTTAATATAGAAATTTCTCTTATGGAATGTATCTTAAGAAAATAAGATATGTGCACAAGGATAAATGTGCAAAGATTTACTCTGCACAAATATTTATAGTATTAGAAGATTAAAAGCAGTCTCAATGCCTTTGGCAAAAGCATTGCTATTGGACCCTATTCAGCCATTAACGACTGGGTTATAGAAGAATATTGATATTCTAAACTGATATGTAAAAAAGCCAGTTACTAAACTATCTGAAATTTCTACATAGCACTATATATATATATATATATATATATATTTGTGTAGTAAGAAGTAACATTGGTTTCTGTTTTCTATTGTTTTGATGGTTTATTTTTATTTTGCGCTTTGTACTCTTTTTGAATTTTCATATTTGCTTAGAGAATTAATATCACTTTCTTTAAGTAGGGAATAATAATGAATGGTATCAATATAGGAATTTTAAAGGGAAGAAATAATGAAAATTTAAAACATAACTATCAATAAAATATATTTTTTTTCTTTGAACTTAATCTGGTAGTTATTCTGACTGTAGTTACTGTCCATATGTAGTCTCTTTACTATAGTATCTTTTACTGGACCTATGACTCATATAGAATTTTTGTGTCTTTTTTTTTGTTTTTTGTTTCTTTTGGCTGTGCCACGCAGCTTATGGAATCTTAGTTCCCCGACCAGGGACTGAACTCGTGCCCTCGGCAGTGAGAGCACAGAGTCCTAACGACTGGACCATCAGAGAATTCTCTAAAATGTCTTGACTAACAAATAAACAACAGAAAAAATATTATTTGAAAATAGCCTTCAAAGTCTTTCCAGGTGTTACTTTTTGTTGAAGCATAAAGTAATATTTATAGAGATTTACCAATACTATAAAAAACTTTGAATTCAATAAATTGCAGAATATTTTCCTTCTTCCGCTTATTGAGCTCTTTATAAGGTCTAGGAAACAGAAATTATTATTAGGACATTTACTCTATTTTGACTTGTGCTTTAAAAAAAAAAATGAAATTAGGCAAAAAATCAAGAGTAGCCAGCCAATTTTATTATCTATCCCATCCCACTTTTTCACATATACTTGTAATGAGTGTGTTTTCTCAACATTTTAAAAATTGAGATATAATTCACATACCATAAAATTCACCTTTTAAAGTAAACAATTAAGGTTTTTGTTTTGGTATAGTCACAGGTCATTAAAATAGTACCACTATAGAATTTCAAAACATTTTCATCACTCCAAAAGGAAATCTCTGTATATTTTAGCAATGACACCCCATCCTCCCATCACCTTTAGCCCTAGGCAACCACTAATCTACTTTCTGTTTCTATGGATTTGCATATTCTGGGCATTTCATTTAAGTGAAATCATATACTATGTGATCTTTTGAACTTAATCTTTTAAGTTGGTCTTTTAAGTTGATCTTAAGTTGATCTTATCTTTTGTGAATGGCTTCTTTCACTTAGCATAATGTGCTCAAGGTTCAGCCATGTTGTGGCATGCCTTGGCACTTCATTACTTTTTATTGCTGAATAATGTATCACTGTAAAGAAATACCACTTTTCCTTTATCCATTCATCAACTGATTGTTTCAATATTTAGTTGTTTTTGACTATTGTGAATAATGCTGCTGTGAATGCACACACACAACCTGATGGAAATTTGGTTGAGATTACATTGAATTTACAGAGTATTTGGCAATATCTTTACAATATTGCATGCTCCTTAATCATTCCTATTTTTTCATCATAGATATCCTCTTTCTGGGGTATGTGACTTGGTAAAACACTTTTTTAGCTGAATTTCACATTCCAGTATATTTTTTAAAAGATAAGAACACAAAGTTATAGTTCTTAGTTATTTTATCTAAATGCTTGCTCTTTGTCTTCACACTAGAATAACAACTTGATTGAGAATAATATTATTAAGACACACTTTCCTGAGAAATTTTAAAGTCTGGCTCTAGTTAAGTGTTGGTGATTGGATTTCTGATTTTCCCCTAATAAGCTAGTTGGTCTTTTGCCTGGTTGCCTGAAAAGTTACTTCTTAATTAATCAAGTTCAGTAATGAAATCACTTCTGCCTAAATGGTAGTTATTCCTTCACAATTTTCCTTATATACAGGCACCATTTGATCTGTAAGTTTGTCTTTTGTTCTCATTCAGGAAAATTTCCATGGATGTTTTTCATATGTCATTTATTTATTAAATTTTCCACTTAAACAAAAATCAGTTACCCTTTTGTTGGATAAGTTCTATCTATTCATAGTAATACTATTTACCTTTACTTTTATAAACTTCCACTGCCTGTCACTTTGATTAGATCAGTTTCCTATCACTGTAAGCAGTTGCTTTGCTTTCCAGTGAATACTTGTTGACTTGTGTTTTACTTGTTCTCGGGACTATCAGGGGCTCGGCAGCTTCCCTCTGCTTCTTCTAGTACAGGCATGGATAGCACGTGTAAGCTCATGGCTCTTGGTACTTTGTCCTATTTCTTGTATTTGGGAACTCATCATAATGCCTTGTCACCTCTGTTGGTGGGGAATGCTGTCATGCAATTACAACTGTTTTTAAAATCAGATTCACCTCTCTTTATTTTATGTGGGGATTCATAAACTCTGCCACCATTACTGTCAGTTTTCCAGAATTCACCCTTCATTCTTGAAAGGTAGTTTTGATTGTTAAATGATTTTAATTGAAAAACCACTTTTCGTTTTTTGAAGAGATTACACACTGTCTCTGGTTTCCTCTGTTACAGCTGCTTTACAGTTTTTTCCTTTGCTTTGGTTCCACTATAATGGTCTAGCAATAGACTTTTTTTTTAATTCATTGTGCCTCTTAAAACTAACGATAATTTTTAAAATCAGTCTGGAAAGTTCTTAGTATATAAACATTGCTTCTTCCCCCTTCCCTCTATTTCTTCTCTCTATATATCCAATTAAATGGTATTAATTATTATTATGCGACATGTGGACAGCAATGAGGTAAGAGACCCCTAGGACCAGCTTAGAGTAGAAATTCACTATTTTTTTTTGTTCTAACTCCTAATTTTCTGGTCTTTGTTGGCCCAGAGAAGTACCTTTTGGATAAACTCTCAGGAAAGAAAAGATCATAATATATGGGAATAGGTTGGGCAAAGCAGACATTAGTGTAATGTTTACATCTCACAGACCATCTATGTGGGTCAGAGAGCTCCAGAATAAAATTCTGAACACAATGATCCACTGGCTATGTACTACCGTATCTAGGAAATTCAGGATACCCACAGGAGGAGAGAGTTTGCCAACACTTGTTCACTGGCCCCTTTCTCATATCAAGCAGCTCTGGGTCAAGCCTTTTCTTTCTCTTAGGCCTGATCTGGAGAGTAATGGTGAACCTTTTAAAGGCTATCATCTAGGCTCTGATCTCAGGGAGTAGCATCCTATTAGACAGAACATACCTGTACCTATAGGAATGAGATTCTGTGCCCTATTCAAAAGAGGACTGGTGATCAAAAGTCAATTGAGTGCCCCCTCCAGAAAGCTATTTGCTTGCATTATTCAATCATTAAAACAACAGAAAGTAATTTATGACTTTAAAAATTAATAAAAGGCAAAGGACAAAGAATTCATTATTCATAAAAATGAAGCTCTACAGGTAGGCTAGAAAGAGGGGATGAAGAACTGGGCCCTGTGCCCCTTCCTTTCTTGATTTTCAGCATGACTGCAGAGACAAGAAGATAAAGAAAAGAGTGCATTGCTACATAAGGTTCTGCTTTTTCAACATGCCTGTCCCAAGACAATACAGTCTCACCAACACTGGAGGGCATGTACCACCTGCACCTGTAAGTGTCAGTTGCTAGAGTAAGTGCCCCTAAGAGAGCAGTGACCCCAAAAGGGACACGTCTCCTATTAGGGCTCTTCTCCCACATGGGGAATGAAAGAATGAAGGAACTGAGAATGAAGCACGTGTGAAAGAAAGAATCTTGGTTGGTTTTGGAGGCAGGAATTCTAGACTCTGCTATGGACAGTAGTTTAATTGCACTAAACCTGAGATTCATCCTTTGAAATATTATTTGTTCAGCTTGATGTTTGTAGAAATCACATGAGATAATTTGTGTAAAGGCCCTTGGTAAATGATATCAAGAAAACATACATGTGTGAGAGTTTTCATTCATTTCCATTGGTTACTTGACATTGTGTACTCATTCTTGGAGCTCTTAGAATCTAGTCACTTGATAGTCTTTCCCAAAGGGCTGTTATATGCAGCTCATAGAAGATGTTTTGACTCCTACCTCTACCATATGCAACACAGTCTCCTGGTTTCCCAGCTTGGAGAGTTTGCCAGGGAGTAACTGTGTTGACAATGAACATGCCTACCGTTCAGAAAAGGTAATTCACCTCTTTTACTTCTTTATTCTTCATCCTTTTTAGCATGGTCTATGCCATTCCAGGATCCCTGAGGAGTCTAGGGTGGATGAGAGTGGAGAACACATAGGTAAAGAATGCTTAAAAAAGCCATCGAGTGAGAGTGAAATGTCTACTGTAAAGTCAAGGATGCAGGGGAACGTGTTGGGATATTATGCATTAGGTGCTACTATGCCTGCCAGGCTTTTCAGGGATTTTTCTCCCCTTTACCTCTGACTGTAGCTTCTATTTTCTGTCTCCTGCAGCACCCTGTATAAGCACCCTGGAAAGGCTAGATATTGTCAAGACACCTACTGTGAGTTGTATGCATTTCCAGCTGCCAAGGATGAGCTGCAGGAGGACCTGTGAAGATGCTTCTCCCTCTATGTCCTCTCTCCCTCCAGAGATTCTGTGACTGTGTCATGTTCATATCTGGCCTCTAGCCTATCTCCAGATCCTCTGAGACACTAGTTAGCAGTTCCTGTATCTGAGATATCTCTAGAAGTTGTCTCTGCTTTCTCACTGTTTCCCAATGGGGCTCAATTACCTGTCTCTCTGTGGCTGCCCTAACAGTATTTTATTTGAAAACCTCTGGCAGATGGTACCTACAGAGGCCCATTGTCCCTCACTGCATTCCATCTTGGCTCTGTCCTCTTCTCCCTCATGTTCTCACTTTTTCTTTTTCTACCTTTATTATGCTTTGGCCTCCACCCCTACATCATGGCTTTCACCTCTATCACTGACCTTGTCCCTACCATCAGAGGCCTCACTGACATTTGCCCTCTGCATTCTGATGCCCTTTTTTTCCTACTCTTACTGAGAGCCTCAACTTCTCTGCCCTGGGGGGTACCCCTTGCTGTGCAGCTCTTTTCATTTTTAGCTATCTTTTATTGCCCCTTCCACCAGCTGTCTCATCTTTGCCCTGAGAGTCCTCTTAGCCATATTAGACCCTGACTCTCTCCATTCTCCCCTTCTCTCACCCTCAACTCTGGGTTCCTCTCTGTTACCTGAGCATTTTTTGCCTCTGAACCCGACCACTTTCCTTGATCTCACCCTTACCTCTGGGTATTCTCTTTCAGCACTGTAATTTTTGCTACTGAATTTCACATTTGCAATGGACTTTCACCCCCACCACTTGCTTTTTCTTCTTTTCTACCAGAACACACTGAGATCGTGGACTCTTAACTTACCCTTCCAGACCTCACTATGTCTCTGGACTTCATCTTTTTCCCTGACTACACCCTCTCTTAGGACATAAATAGTACACCATTCAGAGCCCATCCCATGAATCCCAGTGATTCCTTTGACTGTTATACACCATCACTTACTCTCCCTACACTACCACCACCACCACTATCAGTACCAGTACCAGTACCAGTCTCCACTTCCACTCTACAGTCAGTTTCAATCCTGCTGAAGTCAACTGCAAACAATCCCTCCTGGCTGATCTCTTCTCTCTCAAGCAGATACCAGGCACTCAGGTTTGCCCAGTAAAGCCTCAGCAAAGAAGGGGGACATCTCTAAGCACAGTTTGTACATCAGGAAGGAGTTAGTGGGGATGGTATTAGGTGTTTCTACTATGGTCAAAGCATCCTGGGAAAAACTTGAGGGCAAATACCCTGGGTCTCCTTAACAATAATTGAGAGATTTGGTAGTAACTAGTAACTTGGGAAATCACAATGAGTTAAATGGATATCTGTGTAGTCCACGGGCTTCAGCAAGGAATGCTACACATCACTAAGCATGCTGATTGCCCAAGATATAGGACAGCCATGCTTTGAAGAGCAGCTTCCTGATAACACACATCTTCATTTGGACACAGAGCTCCAGCCCTGCGGCAGCCTCAGACCAGTCCACTGCACTGCACCTAGCCTCCAAATGGTTTCTTGGCTCTCTAAGCCTCATCCACAGAGTGGACCTGCTGGGGACCCAGCAGCTTTCTAGGTTCTGGGTGGCAACTGAGAAGTCAGAGGAAGCAGCCTGTGCCAGTGAGATACCTAAACTGCAGGCTCTAAGGAAGAAGCAAAACAATGTAGTTTCAGTGGCTGAGAAAGAGGATGCTACTTGCCCCAAAGTAGGAGAGCATGTCAGTGGGCAGACAAGACTGTAGTATACCCAAGTCAGAGAGAAGAATCACCCTGCCCAGATCAGTAAATTATCTGAGATCCTTGGTAGTAAGACCCCACGAATATTGCCAGAGAACACACAAGTTCTTTCCAAAAAGGAACGAGAACAAAGATAAGCTGTTTTAGTGGTTTTGTTCCCAGAAAAAAAGGCAAGAAGTAGGAAGATCCACTATAAATAGACAAATCAATATCAGCCCCTGTATTAAGTCCAGATCCAGATGTAGTTGGGGCTGATGTTATGGACTGAGAATGCTGAAGCAGGGCCACATGCAAGTCTTAGGCATGATCCTAGAAGAGTGATATAGGGAGATGTCCAGCATGCCTGGAGAGACAGGAGGAGGAACACCAGTCCCTGGAATTTTTTTAGATGGAAATTACTGGGTCGACATGGCTCCCTCCAACCCAGATGAAAGCAAAGGCAAAAGTGCATCATCACATAACCATCAACAATCACAACACAGGTTCTGAGAGTCAGTGTAGTCCCAGCAGGGACAGGAGCTTTGGAAACCCTGAGAGATGTCCTTGGAAAACTGTCATATTCAATGATCAGTCATCTGACAGATTCATTTCCCTCCCCTAAACCCTTTGATTCACTTCTGCCAGGAGACAAGGTCCTCAAGTTTGGAACAATGAAACTAGATTCCTCTGGCTACTTTTCCCACTGGGTCAGGCTTTTTTGGGGGGAAAACTTTTTAAGTAAGTCAGAAATTCATCCTCCATAACCTCAAAGGAGGAAAATCTGTAGCATCAAGGTTTGCTTCTAGAGAATGTGGCAATGCCTCTGGAAAGTACTGGGTTGGCCAAAAGGTTCGTTCGGTTTTTTTCCGTAAGATGGCTCTAGTAGCACTTAGTTGTCTTTAACTTCATTCGAAACAATTTTGTTAGACTGTATGTGACAGCTGTCATATCAGCATGCATTTAAAAAAAAGACATCAAAATTGGTGAATTTTTGTGTAGCCATTTTAATATAGAAGATGGAAGGAAAAAAGCAACATTTTTGGCATATTATGCTTTATTATTTTAAGAAAGGTAAAAATGCAACCGAAATGCAAAAAAAGATTTCTGTAGTGTATGGGGGAGGTGCTGTGACTGATGGAACGTGTCAGAAGTGGTTTGCAAAGTTTCATGCTGCAGATTTCTCGCTGGACGATGCTCCACGGTCGGGTAGACCAGTTGAAGTTGATAGTGATCAAATCAAGACATTCATTGAGAACAATCAACATTAGACCACGCAGGTGACAGCCGACATACTCAAAATATCCTAATCAAGCGCTGAAAATCATTTGCACCAGCTTGGTTATGTTAATCGCTTTGATGTTTGGGTTCCACATAAGTTAAGCGAAAAAAACATTCTTGACCATATTTCCACATGTGATTCTCTACTGAAATGGAATGAAAACGTTCTGTTTGTTTTCCGGGGTTTTTAAAATTAATTAATTAATTTATTTATTTTTGGCTGTGTTGGGTCTTCATTTCTGTGCAAGGGCTTTCTCCAGTTGTGGCGAGCGGGGGCCACTCTTCGTCGCGGTGCACGGGGTTCTCACTGCCGTGGCCTCTCCCTTTGCGGAGCACAGGATCCAGACGCACAGGCTCAGTAGTTGTGGCTCCGTGGCATGTGGGATCTTCCCAGACCAGGGCTTGAACCCGTGTCCCCTGCATTGGCAGGCAGATTCATAACCACTGCACCACCAGGGAAGTCCAAAAATGTTTTTAAAACAAATTGTGATGGGCGATGAAAAGTGGATACTGTACAGTAATGTGGAATGGAAGAGACTGTGGGGCAACTGAAATGAACCACCACCAACCACACCAAAGGCTGGTCTTCACCCAAAGAAGGTGATGTGTATATGGTGGGATTGGAAGGGAACCCTCTATCATGAGCTCCTTCTAGAAAACCAAACAATTGATTCCAATAAGTACTGCTCCCAATTAGACCAACTGAAAGCAGTACTCGACGAAAAGCGTCCAGAATTAGTCAACAGAGAATGCATAATCTTCCATCAGGGTAAAGCAAGACAGCATGTTTCTTTGATGACCAGGCAAAAGCTGTTACAGCTTGGCTGGGAAGTTCTGATTCATCCGCTGTATGCATCAGACACTGCACCTTCGGATTTCCATTTATTTAGGTCTTTACAAAATTCTCTTAATGGAAAAAATTTCAATTCCCTGGAAGACTATAAAAGGTACCTGGGATAGTTCTTTGCTCAAAAAGATACAAAGTTTTGGGAAGATGGAATTACGAAGTTGCCTGAAAAATGGCAGAAGGTAGTGGAACAAAAGGGTGAATACGTTATTCAATAAAGTTCTTGGTGAAAATGAAAAATGTGTCTTTTATTTTTACTTAAAGACCAAAGGCACTTTTTGGCCAACTCAGTAACCGCAGGTCAGTAATAGAAACATTTTTTGTTTTAAGCCTTTGAGATCTGTGCCAATTTGTTCTGCAGCAAATAACTAATACACCAATCACCCAAACTATTAATAAACAACAGACCAACAACCCATCTCTCTCCATCCAACTCCCTACTTTTATTTTTGTTAATATAATCAGAGACCTTCACTCAATTTATAATTATTAAATGTCACTTTTTGAGTGGATAATGAGTCCATCTTCAGTTATTCCCTTAAATCCTGTCCATTGTGAGCCACATTTAGCAACAATTTTTCAAAATATTACAGATTACTAATACTTTTATATAGTAACTATGAAATCCTTTGGTTTTCTTTTTGTTCATAGTTCTTCAAATAGATTATTGCAGTTTTAGGGCTTTGTTTTGCTTTGTTTTAAATGAGAGGGCAGTTGGCCAATGTGGTGAAAGGTATTTGTTCCAGAATAGTTAAGAGAGGCATTCTTAAAGATCTCCAATTAATCTTGAGGCCCTTTAATTTACTAGGGGTTCATATAATGATATCATGCTAACTACAAGCAAACACACAACTATATAAACAATAGAAAAGTCATTCAAAAATAAAAACAAATGAAACAAAAACACATATTCTTAATTCCCTTTCTAAACACTGTAGTCCCTTTCTTTGAAGAAAAAAAAAAAAGGAAAGGAAAGATGGCTTTACACTCCTGGATCTCTTTCCTTCCTTATTAGTAAATACTTTATACATTTATATGCAAAGTTACATGCTTCCTATTACTCGTCACTCTGAATAATTCATTTCCCTCAATACAAAACTCTTATCTGCTAAGTGCTTTGCAACATGGATATAACTGTTTTAGTAATTTTGAACTCAATAATAAAGCCAATAAAATGCACAAATAAATGAGTTCAGGGATCATACATGTATTTATGGAAGTCAAATTCATTGAAGTTCTTTTCAAATCTAAGCATTCATCATTGTATTTACTGTTATCTAATTAACCAAGGTTTTATGGTTACAATATGGTGCATAAATTGGTTGTTTTCATTGAATAATGCCATGATGCAGACTCTATTAATATGGTAAATGGATGTGAATGTGTATAGAAATTTTGCTGAAGATAAAATGATTTCCTACCATAATTCCCAGGACTGTGATTATTATGAGGTATCATACTCATAATTACATTAAATTCCATGGAAAAAAAGGATTTTTACAGGTACAATTTAGATTACTAATCAATTGACTTTGTGATAACGAGAAGGGAAATGATGTAGGTGGGCTCAATCTAACCACAACAGTCATTTAAAAACAGAATTTGTCTCAACTGGTAGCAAAATAGGAAGTCAGAAAGATTCAAAGTCTGAACAGGACTCAAAGTGTGAACAGGACTCAAAGTGCCATTGCTGGTTTGAAGATGGATGGAGGGGGTTGTGTGATGGAGCACAGAGTAGCCCCAGCTGACAGACAGCAGGGAAATGGGGACCGCCATCTAAATGAGCTTGGAAGTGGATTAAAAATCTTGAAAAACTCTAAGGAAATCTGCATACACTTAGATTTATCTAATAATCATGATACTAGTCATCATCTGAAGAGGATGGCCTCTTTTTATCATGATCACGGATTTTTACCATTCCCTCATATAATTATTTCTTCGAACAGCCATGTGCCGTCTTTTATCTGTGTCTTTTACCTGTTCAGAATATCGCATAACTTTGGGATATCCTGGAAGGGGACATCTTTCTCTGTCACTAAAAGACATCTTTCTCTTTTGGATTCTCAAAAGTGACAAGGAGTGAGGAAGAAGGGTGACAGTGGCATTGCACACATACTTAATTCTAGATTTCTGCAGTGTACCTTCTCAGAGGTCCAATTGCTTAAATATTCCTCTTTCTTAAATTATATATTCACTTTAAGGAAAAACATAACAGAAATACCTTCAACTATTCAGAGGGTTTTCCTACTGTGAAAAGGACTGGATAAACCAGACTTTCCCCTGCTCCCTCACCTTTGACTTTATACAGATGTGTTTACGGGTGCTCTCAGTGTAGCCTTAAAGGAGTTTTACAGAGGTCCAGCAGGTTGCCCTTTATCTATCCTCATATACTCTAGAATAGTAGGGAACAGAGTACATCCAGATCTGTGGTGAGTCAGCATGGAGCAGGTAGTGAGGATAATATGGCTCTTCTTTACTCACCTGACTCAACAGAAGTGTGTTCACAAACTTCCTTTCCACTCCTAACCCCAAAGAGGGCACAAAGACCTAGTGTGAGTGGTACAGCTATGTGACTATATGTAGAGTAACCTTGGTTAGCTGGCTTTTGTACTCCATAGACCTAGTATGGGCGTAGGGAGGGTAAAGAGTATTATTTACTCCTTTTCCTCTTCCTGACAAGCGGAGGCCAAGAAAAGGGAGAACGGAAAAGGCTCTTATTAGAAAAACTGGGAAGGGATGGAACACATGCTATTTATAGCTTTGAATAAGGAATCTTAATATATTAACAGGAAATACTCAGGTCACACTCCAGCTACTGCAACAGAACTTAATTTAAAGGAAGATACAAAATATTTGGCCACTGATGGGCCATATCTCCCCTACCAATCCCCACCTCAGAATGGGGAACAGATCCTAGAACAAGTTTCCAGTGGGGGATGAAGACAGAGAAGGTTGGGCATTGAGTGAGGGTGAGTTTGGGAATTACTGCTGTGGTGGACTCTGGACTGACTGAATCTGAGCCTGGAAATGAGAGAGATGCTGCATAAGCATCTGTCATGTCTCCAGTTTAACTTCAGATTTGACAATGATTTCTCCCCATTGAATGGATATCCTGAGGAAATATCTCTAGTAACAATTTTTGTCTTTTTTTTTGGCCTCATATTAGTACAGCCACTCTAGCTCTCCTTTGTTCACTGTTTCCTTTATCTTTTCTGATCCTTTTATTTCAAACTCTTTTGTCACTGAATTTAAAATGTAGTTCCTATATAGAACATACTGGTATTACTTTTAAGAAAATAATTCATT
Source organism: Aethalodelphis obliquidens (assembly GCF_003676395.1). Lineage (NCBI taxonomy): Eukaryota > Metazoa > Chordata > Mammalia > Artiodactyla > Delphinidae > Aethalodelphis > Aethalodelphis obliquidens. The sequence goes on along the minus strand of NW_020837951.1, from coordinate 29,746,088 downwards.
CTGCCAATCTCTGCCTTTTATTGGAATTTTTGAATGTCTGATCCATTTATATAGAACATAGTTACTGATAAGGTAGGATTTGCCTGCTCTTTTCCTATTTTCTGTGTATTTTATATCTTTTTTCCTCTATTCTCAATTCCTTCCTTTTGCTAAAAACATATTTTTTGTGCACCATTTTAATTCTCTTATTTTTTCTTTTATATATTTTTGAGTTATTTTCATACTGGTTGCCCTGGGGATTGCAATTAACATCTTAACTTCAGACAATCTAGTTCAGGTTAATTTTTTTTTCACGTGGAATATTTTTAAAGTCTTTATTGAATTTGTTACAATACTGCTTCTGCTTTATGTTTTGGGTTTTTGACCACGAGGCATGTGGGATCTTAGCTCCCCGACCAGGGAATTAACTTGCACCCCCTGAATTGGAAGGTGAAGTCTTAACCACTGGACGGCCAGGGAAGTCCCGATATCATTTTTTTCAGTACAGAAACTTTGCTCCAACATAGCTTCATTCTCCCTACTTTGTGCTATTATTGTCATTATCAATTACAGCTTTATATTTTATAAACCCATGAGCAGTTTTATGAACATTTGTTTATGCAGTTTTCTTTTAAATCAAGTCAGAGAAAATTTATAAATAAATATATTTATAATGTTTTAATATTTATCCCCATAGTTGCCTTTACTGGTGCTCTATATTGCTTCTTGTGGATTTGACTTGCTGCCTAGTGTTCTTTTATATCAGCCTGAAAGACTCTACTGAAATAATTTAATAATATATCTTGAGATATAAAGATTATTTTGTGATAAAGAATACTTAACTGCACAATATCATTCACAAAAATGTCACAATTCTAAATATTACAAACTTTTTTCCATCACTAGTGGGGGTGGTCAAGAATAACAAAGTGAAAGGGACTGGAAACAAAAATTAAAAGCTTCTTATCAGTGCTTTTTATTATTTTTCTTCTGTGGGTTACAGATTTCTACTCTCATGTATTCTAAAGATTATAAAAGTGCTAATATTTGCATCCTGGAAGCTAAAATGAAACAACGTAACTTTTTGCCTCAGGATTTTTGCATATACTCTGTGGATACCCTTAGGAATAGAATAAGCATTGATAAAAAAAAATAGCTGGAGTTGATCTATACCATAAATTCTCCAAACATTCAAGTAAATAATCCATCTGTTACCTATTCTGGTCAAGTATTCCAATTAATTAAGTTTTAAGAAATTTTGGGAAAAAAAAAAAAAAAAAAAGAAATTTTGTTATAAGTAGGAGGTTGGCCAAGCATCTGGCTTTTGATGTAATTGCTTATACTTCTCCAGAGGGGACGTGGAGCCATGGAACTTAAAGCAAATACAACATTTCCCCTGAAGTTGCAATAGCCCATGGGATGGAGCAGTTGGCAGTCAGCTTTTGACAAAAGTGAGACACATATAACTCCTTCTACTTGGTTTCCAAGACTGGTCCCTGTTAGCTCAGAACACGCCAGTTGAGTAGGCTCCTGCTGCTACCTGCCCTTTACAATTCAAGCCCTACAGTCTGTACATCTCTCCTTATTCTTCTATAACTATATAACTGTCTGTTTTATATCCCACTCCCAAAGAGTTCTCTTTTAAGATCTCTGGGAAATCTTTTCTTTTTAAATGTGTTTATTATCTACAAAGCTCTTTTACATGCACTGTCTCATTTATTTTATTCCACAAAGATCCTGCTGTCTGGGAGGTATTATCAGACTTATCTTACTGATTGTCATGCCTCAGCTTAGGGAGATCCAGTACCATGACAGGCGATGCAAAATTGGTTATTTACAGTTGGAAGACAAGTCTTCTGACTTAAAGTTTAATGTGTGTACGTGTGTGTGTGTGTATTCCTGCTATAGCAGGAATTTTTGACCCTTTTGTGTTGCAGCACTCTTTGAACACTGGAACATTCCCCTGTGTACTTGAAGGAATTTTTTTTTAAAAGACTGAAAGCAACATTAAACAAGTCAGCAAAATTGCCAGGTGATAACAACTACAGTAAAATGTGTTTTCGACTGTCTTTAAAAGCATCTGCGTTTACTTAGTACTCGCTCTGTGGCCTTTTAGCACCATGCTGCATTTGAATGGAACTGTTAACTGCCTATATATATATATAGTTACAATACTGCTTCTGTTTTATGTTTTGGGTTTTTGACCACGAGGCATGTGGGATCTTAGCTCCCCGACCAGGGAATTAACTCGCACCCCCTGCATTGGAAAGTGAAGTCTTTATATATATATATATATATATATATATATATATATATATA